>NC_054872.1:53668626-53978626 GCF_018320785.1 Cheilinus undulatus
TCATTCCTCCAGCACTGCCTTCATTCCCCCAGCCCCGCCTTCATTCCCCCCGCCCCACCTTCATACCCCCAGCCCCACCTTCATACCCCCAGCCCCGCCTTCATTCCCCCAGCCCCACCTTCATTCCACCCTTCGGTCAGTGGATCTGGCGTAGCTCTACAGGTTTCAGTCTGATTATGAGATTTATGAACTAGAAGAAAAACTATTTTCACTGCTGAGTGAGAAATATTCAGCGGTATGGGTATGGGGCCCTGCAGCCTGTTGCTGCTGGACTTTCTGACAATCATCTCCATCATGTGAACATGAAGAGCAGACAGACAGGACACAAAGCAACACTACAGGTGACTGTACCTGGTTGGGGGGGTCGGGGGGCAGAGGCTTGGTGGGGGGGGCAGGACGCTGTTTGACAGATTGAAGCAGCAGAGAGAGAAGTCAACGAGCAGCCAGTCACATGATCAGAGTATGTCTGTGTGAGTCCTATCATTTCTAGCAGGTGATTCTTAAAGGGATGAGGATGGAGAAAGGGACCTACTCTATGTCGGGGGGGCTGGCGACACACTTTCAGCCCGATCTACCACCAATGAGGGCACGATTCAGAGCAGCGGATTACTGTAAGTCATAGCTGGTAGTAGGAAGTAGAAGCTCCGTCAAAACGCCAAAGATTATTTTTTATCCAATCTTATCTGGTCATACTGCACACTAAAAACAATCTACAGCTACTTTTCAGTCCTGAAAGTAGAGACACATTCAGGGAAAAAGTTACAAAGCTTTCAAAGAAACAGCAGACATGGACTAGAAGAGTCCGTCTACAGTCTGGAGGGTCAGAGTCAGACCGAGACTCGCTAATGGTCTGTTTTCACCAAGTGGTCCGGTTTGGTTCAGTCCAGTTTCATCACAGTAAACCCTGATCTTTCTGCTGTTTCCTCAGCTGATGGCTGTCCAACCTTGCTGGTTGTGATGGATCATTTGGTTCATCTCCGTAATAAGAGCCGGTCTTTTGGCTCCCAGACAGCTCTTTATGTGGTACCAGTTTGGATTTCTAAATGTGGGTTAAAAACAATAAAAATGGAAGAAAGGCTCCAGTCATTCATTTAAAAGAGTCGGCTTTTAGAACATGAATGACACATCATTACTCTGTCTTATACACATTAATGCTTCTAAACAGCTCCTCCCACTTTTCCAAAACATGCCAACTATGGCCGACTATTCGGCAAAAATGGAGGGAAAAAGCCTCCAGCTCCGCCTTTATTCCATCCTTTGCCTTGGATGAAATCAACCTCTGAAAATTACAAAACTTCGATCAGTGCCTTTGAAGATGATGATGTCATCACTGCTTACCAAAAAGTCCAGCCCCTGCCTGTGATGATGTCATTTTTTAAAGCTTATATAACATTCTGTCCTCTCCCTTTGAAGATGATGTCATCCTTTAAAGCTAATTAACATTCCGTCCTCTCCCTTTGAAGATGATGTCATCCTTTAAAGCTAATAAACATTCTGTCCTCTCCCTTTGAAGATGATGTCATCCTTTAAAGCTAATTAACATTCCGTCCTCTCCCTTTGAAGATGATGTCATCCTTTAAAGCTAATTAACATTCCGTCCTCTCCCTTTGAAGATGATGTCATCCTTTAAAGCTAATAAACATTCTGTCCTCTCCCTTTGAAGATGATGTCATCCTTTAAAGCTAATTAACATTCCGTCCTCTCCCTTTGAAGATGATGTCATCCTTTAAAGCTAATTAACATTCCGTCCTCTCCCTTTGAAGATAATGTTATCAAAGCTCATAAAACAATCCATTATGACAAAATAAGTGAGAAAAGCGGTTAAAGAGGCTCAGCTCGCCCCTCAGCTCAGTCTAGACTTCTCTAGACTGTGGTCTCCCTTCATCAATAATTATGAAATTTACATTAAAATAAAATCGAGCACATTCTGAGTGAAACATGCAACATCATTAGTTTAAATGTTGTTAAATTTGGTAATTCAGTGAAGCTAAAATGGTACCAAACCAGCTGTTTAGGAGCTTCAAGCACTGGTTCTTCTTCCTGAGCTGATCTTAATAATTCTGATCTCTAAAAACAGTCAGCCTTCTGTGATTGGTGGAAACTGTCCCAGATATTTAAAATCATCTGGTGTGTAGCCAGCCAAAGTCCCTATGTCAAAATGGCTCAATAATCTAAGCCTTCTTATACTAAACTATACAAATGTGAGATTATTAAAATCTAAAGGTACATCACAAAAATTACCACAACATAGAAAAAGGTCACTTTCCCTGTGACTTATACAAAGTAAAATATATCAATCCTTTTTGTTTTAATGTTGATTACTGCTTACAGCACACAAAAATAAAAAATCCACTATCAAAAAAGGATTTATAACCCTGAAATGTGGACCTCGTGTTAAACTCTGCTCATGTAACACTCATGTCCTGGACCCGTCTGTGGGGTGGATCCTGATCTTCTGACTCCAGTCTCAGTCCAGTCCTTGTGAAGCTCCCCTAAGTTCTTAAATCTGCTCTGTTTGACAATCCTCTGAAGGCTGAGCTCATCCCTGTTAGTTGGTTCCCTTCTCTCACCACTCTTTTCCTTTCAGTGAACTTCCATGAATCTGCTCTGATACAGCCTCTGAGAACAGCCTGACCTTCAGCAGTGACCCTCTGTGGCTTACCCTCCTTAAATATCTCTGATACAGCCTCTGAGAACAGCCTGACCTTCAGCAGTGACCCTCTGTGGCTTACTCTCCTTAAATATCTCTGATACAGCCTCTGAGAACAGCCTGACGTTTCACCTTTGACCTTCTGTGGCTTATCCTCCTTAAATATCTCTGATACAGCCTCTGAGAACAGCCTGACGTTTCACCTTTGACCTTCTGTGGCTTATCCTCCTTAAATATCTCTGATACAGCCTCTGAGAACAGCCTGACGTTTCACCTTTGACCTTCTGTGGCTTACTCTCCTTAAATATCTCTGATCCAGCCTCTGAGAACAGCCTGACCTTCAGCAGTGACTTTCTGAGTCTTACCCTCCTCATGGAGGGTCATATTGTCCTCTGAACCAGAGAGAGAGTGACGGCTCAGGGAACCTTTAATTCCTACCCTAATATTCTAAAATTCTGAGACAGTGGATTTTGGATTTTTATGAGCTGTAAGCCGTAATCAACAAGAACAAAACAAAACAAAAGAAGTCTTGATATATTCACTTTGTATGAAATAAATCTCAAATTTATGGAGGTTTATTTTTTTGAAGTAAATCACAGGGAAAAGAACTTTAACATGAAATTATATTTTTTTAGATAATATGAAAAATTACATAAAAAAATGTTTAAAGAGAGGTCAAAACTAGGGGTGCACCGATTGCAATTTTATGGCTGATCACCAATCTTTAAAAAGCCTGACCTGCCGATACCGATTTTTTATAACTGACAGCATACACCATTAATGTCCCAATCTTATTTTATTGAATAACATTGAACAATACCCGTGAAACATTATAAACTTGTTGTTTTAACTGCATGAGGTAATTCTCTCAAATATAAATGTAAAGTTTAAAGCATTGCTGTCCAAACTACTAAATTATATCAGTTCCTTTAGTCTTTCATTTTTCACATTTCAGTATGTAGAGGCATATGAAACCGATCTTATCCACCAATCTTATTTACAAGGATGCCGATCGCTAATCTCCTAAAGTTAAGGAAATCGGCGCCGATACCGGTTTTGGCCGATCGATCGGTGCACCCCTAGTCAAACCTCACAAAAACAGACAATTTCATGATAAAAAGTTGTAAAACCAGCTGAAAGTTCAGAGGTTTGGGATTAAAAGAAGAACGTAGAGGGTCAGGAGGTTACAACACGCCAACGTCAAACAAACAACTCAAACATTAAGGATCAGCAACACCAAGACTACACCGCGACTACACCATGACTACACCATGACTACACAGAGACACAGACTGGCAGACAGGCGTCAGCATCAGCAGAGACAAACAGACGTGAACACCTGAGGCGGGGCTCAGGTAAGGTTACCTGCGGCAGGGGTTTTAGGGCGGGGTCAGGGGGAAGTGGCTTAGAGGGAGGAGCAGGTCGTTCCTGTTCCTGATTGGAGAGAGAACAGGAAGCAGAGTGACACATGCACTGAAGAGGAGGTCAAAGGTCAAACAGGCAGCTGTGTTAATGTGAGCAAGAAAGAATTAAACATCTGAAACTTCCTCTGAAGGTTTCTTTCACAATAAAACACTTCCTGTTTCATTAATCCGGCTCAGAGAGACACAAACGTGAGATGAACCAGAACTAAGTGGTTCTTGTTCCAGCAGGGGTGTGACCTTCAAATCCTTCATCAACAGGTTAAATCTTCACTCCGTCTGTTTGGGTATGGGTAGTGGAACTAAGTATGAAGGTGTGAATGGATACGTCGTACTGATGGACAGCAACCTTCACCGTTACTGTGTGGATTTCTATGAACAGGGTAGGTTTATACTGGTCTCTGTTATCAGAGTGTGAATGTAAGAATGGAGTAAGGTATAAAGGATGAACACCTTCATACCAGCCCTCACCCTCAGTGTGTGGACGGAGGGAACGGGAGTTAACGGGTAAGTGAACCCATAAAAAGAGCTCTGAATGACTAGAAAAGAAACAAATTAATCTAACTTAACCTTTAAGTTCCCATCAGGTTGAAGGTTTGAACATCAGCATTTCTCATTAAAAACACCTTACATAACCCTAAAAGCTACTGGGCCCTCCAATGATCTGATTGGTCCCTGGATCCTTCCCGTGATTGGCTGTTAGCTCTGTCAGCTGTTTTATAAGTATAATTAACTATTAAAGACACTCCTGCTTCAGTCGTCCTAAAAAGGTGGATCGTGGTCTCCCTCCTGACAGGAGGTGGAGCTGATGTTGCCATGGTTACCTCTGAGAGCGGCGAGGTCAGCGGGATGTCAGTCTCTGGCTTCAGGTGGTATCTCAGCGGTCGGACATGCTCGCCGTTCCTGACGTCCACTCGATCTGTCACCGGGATCCTGACCACACGGGGAATAAAAACATTAAAACATTTTAATGATTTAATAAACACGACTCTTAATTCTTTAAATATCATCAGCTTTAGGAGGAATGTTTGTGAATAAAGACGAACGTTTCCCTCATCACCAGCAGCAGTAGAGTGATAAATACAGTAATGCATTATTGCTTATAATCCAAATCTGAAAAGGTTATTCTGCATAAAGAGTGGTTTTAACTTTGTCATACTTGAATGAATTAAGTTAAATCTTGAATTTAGGACTTGATAAAACCATAAAATCTACAACAATGACACAAAAGCAACCACACGGCACTAAAAACACCAACACATGACACTCAATACTAACACAGCTGCTGGGGGAGAAAGGGTTAAAACCAGGTCTACAGTGGGATCAATCTGTTTGGGCTATACCTGACCATAAAAATGTAAAAGATCATAAAGAAAATCATAATATTTCTAAAAATCATCTCCTCCACCAGGAGGACCTTCCAGTTTCTCTGTTCCTCTGAGAATAAGGAGGATGTCCAGGTCTGATCTAGCTGCTGCCATGGCTGCATCCTTCCTCTCTTCACCAGCCGCCATTGTTCACAGGACTGCAGAAAAACTAAACCACGCCCTCAGCTCCCGCCTCTTTCTCCCCTAATGATGCTGATTGGTGTGGTCCTACTCTGACTGGTGGGTCACACTGAAGCTTTGAGAGAAGGATCCTGGTGACAGACATGAATCTGGACAATTCATCGGCTCTGCAAGGTTAACATCCTGAAGGACCTCCTAGCCCTGAAAACTCTGACATCCACAGCTGGGACGCCAAAATCAACCACTGACAGATCTTTGATAGCACATGCAGTAAAAACGTATATTTAAGAGCTTTAAAAAACTTAAAAAAAACAAATCCTTCAGAAGGCCAATGTTTGGAGAGTGAATCTATCTAAAGAGACGACAAACAGTCTAAATGACACAAAAGCATCAGAGAATCTCTGCACAAAAACATGCCTATGTATCTGTGCAATTAGAGTTGGCTTCAGTCTTGGATGGCTAAAAATCTGTCTCTAGCAGACTTTTGGTAAGAATTCAAACTAGAATTCCTCTAATGGGGAGAGGATGGGGATGAGGGCAGCTCTGAGTGGTCTGAGCGGTGAACTCTTCACTGTCTGGCTCTGCGGGGACTACAGACCGGGTCTCAGCACAACCAACTGTACCTGGAGACATGGGCGGGGTCAAACTCCTGACCCACTGTCTCAAAGTGAGTCACACTGCATTATGGGTAAAAACACAACACATCAGAATGAGGTTAGTGACATTCTTTAGAGACGTTCATCAAACTTTCAGCATCATTTAGCAGCGTTAACGTCTGACCTGAGGAGAAAAGGGAAAATAAGGACAGTGTCAGTAGTCCCAGAGCAGCTGGTATTGCTAAGAACCTCACTATTCAGTTGGATATCGATTCGATATTGATTTAATGCTTTGATGTTGATTCAGTAAGAAGAAGAAATACACAAATGACCTGTTGATATTTCTTAATAATTATTTTCATGCCCATGTGAACATATGTGGTAGGTCACCTCACATTTTTAGCAATAAAACATCTGAAAATAAAAATTTGCACAATAATAACTGATTTGGGCATAAGGAGTAAAAAAGTAAAAGACATCCCAGTTGTGTAAAAACACTGAAAAAGTAAAGTGCGTGTAAACTTTAATAATATTTCTGTCCTCTTGGAAATTGTGATAAACCTCACAGAACATGGTTATGGTTGGGTATTTGGTTGAGTGCGGCCTCGTCCATACAACGCGAATCACACGCACAGCGACCCCCACTGGCCAGGAGATGAATTGATTCAGAGGATTTAGTGAATCAATATTGAATTGAGGGGGGAAATATTGCGATGCATCGATTAATCGATATTTTTACCCACCCCATTCACCAACATTCTGTATTATGCCTTTGCAGATGTCATCACAGCTTATAGAACATTCCATCCTCTGCCTCTGAAGATGATGTCATCACAGCTTATAAAACATTCAATCCTTGCCTCTGAAGATGATGTCATCACTAAATGTGTATAAAACATTCAATCCTTGCCTCTGAAGATGATGTCATCACTAAATGTGTATAAAACATTCAATCCTTGCCTCTGAAGATGATGTCATCACTAAATGTGTATAAAACATTCAATCCTTGCCTCTGAAGATGATGTCATCACAGCTTATAGAACATTCCATCCTCTGCCTCTGAAGATGATGTCATCACAGCTTATAAAACATTCCGTCCTCTGCCTCTGAAGATGATGTCATCACAGCTTATAAAACATTCCGTCCTCTGCCTCTGAAGATGATGTCATCACTGCTTATAAAACATTCCGTCCTCTGCCTCTGAAGATGATGTCATCACAGCTTATAAAACATTCCGTCCTCTGCCTCTGAAGATGATGTCATCACAGCTTATAAAACATTCCATCCTCTGCCTCTGAAGATGATATCATCACAGCTTATAAAACATTCCATCCTCTGCCTCTGAAGATGATGTCATCACAGCTTATAAAACATTCCATCCTCTGCCTCTGAAGATGATATCATCACAGCTTACAAAACATTTCGTCCATTAGACTTTTATTGTAGAAATGTGACTGCTTTGTTTGTACCATTAAACAGCTGTTGTAATGTCAGTTCTCCACCAGATGTCACTGTTTACTCTGATAATGAACCCACAGAGCTTTGAATGTTTTTGGCTCTAAAGGAAAGAATGAAACCATCACTATTACCATTAAGGAGTCAGGACCCTGAGGGGTTGTCCCTCTGTAGTTCTGATTTAAGAGGCTCTGGTGGGGCATTAGAAATCTAGGTTAAGAGTGTAATTGTATTATTAGACAAAGACAAGCACATTTCTGTTCATGTTCTAATAATATAGTGTGTTACTAAACAGGCCAATCAGCAGCTGGGTTTAAGCTTTAAAAGTAATCAACTAAAACATATTACTGTTTACTTTGCTATCATAATCAGGGCCGCCCCTGGCCAAAGTGAGGCCCCCAGCAGACTCTGGCATGAGGCCCCCCCAACACTGCCCCTGGATGTAATCCATGTTTTTGTGTCTATTAAAGACTTTTAACGATTCTTAAGACTGAAATCCTTTTTAAAGTGTTTACAGTGATTTTTCAAAAGTTTTTGGAGAACTAAGTGAGTGAGGAACATTATAAATAATAAATGTTTGATGACCTCTGACCCTTCCTCTGAGCTGTCTGAGAGTGTTTAAAGGTGAATGAGACATGAAGGAGCAGAGATGGACTGATTCTACGTCACTGTGTCTGCAGGGAGACTCTGACATGGATTAACAGGATCGACAGGATAAAGCCAGAGATAAAAATAATTAATGCACTTATTGTGGATCTTAATTAATCAGGATTAATGCAATTAATCAGCCCTGTTAAAACAGAGAGAGCGTTACCGGCTGTGTTGTCGAGCTTTATGAAATGGGCTGTTGACGCAGAGGAGGCTCCGTCTGAATCGAGGGAAGCGCAGAGCGAGGAAGAGGAGGACGACGGGCACGATGAAGAGGAAGATGATGAGCAGAGCCACTCGTACCGGGTCAGACTCTGAGAAAGGAGGAGAGGTTAAAACGGGTCAGTGCCATCACTCCTACAGGGTTGGTTAGATATTGAAGGTTGTGGCGGGGCGTTTCACCTCCAGCAGCTCTGGCCGGTCCGCTGTCCACGCTTCCGCCGTGACCTGAGAACCTGCAGTCAGGAGGAGCCCAGCCCACCTCACAGTGACAGTTCTTATTACTGTTACACACCTGGAACACACGGCGGCCATGACAGTTACACACTAATACACACACCAGCAGAGATAAACACAGATTAAATAAAAACAAAATAAACTGAACAAAGTGTGACAAAAAAGTTTTTTTTACCTCAAAGTTTGATTTGTTGTTTATTTTTCTGTAAAATCTAAAAAGAAGTGAACTCACCCCGTTACCGTTACACTTCCCACGACATTCCTCCACTCCGAACACAGACACGTCCTGACACTTCTGGTTCAAACATGCCTAAAAGAGAAAAAACAAAACAAAAACTGAATATTTACAGTCTTTTACTTTGATTTCAGATCCTGAATGTCTGAAATAAAAGCAGTCTGTTTGGTCTCATCAGCTGTTAGAGGTCTAGATCAACCAATCATCAATCATGTCTGATATTCAGGATTTTTGATCAGGCAGTCTCTGACTCAGTAGGGAGCCAGTTTAAGATAAAAATAGTTCACTTTGATACTAAGCTGTTGTTTTCCTCCAACCCTGCAGGGGGCGCTGTTGTTCTGACCTTGCCAGGACTGCAGGCTGTGCCCTGGGCCACAGTGGCGGGGTCGGACACATCGTCTCCAAGGTGGAAGAAGGTTCCTCTACAGACCAGGTCGCTGTGGTTGAATTTCACTTTTGTGGTGAGAATTTCTGCGTTGGTGCCCAGCAGAGGGCGCTGCCTCCCTCCCTGACACTGGATCCTACCGCAATGAACATCTCTGCAACACAACAAACGCAATCATTACACACAATGAACAACACGACAAACAACACGACAAACAACACGACAAACAACACGACAAACAACACGACAAACAACACGACAAACAACACGACAAAAAACACGACAAACAACACGACAAACAACACGACAAACAACACAATAAACAACATGACAAACAACACGACAAACAACACGACAAACAACACAATAAACAACATGACAAACAACACGACAAAAAACACGACAAACAACACAACAAACGTAATCATTACACACAACGAACAACACGACAAACAACACAACAAACAACACGACAAACAACACGACAAACAACACAACAAACAACACGACAAAAAACACGACAAACAACACAATAAACACAACAAACAACACAACAAACAACACGACAAACAACACAACAAACAACACAACAAACAACACAATAAAAAACACGACAAACAACACAACAAACAACACGACAAACAACACAACAAACAACACGACAAACAACACAATAAACAACATGACAAACAACACAATAAACACAATAAACAACACAACAAACAACACAACAAACAACACAACAAACAGCACAATAAACACAATAACAAACAACACAATAAAAAACACGACAAACAACACAACAAACAACACGACAAACAACACAACAAACAACACGACAAACAACACAACAAACAACACGACAAACAACACAACAAACAACACGACAAACAACACGACAAACAACACAACAAACAACACGACAAACAACACGACAAACAACACGACAAACAACACGACAAACAACACAACAAACAACACGACAAACAACACAATAAACAACATGACAAACAACACGACAAAAAACACGACAAACAACAGAACAAACGTAATCATTACACACAACGAACAACACGACAAACAACACAACAAACAACACGACAAACAACACGACAAACAACACAACAAACAACACGACAAAAAACACGACAAACAACACAATAAACACAATAAACAACACAACAAACAACACAACAAACAACACGACAAACAACACGACAAACAACACGACAAACAACACGACAAACAACACAACAAACAACACGACAAAAAACACGACAAACAACACAATAAACAACACGACAAACAACACGACAAAAAACACGACAAACAACACAACAAACGTAATCATTACACACAACGAACAACACGACAAACAACACAACAAACAACACGACAAACAACACAATAAACAACATGACAAACAACACGACAAACAACACGACAAACAACACGACAAACAACACAACAAACAACACGACAAACAACACAATAAACAACATGACAAACAACACGACAAAAAACACGACAAACAACAGAACAAACGTAATCATTACACACAACGAACAACACGACAAACAACACAACAAACAACACGACAAACAACACGACAAACAACACAACAAACAACACGACAAAAAACACGACAAACAACACAATAAACACAATAAACAACACAACAAACAACACAACAAACAACACGACAAACAACACGACAAACAACACAATAAACAACACGACAAACAACACGACAAACAACACAATAAACAACATGACAAACAACACGACAAACAACACGACAAACAACACGACAAACAACACGACAAACAACACAATAAACAACATGACAAACAACACGACAAACAACACGACAAACAACACAATAAACAACATGACAAACAACACGACAAAAAACACGACAAACAACACAACAAACGTAATCATTACACACAACGAACAACACGACAAACAACACAACAAACAACACGACAAACAACACGACAAACAACACAACAAACAACACGACAAAAAACACGACAAACAACACAACAAACAACACAACAAACAACACGACAAACAACACGACAAACAACACAATAAACAACACGACAAACAACACGACAAACAACACAATAAACAACATGACAAACAACACGACAAACAACACGACAAACAACACAATAAACAACATGACAAACAACACGACAAAAAACACGACAAACAACACAACAAACGTAATCATTACACACAACGAACAACACGACAAACAACACAACAAACAACACGACAAAAAACACGACAAACAACACAATAAACACAATAAACAACACAACAAACAACACAACAAACAACACGACAAACAACACGACAAACAACACAATAAACAACATGACAAACAACACAATAAACACAACAAACAACACAACAAACAACACAATAAACACAATAAACAACACAACAAACAACACAACAAACAACACGACAAACAACACAATAAACACAATAAACAACACAACAAACAACACAACAAACAACACGACAAACAACACAACAAACAACACGACAACACGACAAACAACACGACAAACAACACAACAAACAACACGACAAACAACACAATAAACAACACGACAAACAACACAATAAACAACACAACAAACAACACAACAAACACAATAAACAACACGACAAAAAACACGACAAACAACACAATAAACAACATGACAAACAACACAATAAACACAACAAACAACACAACAAACAACACAATAAACATAATAAACAACACAACAAACAACACAACAAACAACACGACAAACAACACAATAAACACAATAAACAACACAACAAACAACACGACAAACAACACAACAAACAACACGACAAACAACACGACAAACAACACGACAAACAACACAACAAACAACACGACAAACAACACAACAAACAACACAACAAACAACACAATAAACAACACAACAAACAACACAATAAAAAACACAACAAACAACACAACAAACAACACGACAAACAACACAACAAACACCAGACAGTCGTCTCTGACTGTAAGGGCCGGCTCAGGCTTGGACCTCCTAGTCATGCTGCTACAGGCTCCAGGCGTACTCACGAGTTTCCACAGGGGATGTAGGAGCCGTTGGCAAACTGACCACAGTTCCCAAATTTGTTTCCCTTTTTGTTGACGGATGAGAAGCAGACTGGCGGAGCGCTGGTCGCATCTGCAGACAGAGAAGAATCACAATACTTCAAAACTACTGAAATCCCAGTTTAAACTGGTTTTATGTGTAGTGATCAAAGCACAAAGTGGTGTCTTACTGGGTCCCCACAGCAGCTGGCACTGGGTGTTCATGCTGGCACAGACTCCTCCGTAGCAGTAGGAGGTGCCGCCCTCACACGGCTCTCCGTTCTGCAGGAAGACGTTGGGGGGGCAGTAGGGGGAGGAGCCTGTGCAGAACTCGGGGAGGTCGCACTCTCCGAGCGGCTCGCGACACACTGAACCCGCCGCACGCAGCTGAGGAAGGAGGAGTTAGTGAGACTTGTCAGATTTTTACTGGAGCATTACCAGCGTCCCATACAGGCCCAAGCATGCCTGACGTTTCTGCACAGTACTGTTTCTGTTTTACCGTTTTCAGTTCTAGAGATACTGAGAGGTCAGCGAGCCAGAAAGCTCTCCACACAGGATTTTTCTAGCAACAAGAGGTGACATTTGGAGCCAGCATGGCCCTCCTCAGATGGCTCCAAATGTCAGCTGTCTCTGCCGCATAAACCCTTAAACATGACCTTCCTGGTGGGCACAGCCTTCTGCGTCTTTGTGCTTGCTAGTTTTGGACCCACTAGAGCAGGAATTCTCAACCTTTTCAGTCTGCGACCCCAAAATAAAGGTGCCAGAGACCGGGGACCCCCACTGTCCCTGAAGGTGGTCGAACACAGCCATGAACATTCTGGAATAGTCATGTGGAGACAAGGCCGTCCATAAGAGGGGATAAAGGGGGAGGTTTCTGGGGCCCAGCCACGGAGTCACTGTCACTGTTATCAAAGCTAAACCTGTGGTCATCTTAAAAATGTAAATCCTTTTTTTAAAAATCAGAAATAAAATGGATAAAAATATGACCAAAAAATGGTAGGAAAAGTGATGAAATTGGATTTTGAAAGCAGCAGAAATGGGTTAAAATCTGAAAAAATTCAATAAAAGTGTAAAAAAAAAAATAGGGAAAAATAGGCAAAAATAGCTTAGAGTGGCTAAAACAGCCATAAAAAGTGGTAAAAAGGGTTAAAAGTGTGACTGAAAATGTGGTGAAAAGGGGTTAAGAGTGACTGTAATGGGACAACAGAGGCGATATTAGGTGGGGAAAGTGGTTGAAAGGGTTTCAAAGTGACAAAAATGTTCTGAAAGTGGAAAAATTGCATAGAAAAAGCTTTGTAAGTTGATTACGAAGTGACAGAAATGGGAGTAATGTAGCAAAGATGTACTAAAAGGCAATAAAATGTGATGAAAACAGGTTAAAATGTGCCAAATTTGGTGTTAAGTGGCAGAAAAATGGGTAAAAAGAAGCAAAGATGGGCTTAACTTGTGCAAAAAATATTCTTAGTTTCTTAAAGGCATCTGGTGACCCCCTTCCCAGTGTCTCGTGACCCCCAAGGGGGTCCCGACCCCAACACTGAGAACCACTGCACTAGAGGATGAGCGTGTCTTTCTAACTTTTGTTACCTTGCAGTCCTGGCAGCAGATGCCATCAGACGAGCACTGAGCTCCAGGAACCAGCTGACAGGTGGAGGCGTTACAGCAGGGATCCTCACATTCCTGACCAATCAGAGCGCAGCCACACGCAACAGGAAGAACAAAAAAAGAGTAAAAAACTCCTTCATAAAGACTCACACACACAGCTAGTGTAAAATCCAGCTTTTAATACCTATTTACCTTTTCATATTTGGCTGTGTCCTATAGACCAGAGCCACCAATAACACCAGTATACAGAGCCTTAAATCAATCATGGCCAATATAATTTGGATTTTTTCACAAAAAAATGACAGAACCCAGATTTCTTCAAAGTAATTTCAATAAAATAAAAATATGTGATGTAAAATAAATATTTCACTCTCTTTTCTAAAAGTTGCCAACAAGAGGAACGGATGGTTGATAAATGACCTAACACCTGTGAACTTCCTGTACAGGTGAGACTGATAATCCTCAAACATTAGACACTAACTGGCAGAACTCAGACTTTAGTGCAGACAGGTGAAAGTGTGGCTACCTCGAGCAGGCCGCAGTCACACTCCTCTCCTTTCTCCACGTACAGGTTTCCACAGCGAGGCCCTCCCAGCAGGCGGTCTGGCTGCGGCACGTTGAACAGACACATCCCGCCGCCGTGCAGCAGGCTGATGGACAGATCGTCAGCGCTGCAGCTGCTGAACTGCTGCCCCGGCATGAACCTGAGTGTCAGACATCACAACTAGACAAATGCTCAGAATATCAGAGATGAAAGTCACAAAAAGTAAATGATAAAGTGGAGTGGATGCAAAATGTAAAAATAAGTCATAAAAATGCATTTATTTTAAAAGAGGTGATAAAGTTTGAAAAGATTTGATGAATTTGTGGTTGTTTTAGAAGAAAGAAGAGTCAAATTCAAGAGTTCTGACTGTTTTTTATTAATCCCTAACAATGCAGAATTCTGACTTTGATTTCAGGATTCTGAATATTAACTCAGAATTTCAAATTTGATCTCAGAATCCTGACATTGATCTCAGGATTCCGACTTTAATCTTAGAATTCTGACATTGAAATCAGAAATCTGACTTTAATCTCAGAAATCTGACTTTAATCTCAGGATTCTGACTTTGATCTCAGAATTCTGACACTGATATCAGAAATCTGATTTTAATCTCAGGATTCTGACTTTGATCTCAAAATTCTGATTTTGATCTCAGAATTCTGACTTTGATGTCAGAATTCTGACTTTAATCTCAGGATTCTGACTTTGATCTCAGGATTCCGACTTTAATCTCAGAATTCTGACTTTGATCTCAGCATTCTGACTTTGATCTCAGAATTCTGATTTTGATCTCAGAATTCTGACTTTGATGTCAGAATTCTGACTTTAATCTCAGGATTCTGACTTTGATCTCAGGATTCCGACTTTAATCTCAGAATTCTGACTTTGATCTCAGCATTCTGACTTTGATCTCAGAATTCTGACTTTGATCTCGGAATTCTGACTTTGATCTCGGAATTCCAACTTTGACCTCAGAATTCTGACTTTGAGGAGCTCCACAACCTGAACCAGGACCAGCAGGCTGTTCAGGCAGACCTCCTGCCCCGCTCAGACCACAGCAAACACATCCAGAGCCAGGCTGACATGACGCTCAGGGGTAGAACGTGTATGTTTTTATTCATTCAGACCATAAAAAGACCGACTCTGTCAGTCCAGAGAACACAGAAGTTCTGTCCCCATTTGGGTTTTTGACTCGGTTCATGCCGGCTCTGAGGATGTGGCCGATGTGGTCTGTCTCCTTTTTACGTGGTTCTGACCCTGTTGAAGGTTCCATGATACATCCTCCCAGCCGCGGCTCGTTCTCACAGGAACACTGGCGATCAGCGGTGTCGTGACTCATCCCCAGGTTGTGACCGAGCTCATGAGCGACGGTGGAGGCCACGCCCAGCACGCTGACCAGGTGATCCTGAAAAAGACAGACAGGATCACCCTGATAAGAAAAACTCCCTCATTTAATGTTTAGGACACATTTGGTACTCTCAGTTAAGCTGCAATTAAATAATGATAGAACAATAATTTTCAAAAATATTTTTTTCGTATTTCTTTTATCCTTATTTTCTTTATTCCTTTATTATATTTAAATTATAGCATGCCATTTTCCATCAAATTAACCCTTTTCATTCCTGTTTTATTCATGGAAAGTGAAAAGTGGTGAAAGTGCACCATATTATGGATTTTTACAATTTTTACACTACCGAGAAACAGATAAAATTTCAAATTTTGTCAAATTTTAGTCATAAGTGATGTCTGACTTGTCATTTCAAGGGGCTGGGGGCAGAAAAAATGTGGTTATAATGGAAGTCAATGGAAGAAATGTTGTTTTCAGTAATTGACTGCTAAATTTTCTCATACAGTGAAAATGTAATGTATGTGGCTGTAATTATAAAATATGAAAAAAAATCAATGAAAAATGCACATGTTCCCCAAATATCACAACCTGGGAGAAGTCAGAGCCAAAGTCATCACCATTATAAAACCTCATAAAGACAAAAATACCATCGGAGAGACGACAGGTAAACCATTTTTATTTTTACTGTTCTGACCTGAATTACAGATCTTTAAAGACCAGAGCGCTATATCTTCAACCACGCACAGGAGCTCAAATAAAGCATCGACTCACCACGTTAACCCCCCCTGAGCGGTCTCTTGAGCACATGGACGACTGAGACGCCATCCCCACCGTGGTGCCGTCAAAAGAGCCGCCCCTGTAAAACAAACAGCGCCGTTTTTAACCACGACCAGGACCAGAATCAGAGCATTTTAATTATCTTCACGCCGCCGTCCTCCTACATGACGAGCTGGGCGTTGTCATGGCGGAGGCGTGGCAGCAGTTCCCGTGCTCTCCACTCCAGGAAGTTGGTGAGAGTGTCAGTGGGATTCTTCTCCACCTGGATCTTGTCGCGGTCGCTCCAGATCTCCAGACCGGTGAGCGCCACACGGACGTTCAGAGGACGGTAGAACTGAAACAGAGCAGAGAGAAGGCTCAGCTCTTCTTCTACTGTAGATTTAAACATGACCACGAAGGTCAAAGGTCTCAGATCTCACCCAGTCCACCTGATTGGCAACATCCAGCATTCGGTAGATGATGGTCTTATTGTTCTTCTGGTAGTTCAGGAACTGTGGCAGAGGAAACGGTAAATATAAGTTTACTGGATGTTCAGTGCTAACGATGTACAGCGGCGTCTCAAACACCGACCTCCTGGTGATCGGCCACCAGCACCAGCTCGATGTATTTGGTCTCTGACAGGATGTCTCTCTTAGACTGTAGACGAAGGACAGAGAGGTCAAAGGTCAGAAAATACCACAGAAACAGTTGACATCAGAGCAGCTTCATCCAATCCCAGACAGTATAACTGGAGGGTTGATTTCCTAAAAAGTTCATCGCCTCAGTCACTCGCTCTGAGTCTTCTAAAACATGACATTTATTTAGTTTAAACCCGTTTCAACTTTTTTGGAATGAGGGTTGTCCATTTAGAGTCGTAGACGGGGCTAACCCACATTCTTTCTCATAATTATTCTAAATGTGACGCTGAGTACGAAGGAGAGGATGAATCTTTAAATTAGGGATGAAGCAGGCAGCACTGCTCTGTGATTGGCTGTCTGTGAGTGAAATGCATCCTGTACTCTTAGATGGTTTCTGACACAGCTGGGGTTTCTGTCTCACCCGGTGAGTGTGCGTGGAGCTGTGGATGGGAGGAACAGCAGTGTGAGACACTCCACAGCCTCCTGCACTGTCGCCCTCCAGAGGACTGGTGGAGAACAGCAGGTGGACTCCATCTTCGTCTCCTCCTCCTCCTCCTCCGCTCCCTCCACTCCCGTCTCCTCCCCTCTCCCTGTGGTGTTCCAGGTGGTCGTCATCGTCCTGAGGCTTCAGCTCAAAAGTCAGCGTGGAGTTGATGGCGATGACGCCGCTGCAGGAGGGAAAAACAACAGGTCACCTGTCTGCAGGTCACCTGGACCGATCCAACATTCTTTTCCTCCTCTTTAACTCTCTGAACATTTAGGTCATCTGGAAGAAAACTGCAGCATTACAGTGGAACAGCTCATAATCCACTTACAGCTTTATTTCAGTATTTTCACACTTTGGCCCCGTTTGACACGACTCAGGATCCAAATGACAAACGTTCACAAGTTTAGGAACTCCTCCAGTAGACGGTGTGATCCTGCACCATAATCTCTGTTGGATCAACAGTCGTCAGGGCCCTAGCACCAACACATGCTAGGCCCTACAGTGCTAATCAGATTGGGACTACTATTATTTATTATGGTGAACAATGATATCATAATGGTAGCACGGTGAATGGAGTTTATAAGGTGTGAACATGCCTAAAAGGTCATGAGACTTGGCAGGTTTATCAGGCCTGGCAGATATTTTAGGGCAGTGGTCAACAACTGGTGGCCCGGGGGCCACATCAGGTCCCCCATATCTTAAACAATAAAAGTAAACAATAAAAATATTAAAATGGAAAAAATATTAGAAATGTAAAAATGGGAATACAATATTTAAATAGGAATAAATAAAAACAATGCAATTAGAATAAAGAATACAAAGATAATTATGGAAATACAAATAGAAAATTTGTATTTTTTAGGTGATTTTTGATTTAAAGAAACTGCTGTTTTTTCCTTTGATCTCACTGAGAGAGTCCCAACACCCCCCCCCCCCCACCCCACCCACCCCACACCACACACACACACACACCAAAAGTCGGAGAGCCAAAAATCATCATCAGACTTTAACAGTTATTGTTGGTCACTTTTCACCATTTTTGACAGATTTTTAATAATTCCTGTCAAAATTTGATGATGATTTCTACCGTGTGTGTGTGTGTGTGTGTGTGTGTGTGTGTGTGTGTGTGATAGAATGTTGGGACTCTCTCAGTGAGATCAAAGCATATCTCTCCTGGTGAACAGCATAGCAACAATGGGCAGAGCTAACCTGATTGGTCCATCCTCTACCTTTGTTTTTTTACTATTGGTTCATTAAAAAAATCCAAGAACAGAAAAATGTTTATGGTACAGAGAAAGTTTTTTAGGTGCACAGAGAAAAATCAGTTTCTGTTTGAGAAACTTGCAGAATGAACCTGATGAGTGCAGGAAATGTATGACTAAAGATTAGAGAGCGAGCAGACATGGAGGAATATGACATGGGTCTCCTACAACAACCTACAACCTTCTTCTTGCAGTTTGTTTCAGCTCTCTCTGCACCCTGGTGAGAGGGTTAGGGGTTAGCATGTGTTGCCCATGACTGGGAGTCAGTGACTTCCAGGTTTTCCAGTACACCTGGGAACCCTGGCGTCCCCTCAGGAGGTGTCTGAGGTGCCCTTAAAAACGACTAACGTGCCAGCGCTCCGCTCACATGTCTGCGTTCTAACCTTTAATCCTCCTGCAGCGTCACGCCGCCACGCTGGCTGAATGATCCGGATCATTTTTGACCTGTGGAGGGTTGCTGATGTGGTCGCTCACGTTTTCTGCTGAGGTCAGCCAACAAAAACAAAGACCTGACTCAGCATAAAGCCTGGACTTTGAACAAACCCCATCAGAGGATTAAGAGATTATTCTTTATTTTCTGTGAGAGTGTGTGAAGGGTTAACCTTCGAGAGCTGTCAGAGATCCGTCCTCTAATAAACTCTCTGAAATGTTTTAATCCTGTTCACACATTTTTCTTCTGCTAGCATTAGCCGAGTTTCTAATCAGCATTCCTCTTTCTCTGCTCTGAATCAGTTTCCTGGTTAATGTTGGATTATGAAATCTGATGTGGAAAGATGCATGAAATCTCTGGGACTAAAAAACTCACACCTCTTAAACCCACGCCTTTATACGCTTAACAGGTTTAAATCATCAGAGGCAGACGCAATGTTTAATTAGCATTAAAGGATGACATCATCAGAGGCAGACGCAATGTTTAATTAGCATTAAAGGATGACATCATCAGAGGCAGACGCAATGTTTAATTAGCATTAAAGGATGACATCATCAGAGGCAGACGCAATGTTTAATTAGCATTAAAGGATGACATCATCAGAGGCAGACGGAATGTTTAATTAGCATTAAAGGATGACATCATCAGAGGCAGACGCAATGTTTAATTAGCATTAAAGGATGACATCATCAGAGGCAGACGGAATGTTTAATTAGCATTAAAGGATGACATCATCAGAGGCAGACGCAATGTTTAATTAGCATTAAAGGATGACATCATCAGAGGCAGACGGAATGTTTAATTGGCATTAAAGGATGACATCATCAGAGGCAGACGGAATGTTTAATTGGCATTAAAGGATGACATCATCAGAGGCAGACGGAATGTTTAATTAGCATTAAAGGATGACATCATCAGAGGCAGACGGAATGTTTAATTGGCATTAAAGGATGACATCATCAGAGGCAGACGGAATGTTTAATTAGCATTAAAGGATGACATCATCAAAGGCAGACGGAATGTTTAATTAGCATTAAAGGATGACATCATCAGAGGCAGACGGAATGTTTAATTAGCATTAAAGAATGACATCATCAGAGGCAGACGGAATGTTTAATTAGCATTAAAGGATGACATCATCAGAGGCAGACGGAATGTTTAATTAGCATTAAAGGATGACATCATCAGAGGCAGACGGAATGTTTAATTAGCATTAAAGGATGACATCATCAAAGGCAGACGGAATGTTTAATTAGCATTAAAGGATGACATCATCAAAGGCAGACGGAATGTTTAATTAGCATTAAAGGATGACATCATCAAAGGCAGACGGAATGTTTAATTAGCATTAAAGGATGACATCATCAAAGGCAGACGGAATGTTTAATTAGCATTAAAGGATGACATCATCAGAGGCAGATGACAGAACATTTAATAAGCTTTAAAGGATGACATCATCAAAGGCAGAGGAAGGAATGTCTAATAAGCTTTAAAGAATGACATCATCAGAGGCAGAAGACGGAATGTTTTGTTATTTAAAAGATGATGTCATAAAATTAACAAGTTGGAATGTTGGTGAAGCTGGGATTTTAGGGGCTTTCTTTTCTATTTTTGCCCTATAGTAGGTCACTGGTAAGGAGTGATGGCACTCCTTACCAGTTCCAGCCACTTTTCCAAAAGTTGCCATTTTTGTGTGTATTTGTGATATAGTAATGATAAAGACATGAAGTAATGTAGTTAGTTTAAAATCCACTGAGAGAAGAAGTGAGAGACAATCATGTCAAACACTCAGGTAATTTATGCCAACAACGACCCTCTGCGTACTTCCACATCTACGCTGCAGGTCAGAGGATCAAACTTGCACAGAAACAATGCTACATGTAGATACAGGAGATGTTCAGAGCTGACTTTATAAATAACAGAAGATTAAAGATGGAGAGAGAGAGTTTTCTGGTGACTGACCGTAGGCCGGAGCACGTGCTTAGAGCGACCCTGGACTGGGGGAATCCTCGAACATTTCCATGGTAGTAACAGTGAGTCTGCACACAAACACAGACGGGTTAAAACAGCTAAAGGTACAGACAGCTGAAGATACAGACAGCTGTAGGTACAGACAGCTGAAGATACAGACAGCTGTAGGTACAGACAGCTAAAGGTACAGACAGCTGCAGATACAGACAGCTGCAGGTACAGACAGCTGCAGATACAGACAGCTGAAGATACAGACAGCTGAAGACAGCTGAAGATACAGACAGCTGAAGATACAGACAGCTGAAGATACAGACAGCTGAAGACAGCTGAAGATACAGACAGCTGAAGATACAGACAGCTGAAGATACAGACAGCTGAAGATACAGACAGCTGAAGATACAGACAGCTGCAGATACAGACAGCTGAAGATACAGACAGCTGAAGATACAGACAGCTGAAGATACAGACAGCTGAAGACAGCTGAAGATACAGACAGCTGCAGATACAGACAGCTGAAGATACAGACAGCTGAAGATACAGACAGCTGAAGATACAGACAGCTGCAGATACAGACAGCTGAAGATACAGACAGCTGAAGATACAGACAGCTGAAGATACAGACAGCTGCAGACACAGACAGCTGCAGATACAGACAGCTGCAGGTACAGACAGCTGCAGGTACAGACAGCTGCAGGTACAGACAGCTGAAGATACAGACAGCTGCAGGTACAGACAGCTGCAGATACAGACAGCTGAAGATACAGACAGCTGCAGGTACAGACAGCTGCAGGTACAGACAGCTGCAGGTACAGACAGCTGCAGGTACAGACAGCTGCAGATACAGACAGCTGAAGATACAGACAGCTGCAGGTACAGACAGCTGCAGGTACAGACAGCTGCAGGTACAGACAGCTGCAGGTACAGACAGCTGCAGGTACAGACAGCTGCAGGTACAGACAGCTGCAGGTACAGACAGCTGCAGACACAGACAGCTGCAGATACAGACAGCTGCAGGTACAGACAGCTGAAGATACAGACAGCTGAAGATACAGTACGGCGGGTTCACTGACTCACCACAGGGTGGGCTCTCACAGACACTCCAGTGCCGTTGGGCAGGTAGTAGAAGACGTTTGGTGGTTTGGGCAGCAGGTCTCTGCAGAGACAAACAAACATGTCAGTCATTATCCACCGTGTCCATTCAGGATGTTTACTGTAGACTCTCGACACAAACGTGCTCAGGTCCAGGTTATCATGGTCAGTGTTTCTGTACAGAATCAAACCTTCAGTATGTACCTGGTGCCTTTAATGACACTCACCGGTTCTTCTCCAGGTCCAGCAGAAAGAGTCGCCCCCCCACCTCCAGCCCACACTGCAGCCTGTCGGGGTGACCGTCCTGAAACACAGACAAGAGGATGGTAATGGTCAGAGATGGTCGCCATGACAACAGAAACTTAACCTTCCAATGGTACGATAAAGCCTTTTTACAAATGTAGACCTCTTGTCTTCCAACACAATCATCGTTTTATCGCTAATGTTAACATCATGGAACTGAACCAATCTATGAGGAATGTAATGTTAGACAGTATAGTTACGCCATGATGTGAACAAACATCAGGATGTCAACAAAAAACAAATGGAGACACTTTTAATAAAACATTACTGAAGACTGTAAAGCAGTGTGACTCAACCCTGCTCAACCAAGGAGCCAAACTGTTGAAAAATACACTAACAAGAGCCACGTCCAAGTGGTGAGAAGAGGCAAAAATAGGTTAAAGTGGCAATAAAGATAAGTTAAAGGTGGCAACAATGGTCAAAAAGTGGCAGAAACTGAGTGAGAAGAGACAAAAAATGATCAAAAAGTGACTAAAATGGGCAAAAAGCAGAAAAAAAGTGGCAAAAACTAGGTGAAAATGGCAAAAAATAGGTTGAAGTGGCAATACACATAATACAAATACAATACAATACAAAAATGGTCAAAAATGGCTGAAAGGGGGCAAAATAGGTATAAAATGGTCAAAAAACTGGGTAAAAGAGGCAAAAACAGAGGTTAAAATAGCAATAGAAATGGGGCCAAAAATTGACAAAAAGTGACAAAAACTGGATGAAAAGTGGCATAAATGTGTTAAATAACAATAAAGATAAGTTAAAGGGGGCAAAAATGGTCATAAAGTGGCAAAGAAGAGTGAAAAGTAGGCAAACAATGTCAAAAACTAGGTGAAAAGTGGCAAAAAAATGGGTTAAAATGGCAATATAAACAGGTTAAAAGGGGCAAAATGGTCCAAAATTGGCAAAAAAAAAGGTTGAAAAGTAGGCATACAATGTCAAAAACTAGGTGGAAAGTCGCAAAAATGGGTTTAATTGGCAAAAAAATAAGTTAAAGGGGGCAAATCGTCAAAAAGTGGCAAAAATGGCTGAAAAGTGGGCATTTGATGTCAAAACCTGGGTGAAAAGTGGAAAAAAATTGGTTGAAATAGCAATAGAAATGGGGCAAAAAATGGTTAAAAAAGTGACAAAAACTGGGTGAAAAGTGGCATAAATGGGTTAAATATCGATAATGATAAGTTAAAGGAGGAAATAATGGTCATAAAGTGGCAAAAATAGGTTAAAGTGGCAATAAAAATAAGTTAAAAGGGGAAAAATGATCAAAAACTGGCAAAAAATGTGTGAAAATAGCAAAAACGGACAAAAAGCAGCAGAGTGGCAAAAATGGAGGAAAATTACACACTGGAAAAAGCAGAATAAATGAGGCAAAAATGGACTAAAAGAAGCAAAAAATTGCAAATAAGGGCGATGGAAATATACAAACAAATCCAGTTTGACGATTAAAGCCTGCTGCCTAACTGAATCATGTGACTTGCAATGGGTCCTTTCTGAGGTCAAACTTTCCGTTTTTGGAGGTTTTCTTGGGGAAAAATATTTCAAATTAAGATGTTAAAGAGCCACAAATCTTCACCAAAGAGCCACAGGTTGATATCACTGCTGTAAAGGAATGAAAACTATGAAAAAAATGGTGAAAAGGGGACACATTGGCTAGAAGTGGAAAAATTGGCAAATAAAGGCAAAAAGGCAAAAAAGGGCAGAGAAACAGCAGAAAATAAGGGCTGAAAGTGGCAAAGAATGGGTTAAACACTGTAAAAAGAAAAAAAGGGAAAAAGTGGGAAAAATGGACAACAATGACAAAAACAGGTGGAATGGGCAAAAAGGTGAATCGGTGAGTGGTAAAGTATCCCTCTGGATCAAAGCGTGTGCTAAAGGGCGATGAACCCTAACAGAGGCTGCTGCTGCAGAAGGAAATCAAACGCAGAACTTCCTCTTTACTGGCATAAATAGAGGGGATGTTAAATAATGACGCTTTCATTTAGTCTCTTCCTTCTTTAGCCAATTAGGAAGTGGGCGGGGTTTCACACATCCGTTATCCAATCAGTGATTTCCTGTCTCTTTCAAACTTCCTGTCCAACACCTCCAAGCTTTCTCTGAGATCTTTCTGTTAAACGTCCGCTCCTCTAAAGACCCTCAGCCCACGGGACGTTTCAATCTTAGACTTTTGTTGTCTAAATAGTCCCATACTTTTCAGTGCTGCCTGTTTTCTTTGGAGTGTTCTTTTGTCTTCATGGTGTAATGCTAGCCATGAATACTGATGAACTGGTGACTGTCTTTATCCTCCAATCACTCAGCTCATCCTCATTCCCCTAACTGTGAGACTACTAGCACCATTAGCTCAGTCACTTTAAAGGGCTAATATTCATGCAGTCACAGATTTTACATTTAGATTTTATTTTATTGACATTACTTTTACTGCTAAACGCGGATGTTTGTGACATAAAAAACACACAATAATGTTTTTATGCTACAGGCCAGTTCCTCAAAGGTGATTATTACAGCCTTGAATATGTTCATAATGAGCAACAACTCTGATTTTTATGCATTATCCTTATTATCTTAAATGTACACTACTGCCTGTAGGGGACAGCAGGAAATAAACTTCTATACCCTAAAGGTTGGGACCTTATAGCGCCCCCATCAGGCTGATATATCTCTGAATGTGGAGGCGTCTGGACTTCCTCCTCTAAACCAACATCTGGAGCTGTTCAGCGCCGTCTGTGTGACTGAGGACGTGACCTTTGGCGGTATTTTAGGGTGGAGCGTTCCTTTAAAATGAGCAGAATTCCCCTCCAAGGCGTGTTTGTTTTCTCCACCCTCCTGTACTTTGAGCTGAGGAGGGGTCACTTCATTGTGAGCGGGACGGAGACAGAGGCAGGGGGCTGAGTCATGGTGAGTGGTTGGGAGGGTTCAGATGGTGGTTTCAGAAGAAAAACAGGACTTTCACTCCGGGCCTGTCTCCTTCACTCATCCATACTTCAGGATATAAAGATCTAAGATGTCTCCTTCAGGACAGGACAGGACATGACATGATGGGACAGGAAGGGACGGGACGTGACAGGACAGGACAGGACAGAACAGGACATCATGGGACAGGACAGGACATGACAGGACATGACTGGACATGATGAGACGGGACAGGACATGACGGGACAGGACATGACAAGACATGACAGAGCAGGACATGACAGGACATGACGGGACATGACTGGACATGACGGGATAGGACAGGACAGGACATGACAGGACAGGACAGGACAGGACATGACAGGACGGGACAGGACAGGACATGACAGGACAGGACAGGACAGGACATGATGGGACAGGACAGAACATGATGGGACAGGACATAACAAGACATGACAGAGCAGGACATGACAGGACATGACGGGACATGACTGGACATGACGGGATAGGACAGGAAAGGACATGACAGGACAGGTCAGGACAGGACAGGACAGGACATGACAGGACAGGACATGACAGGACAGGACAGGACAGGACAGGACAGGACGGGACGGGACATGACAGGACAGGACATGAGAGGACAGGAATGGACGGGACATGAGGGAAAGGGCAGGACAGAACAGGACATGACGGGACAGGACATGACAGAGCAGGACATGACAGGACATGACAGGACATGACGGGACAGGACAGGACATGACAGGACAGGACATGACATGATGGGACAGGACAGAGCAGGACATGACAGGACATGACGGGACAGGACAGGACATGACAGGACAGGACATGACATGACAGGACAGGAAGGGACAGGAAATGACATGACAGGACAGGACAGGACAGGACAGAACAGGACATGACAGGACAGGACAGGACAGAACAGGACAGAACAGGACATGACAGGACATGACAGGACAGAACAGAACAGGACAGGACAGGACAGGACAGGACAGAACAGGACAGGACACGACAGGACATGACGGGACAGGACAGGACATGACAGGACAGGTCTTTACTCCTCTCAGAGTCCAATCAGCCTGAGTGATCTAAACACCTGTGTGGGATCCAGGGCCTTTTAGAGAACGCTGTGACTTCACAACAATCAGACCTTCAAAATAAAAGCAATTACAGCAGCCCCAACAAAAGCAGGTAAATCCTCTGATCTGTGCTCTAATCGTTTGTTTTATAAGATTTCAGCGAGGACCATGATCCTTCTGACCCGGTTTCTTTGGTCCATTTAACTGTTTCACCAACACAGAGGCTTAAACCCTCGGCCTGCTGCTGAGGAAGGACTCAATGCTGCAATAATCAGTCAGCTGATCCATGAGTCACAACATCCTGAACCTCTCTGAGGACATAAATCATCACATCAGACGTTTGTCTGTAATCCATGGACCAAAGAATGAGAAAATACCGGAGTCACTAAAAAACAGACGTGGTTTCACTCCTGGTCCTCTAAAACTAACAGAGGACCAAACATTTCTCTGAAGGAAGAGTCTAAACTCTGGATCCTTCCCTGAATATTTCTCATTCCTCTGAACCAAACTCAGTTATTAAACCGCTCTGTTTCTGCACAGGAAGTGAGTCAGCTCCAACATGTCTGAAAACGCTGACTACTGCATTTATTTAAACACCCTGGCAGTCCTAAAGGAGGTCATCATGTAGACCCTGGTAGTTCTAAAGGGGTCATCATGTAGACCCTGGTAGTTCTAAAGGGGTCATCATGTAGACCCTGGTAGTTCTAAAGGGGTCATCATGTAGACCCTGGTAGTTCTAAAGGGGGGAGGGTTTGGGTGTGGAG
This sequence comes from Cheilinus undulatus, assembly GCF_018320785.1. NCBI lineage: Eukaryota > Metazoa > Chordata > Actinopteri > Labriformes > Labridae > Cheilinus > Cheilinus undulatus. The sequence goes on from NC_054872.1 coordinate 53,696,309, forward strand.
TGTTCCTGTAGTCCTGATGTCTCCATGTTTCATCACACCTCTCTCTCTCTCTCTCTCTCTTCTAAACTGTCTAGTGTTTTCCAGCCTCTCTCGCCCTCTCACACCATCTGCTCCACATCCTCACCCCCCTCCGCCTCCTACTTGTTGGTCCTCTCATAAACTCCCCTTCCTCTCCCTCTCTCTCCCTCTCTCTCTGTTAGGTGAGGTCATGTCTCTCGCCCGCTCTCCAGATGATGTCAGGCTGCAGAGTTTGGGCGAGGCTCCGAGCCGTCGGTCGACCACAGCAGCAGCAGAAGAAGAAGAGGAGAGCAGCAGAGAGTTGAGGCGCTCTGCTGCTCTCTCTCACAGCTGTTACTCTATAAAGCTGGAATGACTCTGATGTTGCAGGTAAATATTCAGGTGTTCTATCAGGTGTTTTAATGGTTTAGGATCTGCTGTTTCAACATGTTCATGCTGCTTTCTCACGGGAGCCCGCTCCCTCACCAGCAGGATGGATGACATGGGGCTATCCATGCATCCATCCATCTGTCCATCCAACCATCCATCCATGAAAGACTGTCTGAATGTGTTCTAATAATAACACAAAGATGGAGTATACTGAATTCTTCTGTAACTCATTAGCTACAAGCTAAGAGGCTGGCAGTGCCTCTTTAACAGCTTTTCCCCCTCATGTTGTCATAAACATGCCCTTAAAGGAAACACTGATGCACTATTTAATAAATAAATCTGGTTAGACTGAAATGATGACTCTGCAGGCAAAAAGCAAGGATGGAATATTCTAGAAGCATTAAAGGATGATGTCATCTTCAAAGACTAAGATGGAATGGTAGAGGGTGGAATGTTTTGTATTTTTAAATGACATCAAAAGTAGACGATAGAATATTTTAGAAAAGGATGGCGTAATCAAAGGACAAAATGTTTATTAAGGTTTGAATGACATCAAAGGCAAAGAATGAAATGTTTTATAATCTTCACAGGGTGAAAATATCAAAGGTGAGAGGGAAGAATGGGTTTTTCCAGAATGACATCATCAAAGAGAGAGGGAGAAATGTTTTCTTTAAAATGACATCATCAAAGGTAGAGGGAGGAATGTTTTTTTTAGAACATCATCAAAGGTAGAGGGAGGAATGTTTTTTTAGAATGACATCATCAAAGGTAGAGGGAGGAATGTTTTTTTAGAATGACATCATCAAAGGTAGAGGGAGGAATGTTTTTTTAGAATGACATCATCAAAGTTAGAGGGAGGAATGTTTTTTTTAGAACATCATCAAAGGTAGAGGGAGGAATGTTTTTTTAGAATGACATCATCAAAGGTAGAGGGAGGAATGTTTTTTTAGAACATCATCAAAGGTAGAGGGAGGAATGTTTTTTTTAGAACATCATCAAAGGTAGAGGGAGGAATGTTTTTTTGGAATGACATCATCAAAGTTAGAGGGAGGAATGTTTTTTTTAGAACATCATCAAAGGTAGAAGGAGGAATGTTTTTTTTAGAATGACATCATCAAAGGTAGAGGGAGGAATGTTTTTTTAGAACATCATCAAAGGTAGAAGGAGGAATGTTGGTGAAGCTGGGGATGTTGGGGGCTTTTCCCTTGCATTTTTCCCAAATAGTAGGCCATAATCCCTGACTGCTCGCCAGCTCCACCCTCTTTCCAAAAGTTGCCAATAAAGGACAGTGAGCATGAAGTAAATATTGTGTGTTCTAATAATGATAGAGAGATAATGCAGGGTTTCTGCTACATGTAATTGATGGTGGCGCACTGCCGAACCAAAATAAAAGCCACCATGTCTTTAGAATTATAATCTTTTTTATCAGATGTTAAAAAAATGTAAATTATACTGTGTGGATGGATTCATATAAACATATAGTCTTTATCTGCGCACATTTACGTACCACAGGAGTTTGAAATCGTAATCAACAAGTGTGACACTGCTCTGCAAGTAACTTAATTTTGAAAAAAGGAACATCGGAGTCTCAACTTCCGGTCTGTCGTCACATATGGATGGCTGATAAACTCTACTGTTGCTTAGTTTAGTACTTCCCTGATTATAACCTGGTGATTAGTGATAAACTTGAGTAGATATATTCATCATCAGCTGTGACTCATGATGGAGATGAGACGCTAGCGATCTAAAAAGCTTGCTGTTGTAAAAACTCCGGCGAAACTTTCGTTCCGTTTCTGTTAAAATACAAGACTGGATAAAAACAACAGCAGTGGACTCCAAAGCCCTCCCCCAGAGTTTCAAAAACTCCTGGAGGAAACCCTGTAAGGTACGCAGATTGTTTTATATCTCTTCTGTTCTGGTTTGAAGAGTCTGCAGTTCTGCATTATTGGGGGCGCGGCTGATATGACTGGAAGATAGCATGTTGTAGCTGTTAGAGACCCGCCTCAGCTCTGCCATCACACATGTTCACACATAAACAGAGCTTCTAAAAATCTTTACACAGGGGCATCTTTGTGACCTACAAAACCATTTGGCTCTGTATGAAAGGACATTTTCAAAAGCACCTCCCCCTGGTTAGACTAGTTGGAAAAAGTGGCATTTTCAGTGGAATTCTCCTTTACTGCTCTCCTCCTGTTTCCTCCTGGCTGGGTGGAGTGTGGGTGGGGGGGATTTAACAGGAAGTGATCTCAGGGCTTCAGTCAGCTGCACAGGAAGTGTCCGTCCTCTAACAGCCCCCCACAGGAAGCTGGTGGTGAAAGCTGTCTGCGCTCCAGTTTCCTCCTGGCCTGTTCTTACAGTCAGACCAACAATGAAGAGAGGAGGAGGCCAACAGCACGACGTGAGGGGCGTCTGTTCCTCCTACACCTTCAGAACTGCTCCATGTTTCCTAATCAAGACTTTCTGTTTTAACTAAATCCTCTTCCTGTTCCTGATCTGGTCTGATTCTGCACTAAACGGGGAAGTCTGAATGACTCTTTGTTAGTGTTCCAGTCCCTGAAACCAGCACCATCACTGTTCGTTGATTTCAGACTTTATATTCTTAGGTTTCTGGCAACAACAAACCCAGCAACACATTTCTTTAACACTACTGTCAGAGCACTTGGCAATAACCCTGACTCTGATTTTAACAAAAATTTATCCAGTTATATACTTAAAAGATGGATGGATGGATGGTTGGATGGATGGATGGAAGGTTGGATGGTTGGATGGATGATGGATGGATGGATGGTTGTTGGATGGATGGTTGGTTGGATGGATGGAGGGATGGATGGTTGGATGTAAGGATGGATGGTTGGATGGAAGGTTGGATGGATGATGGATGGAGGGATGGATGGATGGATGGATGGATGGATGGATGGATGGATGGAGGGATGGATGGATGGATGGGTGGGTAGGTCAGTAGGTAGATAAGAGGGTTGGTTTGTAGGTTGGTAGGTGGGCGGTCTGTCCGTGTGGTAGGTTTGTCTGTCTGTAGGTTGGTCGGACTCTGGTCGGTAGATGTAATAATAATAATAATAATAATATCTTGAATTTATATAGCGCCTTTCAAGAAACCCAAGGACGCTTTACAGGAACACATAGACATGGACAAACTATGTGAGGGGTAGGATGAGTGTAAGGGTGGTTTAGTGAAGACTGTAGGCTGTGGTGAACAGGTGGTGCTTGAGACGTTTTTTGAAAATGTCCAGAGATGGAGCGCTACGAATGTCTGCAGGAAGAGTGTTCCAGAGGGTGGGGGCTGCAGCACTGAAGGCTCTGTCTCCATAGGTTCAGAGTTTGGTTTTGGGCATGGAAAGTAGGCCGGTGTCTGAAGATGGAAGGTTGTGGGATGGTGTGTATGGATGGAGGAGATCAGAAAGGTACTGGGGAGCCAGAGCATGGAGAGATTTGTATGTGAGGAGGAGGACTCTGTAGTTGATACGGGACTTGATAGGGAGCCAGTGGAGGTGGATGAGGGTCGGAGTGATGTGTTGCCAGGGTCTAGTGCGGGTGAGAACTCTAGCTGCAGAGTTTTGGACGTACTGAAGCCTGTCCAGGGTTTTGCTGGGAACTCCAGACAGGACTCCATTACAGTAGTCCAGGCGGGAGGTTATGAAAGCATGAATGAGTGTTTCAGCCACAGAATCAGGGAGTGATGGTCGGAGTCTGGAGATGTTCTTGAGATGAGAGAAGGCAGATTTGGTGACAGACTTTATGTGGGACTGGAAGGAGAGGGTGGAGTCCAGGATGACGCCCAGGTTTCGGACCTCGGAGGACGGACAGATGGAGGTCCCGTCCACATGGAGCATGAGATCTCCAACCTTCTGCAGCAGCGCTTTGGGGGCCACCACCATGAGCTCTGTTTTATTGCCGTTGAGTTTGAGTTGGTTAGAGGTCATCCAGGCTTTGATGTCGTGGAGGCAGTTTACCAGGGAGTGGGGAGGGAGCTGAGTGGATGGTTTGGTGCTGAGATAGAGTTGGGTGTCATCTGCATAAAAGTGGAAGCTGAGACCGTGTTTGTGAATAATCTGTCCAAGGGGAAGCATGTAGATGGTGAAAAGGAGAGGTCCAAGAACAGAGCCTTGAGGCACGCCCTGGTTAACTGGGGCGGGGGATGAGTGAGAGGTGCCGATGGTAACAAACTGTTTTCTTTGTGAGAGATATGAGTGAAACCAGGAGAGAGCTGTACCAGTGATGCCAAGATGGTGAGACAGGCGGTCAAGGAGGACGGTGTGGGATATTGTGTCAAAGGCATCAGTTAGGTCAAGATGTCCTGATGTCAGTATGCAGGTTGGCCGGTCTGTCAGTAGGTTGGTTGGTCCATCCATTGGTCGTGGATCAGGTCACTGAGTCAGTAGGTAGATGTAGGTTGCTAGGTCAGCAGGTAGGTCGGTCGACCCATCAGTAGGTTTGTCTGTCGGTAGGTTGGTCGGACTCTGGTCAGTAGATGTAGGTTCCTATATCAGCAGTTAGGTTGGTTGGTTGGTCACCAGTAGGTTGGTCTTCCTGTCTGTTGGTAGGTAAAGGACCCTATGTCAGTAGGTAGGTAAGTCCATCCATCAGTAGGTAGGTTGGCTCGTCAGCCAATATCTTTGCCTGTCCGTCCGTTTCTTGGTCAGTTGGTAGATGTAGGTCCCTACATCAGTAGGTAGGTAGGTTGGTCTGTCATCGGTTGTAGTTCCCTATGTCAGCAGGTAGGTGTGGTTGGTCCATCTGTCGGTCAGTACATGTAGGTTCCTGTGTCAGAAGGTAGGTCTGTCAGTCGATCGATAGATGTAGGTCCCCGTCTCTGGAGGTAGGCTGTGTTTCTACCTGTAGTTTGGACGGTAAATTTGTCCGTTGGTGGTTGTAGGTCCCTGTCAGTAGGTTGACTGGTGTGTCCGCTGGTAGGTTGGTCAGTCTGTCGGTGGTCAGATGTTGCTGGGTCAGTAGGTAGATGTAGGTCGCTAGGTAGGTTGGTCAGTCTGTCTGTAGGTTTCTCAGTAGGTAGGTTGGTATACTTTTTCTATCCCAAACTTGAAAACTGAGGTGTTACAGCAGCCAGTCATCAATCATTCAGTCAGCTAAACCCTGTCTGCCAGAGAAAATCCTCCATTTTTAAAAATACCTACATACTCAACGACTACACCCTGAAACAGCGTCTCTAGTCATCCCCAGATATCTGAGGCCGTAGCTACAGTAAACTACGACGTCCTTCTCACCTGTAGAGCTTCAGCAAGGCTCCTCCTCTGTCCGCCCACCAGAATGAAGGGTCGAGTTTTCCCCAGCAGAGGGCGCCACCTTCTGTCCAAACCTGGTAAAGTCAGAGAACGATATCAATCAGGGTCAGCGACGACAGCTGTTAGAGACCCTGTAAATAATAAATAAATAATGAGAGGATCCTCTCATTTTTGAAAAAAAAAAAAAAAAACTCAACATATTGAGATCATAGTCATAGGTTAACCAGAAATCAAACTCAGAATTTTTCAGTTAAAAAGTCGAAAATCTATGTGAAAAAACATGGAAACAGTCAAGTTTACATATCAGAAGATTTTAATTTATAAAGCGGAAAATTTAAAGAGAAATTTAGAAGACTGTAAAGTCCTAAATTCATGAGAAACCAAACTAAAAACACTGGCTGGATAGGCCCAGTTTAGAGAAATGTCTCTTCATGATAATGTGATGATTCTGGACTAAAATCACAGGATTTTCTTCTTGAAAAAGTATCATGTCACTGAGCTCTCTACTGTAGGACTAGTCAAGGAAAACAGCTTCCTCTGGTCTGATTTCCTTCCATGCAGTTGTCTAGATTCAAGTTCATACCCTTAGAAATTCTACATTTTAGTTCAGGTTAACTTAGAACTTTCCAAACTCTAAAAATGTACGAGACGTATAAACTTCCTTCACAGACGGGTAAACCAAATCCTGGCGTTTGACTTTTTTATTGCACTATGTTTACTATTTATCAAAAGACTATTACTGTTATTCTCATCATTATTAGTATTATAATCATCATTATTAACCCTCAGGTATCCCTAGGGACATTTTTGTCCATTTGGGCACATTTTTGGTCCATTTAGTCTAGTCCATTTACTAGTCCATTAACTGGTCAATTGACTGGTCCATTTACTAGTCCATTCACTGGTCCATTAACTAGTCCATTTACTAGTCCATTAACTGGTCCATAATCTAGTTCATTAACTGGTTCATTAACTGGTCCATTAACTGGTCCATTAACTGGTCGGTTACCTAGCCCTTTTACTAGTCAATAAACTAGTCCATTAACTAGTTCATTAATTGGTCCATTAACTGGTCCTTTCACTAGTCCATTACCTAGTCCATGTACTGGTCCATTAACCAGTCCATTAACTAGTCCATTATCTAGTCCATTAACTGGTCCATATACTGGTCCATTATCTAGTCCATTAACTGGTCCATATACTGGTCCATTAACTAGTCCATTAACTGGTCCATATACTGGTCCATTAACTAGTCCATTAACTAGTCCATACACTGGTCCATTAACTAGTCCATTAACTGGTCCATATACTGGTCCATTAACTAGTCCATTAACTAGTCCATACACTGGTCCATTAACTAGTCCATTAACTGGTCCATACACTGGTCCATTAACTAGTCCATTAACTGGTCCATACACTGGTCCATTTACTAGTCCATTAACTGGTCCATACACTGGTCCATTAACTAGTCCATTAACTGGTCCATATACTGGTCCATTAACTGGTCCATACACTGGTCCATTAACTAGTCCATTAACTGGTCCATATACTGGTCCATTAACTAGTCCATTAACTGGTCCATACACTGGTCCATTAACTAGTCCATTAACTGGTCCATATACTGGTCCATTAACTAGTCCATTAACTAGTCCATACACTGGTCCATTAACTAGTCCATTAACTGGTCCATACACTGGTCCATTAACTAGTCCATTAACTGGTCCATATACTGGTCCATTAACTAGTCCATTAACTAGTCCATACACTGGTCCATTAACTAGTCCATTAACTGGTCCATACACTGATCCATTAACTAGTCCATTAACTGGTTGGTTACCTGGTCCTTTTACTTGTCAATTAACTAGCTCATTAACTAGTTCATTAATTGATCCATTAACTGGTCCTTTCACTAGTCCATTAACTAGTCCATACACTGGTCCATTAACTAGTCCATTAACTGGTCCATACACTGGTCCATTAACTAGTCCATTAACTGGTCCATATACTGGTCCATTAACTAGTCCATTAACTGGTCCATACACTGGTCCATTAACTAGTCCATTAACTGGTCCATACACTGATCCATTAACTAGTCCATTAACTGGTCGGTTACCTGGTCCTTTTACTTGTCAATTAACTAGCTCATTAACTAGTTCATTAATTGATCCATTAACTGGTCCTTTCACTAGTCCATTACCTAGTCCATGTACTGGTCCATTAACCAGTCCATTAACTAGTCCATTATCTAGTCCATTAACTAGTCCTTTAACTAGTATTGATAATTATGTAAATAAGGTTCTACAGGTTGTTGTGGTAACTTCCGGTTCTTTAACAGTAAATCTGTTTCATTATTAGAATTACTCATTAAATAAATATAATTGACTAACTAATAATAATTTAATTTAAATATTATTATTATAATTATTAATAATAATTTAAATATTTCGTTTTTCCAGCTGTCACCAGCTCATTCCATCCATCACGCATGCTCATGTGGAAGGCTGGAACTACGTCTGTTCAGCGCGTGCATGCAGCGTTAACTAGCCCCATTAGAAGTTACCTGAAGGAAAGGTTAATGATGTCATTGTTACACGGTTACCTTGGCAACCCGCCCAGCGTTCAGTAAGGTCAAAGGTCCCGGTCAAACCGGGTGACACAGCAGATTAACTTTAACTGGTCGCGTGCGCCGTTACCTGTCCCGGTGAGTCCGTCGGTCCGGTCTGCCCGGATACCTCCGTTCAAGGACCGGGCCACCGTGAACGGCAGATCCCCGGAGCTGAGCAGCAGGAGCGGGAACAGCAGCGCGGTAACCCCGCTCATCCTCCCTCCCTCTCCGGACACCAGCAACAGGTCTCTGCCTGATGTTTGAGAGGCAGCCCCGTCCCCCGTCCCGGTCCCGGTCCCGTTACCTCACGGTGTAAGAGCACCGGGAGGGGCTCCGCGGAGACTCCATGCTGCTCCGGTATCCGGTAACATCCACACCAACAGCCGCTGAGAGCTGCAGTACCGGGAAAAGTGACCGTAAACTCCGGGTGGATCCAGCAGACTCTCCCGTATCTACGCAGCTCCCGTTAGAACCGCTCCAGGGCCCGAAAAGCCCCGTTAATCCGCCCGGAACGGCTCGGTTCTTCACGGAGTAGTCCCGAACAGGTCGGTCCGTCTGACCCCGGGAGACCTTTGGGCTGATTTTACCGGAGGACACCGGGCTGGCTGCGATTTAACGGAGCGCTAACCATGACGTCATTTAGCTGAGCGGAGCTAACCGGAGCTAACGGAAACAGACGGCGAGTCAGCCTTCAAAATAAAAGTCTGTCAAAGTAAAAACCGGTAAAAACATAAAAACACGACGGAGAAATTCATCAGAACTTTGATTTAATTTATAAAATAACGTCTGAAAACCTCAGAGCAGCTGAGAGGATGATATTATCTCTTATATTTTATTATCAACATGTTTTTGATATAATCACCGAAGAAGACGTCAAATATATCCAATAAATGTAGAGAGAAGCTCTCAGAAGTCTCAGTGACTGTTTCAACTAATAAAAAACAAATAAAATAAAAATAGATATCAAATAAGTTTGTGCATGTGAAAAACAATCAGCCTGAACAGCTGCATGTTTCTCTGTAGTCAGTTTATCCTGTTCTGATAAGTCAGAAAAGTGGCTGCTGCTGTAATATCCAACAGGGGGAAATGTGGTTTGATTTTTACCAGAATCAAAATTTAAAATCGAGGTATCATGACCACCCTGATCCCTATCCTACTCCAGTGGTGGTCAACTGGTGGCCCAGGGCCCACATGTGGCCCTGCTCCACACTCAGTCAGTGTAAATATAAAAAACTGAAAACATGAAGGAAACTTGATCAGATCAGCCATGTTAAAAAATAAACCTGTATTTGTGTTTCAGCTAAAACTAAAATGTGTTCTCTTAACTCAGAAAAATAAAAGTGAAACAGCTGTTTAGGATTTTTAAGCTAACATAACGTTTTCTTTTTTCCAGCCTTCAGATCAGTGGTTTTAAAAAGTGTCAAAGCTTTATGTGCATGTTTCACTGCATTTAGACGCACTGAACTCTGCACCTTCTCAGTGAAACACAACTCTCAGCCTTTCATAAATATTTGGGAAACGTGCCAACGGCTTTAACCGGACAGATATTTACTGCAAACAGCAGCAGCTGGCAGGAGAACATGAACAGAAATGACTGAATAAAAAACCTCCAACCACCGCTGACTGGAAGGAAATGATCCAGGACATTTATATGAAGGAACAACTCTCTGAGAAAGAAAGGGAAAACATTAGAACAAGTGGAAACTACCCCAGTCTGAAGGGACGCCACCAAAGGTTATTATAGTTAACTCAAACTAAATAACTGGAATCTAAAAACCATTTTAGTAAACTGAAACTAAATAAAAACGGAGCTTTATAAGAAAAAACAAACTAAAAACTAAATTCTGTGCTGACAAAACTAAAATGAAATAAAATCAGAGAGAATCTCCTTAGTTTTAGTCTTTGGCAGCAGCAGACGGTCTGACATGAACACCAGGCCCAGAGAGAGTGAAGGGGTCTGATTCCTGAAGACTTCACTCACTGGTGAATTTTAATAATCTAACTGTGATTTTTTCACCCAACATTGTGATTTAACATGTAATTATTCTTCAGGTTCCTCATCTTATAAACCATTCTATATTACAACACACATTTACATCGAATCGCCCAAAATCTACAAATAAATGTTCAAAAATTCTAAGAAAACAACTAAAAATTAGATAAACCTGCTCCACCACCTAAAAAAATCAAATCAAATTCCCCAAAAATTCAAATAAATTCCTCAAATTTTCATAAAAATACTAAAAAAATCAAATCAACTTTTTAAAAATTTACAAATAAATTTCTCAAATTTTCATGAAATTACCTAAAGGTTTCAAAGCTAACTCCCCCAGAGATTTGAATCAAAATTTACAAATAAATGTTAAAAATTTCCATAAAATACCTAAAATTTTCTAAACAAATTTCCAAAGAAATTCAAATTAAATTACCAAAATTTAAAAATAAATTTCTCAAATTTTCAAGATACTTTCAATTTTCAAAGCAAATTTCCCACCAAAATTCAAATCAAATTCCTAAAAATGTAATAATAAATTTCTCAAAAAATTTCTGAGCAGAAATCCCCAAAAATTCAAACCAATCTAACAAAAATGTCTTAATGCGATTATTTTGTCTTAGACTGCAAACTTGATCTGAACTGTGATGAAGGGAGTGATGATTTCATTGATTTCTTATTTTGAGGAAGACAAAAATATACAAAAACAAGGAAAGTAGGAACTTTAGTCAACTATCCTAGAAAATACTGACACTTGAATGTTTGTATAATGTGTAGAGTAAAACACCTCTGCTTAAAAAGAGTATAAAACTGCTATTTCAGAACAGAGAGATATTTCACCCTCTGCGGTTTTAAAATTGTAGTCGGTCACGCTGTGATTTCATCTACATTTCTATGAATTTCCCAGCCCTAATACAAACATAAAAACTGAATAAATTAAATGAAAAGTGAAGAGACCTTTGGGTCTGGTCCTTGACAGGTGTCCCATATCCCCCAAAACTAAAACTCATAAAAACTACACTAAAATTATTTTTTTTTTTTTCAGAATCTAAACTAAACTGAACTGAGAAACCAGCAGGAAAAAACTCATAAAAACTAAACTAAAATCTAAAACAAAAGGTAAAACTAAATGAAAATAGAAACTAATGAAAATTCCCAAACATATAACCCTGATGCCACGCTCTTAACCCTCCTAATATTTACTACCCTCTGGTCACCTTCAGGGCAAAAATGGACCCATACAGAAAAACGGCCATTTAATCACCATGTATTTCTTTTATAAATCTCTAAAACAACTTCAGACCTGCTCAAAAGTACCAAACATTAAATAATCTTCAGAATTTTAACCCTTTAAATGCCAGTTTGGTTATTTGAAATATTTCACCTTCTACTACAAAACAATAATTATTTTCCATAAAACCAACAGTAGACAGACGGGGCTGTAGGGGTGATGAGAGTCTTGGATGGGTCAAAGATTAGCAACAAAACTGATCTGATTGCATTAGTATTTTCAACGTAGAGCCAGATTTACCCTCTGAACACCTTTGAGGCAAAAACGCCCCCATTGACTTCCATTAAAACCACATTTTAAACTCGCTGTCACTGCAGTATAAAACCACGCATTCTTTAATGTCAGCATTTCATTTTGAAGAAATCTAGTGATATTTGACATTTTTAACGTCTTCCAACAGATTCAACCATTTTCCCATTGTAGGCCGATGCATGAAACTGTATAAAAAGAGGTCTGCTTTGGGGAATACTGTGATTTATTTTCATGAGATCTCTGGACTCAAGGACCTGATAAGACCTGGAAGAGGAGACAGACAGACTAGATCAGTGGTTTTCAAACATTTTTCACCCAAGGCACACCAAAGGTTAAGCCAGAATCTCAAGGCACACCACATTAAACCAATAAAAACAGGCTTTTTAAATAATGTTGCAGTCAAGGTGGCCTGTAGGGGGAGATAAAAGGGAGAGTTTTCTGGGGCCCAGCCAACTGGGGGATCATGGAGATGGAAAAATTGGGCAAAAAGTGGCCAAACAATGGGTTAAAAATGGCAAACAATTGTTGAAAGTGTCAAAATAGTGGCAAAAATGTGACCGAAGCCAGATAAAGTTCCTGCAAGTCGGCATTCTGCTGGTTGAGAAAAAACGGATACAAAGTCATTTTCTTCAAAATGATCATCTTTCGTTTTTTCTTATTTTATGTAAGTCCGACATTTAAACTACTCATTCGATGAAAAAAGTAACACAGATGTGATATTTAAAAGCGTTAATTTTGTGTTTTAAAATGCCCTGTTTTCAGAGATGCTGCGGGGAGATTGAGGGGAGGGGAAACTGCTGGGTGATAATTGGCCACTCAGTCTGCCATTGTTCCCAGTTTCGCCCATTGAGATGGACAATATCAAACACCGCATGGCTCAAACACAACCCCCCTCGGCACATAACTACAGATGTTTCTAGTTATCACCTTTATCAACAAGCCTCAAGATGCACCCTGCAGCGAAGAGAAGTAGAAGAGACGATGAAGAAGCAGCAAGAATTATCAGCAGACTGGGGAGGACTTCAGGATCACTCGACAGTGAAAGTTTGATGAAGACGGATTTCCTATGGGAATATTTTGATGAGCGTCACCAGTCCGATTCCAGTCCGCTTGGTTTGGGTGGACTTTATGTAAATGTGGCTCTGTTGTTCACGCCCATTACCTGGCCTGCCTGAAGGTAGAAAAAGTCCTGAAACTTTGAGCCTGGTTTTCTCAGAACAAACAGGAACTAGAAGTTAACATTCAAATGAGCATATCTTTGTAAATATGCTCAGATTAAGGTGTACAATAGACCGTTAGAAAGCTTGGACTCTACGCTTTCATAATGTGTAAAAACTCAAAAATGACCTCTGATGACTTGCAGAATTTTTTTAGCGGGTTTGGTCACAAATGGGTTACAAGTGGCCTAAAAGGGTTAACTGTTGTAAAAAGGTGGTAAAATGGGTTAAAAGTGATAAAAAGTGGTCAAACAAAGGCTAAAGTGGGTAAAAATTGGCAAAAGGTGGCATTAATGGGTTGAAAGTGTCAAAAAGGTGGCAAAACAGATCACAAGTGGCATAAAAGTGGCAAAAAGGGTTAAAGTTGCAATAAGGTGGTAAAAAGGGTTTAAAAGGGATTGAGGAGTAAAAATAGCCAAACAATAGCAACATTTGCTGAAAAGTGGCAAAATAGTGGCATCTTATAAATATTTAGGTGTACACCTGGATGATAAGTTGGACTGGTCTAAACACGTAGACTTCATCTACAAAAAGGGGCAGAGCCGCCTCTTTGCCTGAGAAGACTCCGACCAATAGACATCTGCAGTAAGATGCTGCAGATGTTTTATCAGTCTGTGGGGGCAAGTGTTCTGTTTTATGCTGCAGTCTGCTGGGGAGGCAGTGGAAAACACAAGGATGCAAGGTGTCTGGACAAACTGGTTAAAAAAAGCTGGCTCTGTGGTCAGAATCAAGCTGAACTCAGTGGAGGATGAGGAGGAGAGACGCACAGTGAAGAAGGTGGAGGCCATTCAGAGAAACATGGATCGTCCACTTCATATCTCCCTCAGTGAGCAAAGAAACAACGGCGGTGGACGCTCCGATCCCTGAGCTGCAGGACAGAAAGATTTAGAAAATCTGTCATACCATCAGCTGTTAGACTGTATAATTCTACCGTAAACAGATGAGACTCCAGACCATGGAATTTCCCTGCAGGGATAAATAAAGTTATTGTATTGTATTGTAAAAGTTTGCAAAAATGGGTTAATTGTGGCAAAATGTTCCAAAAAAGTGGCAAAAGTGGGCAACAAGACGTGGCAAAAATGAAAAAAAAAAAAACAGAAAAATGGTTTAAGCTGTCAAAAGAACCAATCCAATCAACCCAAAATTAGCTCGCCATGCTTTTCAGCTCTTAATGAGGTAACTGTTAGCCAGGACGCTAGCACCAATGCTACTGACCCAACTCACTGATACCGCCATAAAGCCCAGCTGGGGAGGGAACATTCTCTGGGGTTTTGTGGACAGGCCTGCTTACAGTAACGTTTGGTTGTACAAGCTCCCAGGGATCACCTAGACCTGCCTCACCATTTGAGACCCACTGGACTAGAGCATCCTCTGGTAACCCATCCCACTTTACTCTGTCTATAAATGTGTATTCTGAAATATTCATGTTGCCATGGTTACCCTGCTGTCTACTGTTGGATGGGTTCATTAAACACAAATATAAAAACAAAGTAAATAAATCAGAGTTGTGTAAATGTTGAAGCCCTCGGCCGTCAGTAAAGCGTCTCCACATATTAGATGGAACCTGAAAACCTAAACCGGTTTAACCCCTCAGCTGCTGACCCACAGAGTCCAGGTGGACTCCAGGCGATGACACAAACTGCTAATGTGAACGGATCCAGGATCAGGTTTAATCAGCCAATGAAGCGGAGCTGCACGTGCCGCGGCTGAGGATCAGCTTATATAACGCCGCTGTACGTGTGTGTAAGCTGGTCGTGTGACTGACATAGCTCACACATGTAAACACGGTCAGGTATGTTTGGATTAGAGCGTATAAGTCCAGAAGTTTATTCACCGTCAGCTCCTTTAAATCTACTGTCTTTAAATCTATGACAAACATCTGTGTTAGCAGAACCAGGGTCCCTGAAGGCCTCTAAAGCCTCAAACGCCACTGAACTAAAGGATTTTAAAGGTTCTAAAGGTCTGCGCTTGTTGCTGTTACAGCTGATCAGATTTTATGATTTCTTTTTATTCTTTGTCCTTTTTATTTGTGGAGGGTTTTTAGGTTTTTGATTAAAGAATATAGATGATACAGATTATCCCTCAGAGTAAAATGTTTTTATTACTGATCTGATGTTCCTGTTGTAACTCTAATAATCAGCTCTACATGTGAACAGAGGTAATCAATAAACATGTTGAACATGGACACAGAGGTCTTTAAAGTCCTTAGACCAGTCCAGACCTGAGCAGAAACCTCAGTAAAGATTCAGGTAAACCAGGACTATACAAGGATCCTAAACTCACTGAAGGTCTGATGTTAAGAAGAATCTCATCCACAGTTTAAACATGCACCTTTATTTATCTCAGCCTTCTCTTCTTCTACTGCTTCAAAGTCTGCAGCAGGGGGCGGGACTTCCTCTCTAACTGGGGTCGTAGTGCGTCTCCTCTGTGTCAGACACTTCCTGTTGTTGGTGAATACAGAGACCAGGCCCACATCTCATCAGGCGCTCAAAGACCTGCAGGACACGATTCAATGGGAACGTATAGAGAAGGTGAACCTGCTCAGTCTGATCCACATAAAACAGTCTACATAGTTCCTCTAGAGCCTGGACCTGGTACTCAGGGGTTTTAGTGATGAGGAGGACGAAGACCAACATGAAGGACCACCTTCTCCATTAACATGACATTACCAACAACCCCCTTAAGAACTACCAGGGTCTACATGATGACCCCCTTAAGAACTACCAGGGTCTACATGATGAGCCCCTTTAGAACTACCAGGGTCTACATGATGACCTCTTTTAGAACTACCAGGGTCTACATGATGACCCCCTTAAGAACTACCAGGGTCTACATGATGACCCCCTTAAGAACTACCAGGGTCTACATGATGACCCCCTTTAGAACTACCAGGGTCTACATGATGACCCCCTGTAGAACTACCAGGGTCTACATGATGACCCCCTGTAGAACTACCAGGGTCTACATGATGACCCCCTGTAGAACTACCAGGGTCTACATGATGACCCCCTGTAGAACTACCAGGGTCTACATGATGACCCCCTGTAGAACTACCAGGGTCTACATGATGACCCCCTTTAGAACTACCAGGGTCTACATGATGACCCCCTTTAGAACTACCAGGGTCTACATGATGACCCCCTTTAGAACTACCAGGGTCTACATGATGACCCCTTTTAGAACTACCAGGGTCTACATGATGACCCCCTTTAGAACTACCAGGGTCTACATGATGACCCCCTTAAGAACTACCAGGGTCTACATGATGACCTCTTTTAGAACTACCAGGGTCTACATGATGACCCCCTTTTAGAACTACCAGGGTCTACATGATGAGCCCCTTTAGAACTACCAGGGTCTACATGATGACCCCCTTAAGAACTACCAGGGTCTACATGATGACCCCCTTAAGAACTACCATGGTCTACATGATGAGCCCCTTTAGAACTACCAGGGTCTACATGATGACCTCTTTTAGAACTACCAGGGTCTACATGATGACCTCTTTTAGAACTACCAGGGTCTACATGATGACCTCTTTTAGAACTACCAGGGTCTACATGATGACCTCTTTTAGAACTACCAGGGTCTACATGATGACCTCTTTTAGAACTACCAGGGTCTACATGATGACCCCCTTTAGAACTACCATGGTCTACATGATGAGCCCCTTTAGAACTACCAGGGTCTACATGATGACCCCCTTTAGAACTACCATGGTCTACATGATGAGCCCCTTTAGAACTACCAGGGTCTACATGATGACCCCCTTTAGAACTACCATGGTCTACATGATGAGCCCCTTTAGAACTACCAGGGTCTACATGATGACCCCCTTTAGAACTACCATGGTCTACATGATGAGCCCCTTTAGAACTACCAGGGTCTACATGATGACCCCCTTTAGAACTACCATGGTCTACATGATGAGCCCCTTTAGAACTACCAGGGTCTACATGATGACCTCTTTTAGAACTACCATGGTCTACATGATGACCTCTTTTAGAACTACCAGGGTCTACATGATGAGCCCCTTTAGAACTACCAGGGTCTACATGATGAGCCCCTTTAGAACTACCAGGGTCTACATGATGACCTCTTTTAGAACTACCAGGGTCTACATGATGAGCCCCTTTAGAACTACCAGGGTCTACATGATGACCTCTTTTAGAACTACCAGGGTCTACATGATGACCTCTTTTAGAACTACCAGGGTCTACATGATGACCCCCTTAAGAACTTCCAGGGTCTACATGATGACCTCTTTTAGAACTACCAGGGTCTACATGATGACCCCCTTAAGAACTTCCAGGGTCTATATGATGACCTCTTTTAGAACTACCAGGGTCTACATGATGACCCCCTTTAGAACTACCAGGGTCTGAATGAAGCTGGGTTTTAAAGTTCTCTCTCTGTTTAACAGACTTTGGTGAATACTCTACATCTTCTTATGGGTTCTGATTATTTAGTCGTCATCTCTACTAAACTAGGGTTGAGTTTTGACTTCTTATTGTCTTCAGACATCAGTGGGTCTTGTCTCTACGTCCATGTTTTATACAGACCATGGTCTGATCTCAGCATGTAGCTTCAGTCACATTATAATCTAATAATTTATAATCTGTGTCCAAATAATGAAATAAACTGATCAATAGCAGCAGAAATACTCACCGAGCCTCTCCTCTGGTCCTCACTGCTGATTGGTTCCCTGTCAGAGGAGGAAGTTCTTCTCTGGATCTGAAGGTTGTAGAGGAACAGAACCCGCTTCTTCTCCCTCTGATGAAAACACAAACACGGACATGTTTACGTGTCTACAGCGATCTCTCCTCTCTAATATTTTCTAGATTTTCAGGCCTCAGAGGCCCAGCTTGTAAAAACTCCATCAGCAGTTCCTCCATCAAACACAACCACCACCATTGTTGTTGACAAACCTGGTATCAGGTTCAGACTTTCTTCATCCTAGAGGGCCATTCAGGTCCACAGTCTACCAGTCTCTTAAACATTCCAGATCATCAGACTAATGTTAGTAAATTTATATCAGACAGAGATAACCCGAGTAAATAAAGTCAGAGTTTAAATGATGGTTTCATTATTCAGGGTAAATCCATCCAAACCTCCCTGGTCCTCTGTGAGACAGTCAATCCCTCTAACCCTGATACCTGGATGTTTGTGAGAACTGTCAGTGAGTCTTTCTCATTGCTGCTGAGGAATGTTGTCCCACTCTTTCATTCAGCCACATTGGAGGGTTTTCCAGCATAGTAGACCACTCCAGAACCTTCATGTAGTCTTTAGTCCATTCAGAGGTGGACTTGCTGGTGTGTTTGGGATCACTGTCCTGCTCCATAACCCAAGTGGTCTCCCACTACCATCACCATGTCTGTTGTTCTGAGGTTCTTCTGATGAAATGCTGGGTTAGTCTGACTCCAGATAAACGGGACCAGACCTTCTAGAAAGGTCCTCTTCTGTCTGGTCAGTCCTCAGAATATTCCCCAGAAGTCTTGGGGATCATCAGGATGTTTTTAGTCAAATGTGAGACGTGCCTTTGTGTTCTTCTGGGTCAGCAGTGGTTTTGGTCTTGGAACTCTCCCATGATGCCATTGTTGCCCAGTCTCTTTCTTGAATCATGACCTCTGACCTTAGCTGAGTCAGTGAGGCCTGCAGGTCTTTAGATGTGGTTCTGGGTTCTTCTGGGACCTCCTGGATGAGTCGTCTATTGTTGGTAGGCCGGCCACTCCTGGGAAGGTTCACCACTGTTCACAGTTTTCTCCAGTTGTGGGTAATGGCTCTCAGAGTCCCAAAGCCTTAGAAATGTCTCTGTAACCCTTCAGACTGACAGATGTCAGTGACTTTGTTCCTCATCTGATAAACATGATGTGCCTATCAGAAGGGCTGATCAATAACAGCTAGAATAATTATCAGGATTATTTTGATTGATAATGAGATCAAAATTATTAAACATAACTCATACAAGCGCTCAGTGAACTTAAACTCTGAAAAACAAAACATACATTAACATAAATGGGTGAAAAACAAACTTTATCTTGTTGTGTGACTTATGATCCTGTTTTAACGACTGTGTGGACACAGAACTGTGACTGAAAACGAAACTGACTTAAATGCCCAGCTCTCACAGTGGTGACCAGTACAACAAACATCTGCAAAAATGAAGGATTCCCAAAGCTTGGTAACACCTGAGGTGGTGTATAACGCCAAATATACTCACTGTATAATGCAGGGGAGGTTCTTTTCTACTTGACATGGATGATTCTGTGTTAAATTTGACGAACTGTCCCTTTAAATGTTAAATCTGTGTCATTAGGACCATCAACAACATGACAATGCTCTCTCTCTCCCCCCGTGAGTGTCTCTCTACCACCTGCTGTGTTTTAATGCTCTTACATTAATCTGCTCTCTGATCAGATTTACTGCGGCTCACACACTTTAAACACACACACACTGTTTGTGTGTAACCTCCTCCTCGCTGAGAGACAGGAAGTGAGCTCACAGCGAATGTTTCTATTGTTACTCAGAGGTCTTTCTATTGTCATGCTGACTAATCCTCCTCCTGATAGACGCTTTAATTCCATTTATTTTAACATCCTTTAAGACCTTAATGACTGATCCTGTTTAAACTTCTAAAAGCGGTTTTACTTTCCCTCTAAAAGACGCAAAAACTGGACCTGTGCCAAAAAATAAGGTCCAAAGTCATTCAGTGAGTCCAGGCCATCAGCACCTTGTTGAGGACTGAACACACCTGTACAGATCCAGCCTGCCGGGTCAGGGGTTGGAGGTTGGTCCAGTACTGTTCTGGTCTCCTGATGGCCAGCGCCCATTAGTGTGTCTTTAGTCTGTATTTATGATGGCTCCGCAGGAATGTTTGACTGCTAAATGGCTCTTCACAGGGATAATAAAGTGAACTTTGACCCTGACTTGACTGGTTTCATTTCTGGGTTTTTATTCTTTATTTCAGACAAACTCAGGGTCTGTCTGATCATTAGAAAACCAACTATAATGAGTCCATCTAAGAACGCCCTCAGGTCTCAGAGTCCGGTCTCAGACAAAAAATTATCTCAGGAAAAAGTCCTCAGGTTTCAGGAAAGTGTCATCCACCCGACAACGCCTGTCCTGATGTCTGTTTTCCCATAAGGGCTGACCACTTTCATCCTCCTTTTTCTTTAGACCTGACCCCTAATGTCCTGAGACCTGAGGCCATTTTTTCTTCAGACCTGACCCCTAATGTCCTGAGACCTAACACCTTTTGTCCTGAGACATGACCCCTTTATTTCAGGAGATGTGACACTTTTGTCCTGAAACCTGAAGCCTGTGTCTCCTGACATCTGACCCCAATTGTCCTGAGACCAGACTCTTGTTGTCCTGAGACCTGACTCTTTTTTTCCTGAGACCTGACTCTTTTTTTCCTGAGACCTGACTCTTTCTGTCCTGAGACCTGACTCTTTCTGTCCTGAGACCTGACTCTTTCTGTCCTGAGACCTGACTCTTTCTGTCCTGAGACCGGACTCTTCTTGTCCTGAGACCTGACTCCTTTTGTCCTGAGACCTGACTCCTTTTGTCCTGAGACCTGACTCCGTTTGTCCTGAGACCTGACTCCTTTTGTCCTGAGACCTGACTCTTTTTGTCCTGAGACCTGATGCTGTTTTTCTCCTGAGATCTTGTTAATCCCAGGTAGCCCTGTCCTCACTCCCCACCCTCTGGTCCCTTGTACTCATAGTGGAACTGTGATTTCCTGAATGAACATCATGCTGGTTAAGAAGACTAGATAGTAGACAGTTAGACCGTTAGGAGGATTTTTACAGGGGTTTAGAGTAGGAACATTTTCATCATGGATAGGTTTGAGACCTGTCTAACAGACCTGGAGCCCAGGTGTTTGTACCTTTGGGTGGTAGAAGGCGGCAATGGCGCGTCGGAGGCGGTTGGTGTAAACCTGCAGGCAGCTGAAGACGGCCAACAACAGCACACAAAATACACAACTGATGTACACACCAGCAGAGAGGGAGGAGGGGGGAGACGTACAGACTGGGGAGAGAGAGAGATGATGTCAGTGACTCTGTCGCCCCCTGCTGGCTAAGTTTGATGTCACATATGTCCAACAGTATGTGGACATCATCCTGTGGTTTGAATGTTGTTAATGGTTGGATCTTCTTTCTTTTTATCTGATGACATCATAACCACAGGACCTTTAACTGAGAACAGCTGATCAAATCCTCCTGCTGGGCTCCTGTGTGACCTACTTTGGTTGTCGGTGTGTATGTCCAGGACGGACGAGCTGTTGAAGGCCGAGACTGTCTTCCTCAGGAGGCGGGCCATCATTGAGTCTCCGTTTACTTGGATGTCCACCTGGTGACTACCTGCAGAGAGGAATTCATTACCCAGAATCCCTCAGAGAGATGAGCTATTGCTGTGATCCCATACTACAGCAGCCTCTCCCAAACCTGAGTATGCCACAGCCCAAAGAGAACCCTGAAATCTTTGAGGGCTCACCAAAACCCTCATAGAACCACCAGATTTAAAGAATCCATCTTTATATCTTTAGTTTATATAAAGAATAGCCTTTTAAAAGCATTAAAATAATAGAAAATCTTTAAAACAAAGCCTTCACAAAGTACAAATAACAAGCCCCAAAAGATTATAATGTTTTTAACAGGCACCTGCAAAGTCACCTACAGTTTCTTTACTAATGATCATCTACTCTGTACAAACTCTGGGACCCTTCAGATGCCTTCCTAGAAACCTTAAAGTCTCTGAAGGCCCTGATAATTCTTTACAACTGTGGTGTACCGTAGTGGAATATTTAACAGAGAGACACCAGTTAATCCAGTACCAGTTAAACCATGACACTGGTTCTGGACATCAATTTCTGTTTCTTGTTTTCTGAAACTGAAACTTAAACCAGGAGCTGATGATGCTGATCCTTATCAGCTGCTGTCATGTGCAGATGTAGGTTCATTCAGATTGTGGCAGAGAGTGCAGCTACCTAGTCCACCAAGGACATCCTCAGGTCTCAGAGTCACGTGATGGATTGAAAAAGAGTCAGGTCTCAGGTAAAAAAGAGGTCAGGTCTCAGAAAAAAAGTTGTCAGGTCTCAGAAAAAAAGTTGTCAGGTCTCACAGTCAGGTGACAGATCTATAGAGAGGAAAAAAAGGTTTCAGGTTGCAGAAAAAAAGGTTTCATGTCTCAGGTGAAAAAAGGGGTCAGGTCTCAGAGCACAGAAAGAGTCAGGTATCAGGAAAAAAGGTTTCAAGTCTCAGGTAAAAAAAGGGGTCAGGTCTCAGAGAACAGAAAGAGTCAGGTATCAGCAAAAAAGGTTTCAGGTCTCAGTTAGAAAGAAAAGGTCAGGTCTCAGGAGAAAACGATTCAGGTCCTAAGAAAAAAAGGTGTCAGGTCTCAGTCAGGTGACTGTTTTAAAAGGAGTCAGACATCAGGAAATAAGGTTTTGGGTCTCAGGTGAAAAAAGGTGTTGGGTCTAAAGAGAAAAGATGTCAGGTTTCAGGAGAAAAAAGGTGTCAGGTCTAAGGTGAAAAGGTGTCGTGTCTCAGGAGAAAAAAGGGGTCAAGTCTCATGAAAAAAGGTGTCAGGTCTCAGGGGACCCAGACACCTTTTTCCCTGAGACCTGACCCCTTTGTTGTACATTAGATCTCACACATGACTCTGTGCCCTGAGTTTAGACCTGATCCCGTCTGTTACTTCTCCCACAGTTGACACAAAGGAGGGATCCCTTCGCCCCCCTCGATGCCTCTGAATGTTCCTAGGGAAGGTGAAAGGTCAAAACAAAAATCAGCGCTGTAGAGGGCGCTGTGACCTGGACTTCAGTGTGTAGGTCTTTACTGGTCACATTGAGCTGGGTGAAGGTGTGTCTGCTGACGATGTCCAACACGTGGAACAGAGAGAAGTCTACGGTGAGCAGGACGACAGAGAGCAGGAAGACAGAGAGGACCTGGAACACACCTGATGTCTGAACACACACACACACACACACACATCCAGCACTGTGAAGACGTATTCCCAAACTCACTGGACTAGATGAAGTTTATCTTGGTCCGTCCATGAACCTGTTTCTGTACGAAGACTGGTATTTTAATAGAACCCACCACTTGTTTGAGCTCCTCTGGGTGGATTTTTAAACTCCAGGGGTTGATGATCTTCTTCTTCTCTGATTGGTTCAAAGGCAGCAGGTGGCGCTTTCTCTAAACATCAGAACACAAAGAAGATTAAAAAGAGGAGAGATCTGCTCCATACAGCGGATTAACCATACTTCTCCAATAGCAGCAGATGATGATGATGATGATGATGATGATGTTTACCGCTCTCCTCCTGTGGGCATCGATCTGTCTGAAGTAGGTGGTGATGTAGACATTGTCGAAGCGGACGTCCCTCCGGTATCGCCTGAGGTACCCAAATGCTCTGAGAGGAGATAACGGAGGAGGAATGAGAGGAGTCAGCATGACTCGGCAGAATCCTCCTGATGTTTCAGGTCTTACTGAGTGAAGATGGTGATGAAGGTGAAGGACAGCAGCAGCTGAAGGATGTCCAGCAGCCGTTTCACCGTTCTGTTCAGCGTCTCCAGGTTTCCTCTGACGGCCTGAGTGAACTCTTCATCCAGCACAGATCCATGCAACACCATCTGCTGCTGCTGCTCCTGCAGAAGGTCAGATCTCAGATAAGAAAGGGGTCAGGTCTCAGAGTCATGTGACAGATCTAAAAAGAGTCAGGCACTGGGAAAAAATGTGTCCGGTATCAGGAAAAAAGGGGCCAGGTCTAAGGAAAAAAGGGGGTCAGGTCTCAGAAAAAAAGAGTAGGGTCTCAGGAAAAAGGTTCAGATCGCAGGACAAAAGGTTTCAGGTCGCAGGATGAAAGGTTTCAGGTCGCAGGACAAAAGGTTTCAGGTCTCAGGATGAAAGGTTTCAGGTCGCAAGATAAAAGGTTTCAGGTCTCAGGATAAAAGGATTCAGGTCTCAGGACAAAAGGTTTCAGGTCGCAGGATGAAAGGTTTCAGGTCACAGGATAAAAGGTTTCAGGTCTAAGGGTAAAAGGATTCAGGTCTCAGGACAAAAGGTTTCAGGTCGCAGGATAAAAGGATTCAGGTCTCAGGATAAAAGGTTTCAGGTCTCAGGGTCAGGTGATGGATCTAAGGAGAGTTAGGTATCAGGGAGAAAACGTGTCAGGCATCAGGGAAAACGTTTCGGGTCCCAGGAAAAAAGGATTCAGATCTTAGAGAAAAAAGAGG
The DNA here is from genome assembly GCF_018320785.1 of Cheilinus undulatus. Taxonomy (NCBI): domain Eukaryota; kingdom Metazoa; phylum Chordata; class Actinopteri; order Labriformes; family Labridae; genus Cheilinus; species Cheilinus undulatus. The sequence continues at coordinate 53,720,551 of NC_054872.1, forward strand.
TCAGGTCTAAGGAAAAACATGCTGCTGCTCCTGCAGAAGGTCACACAGCGCTCTATAAAGGTCTGCTTGTCATGATATCTAGTCTGAACTGGGCTTAGAGGGACCTAGAGACCTGCAGAACCAGCTCCGCCCTGAACTCTCTGGACAGAAGGTCGACTGAAGAGTTGAGCTGGTCAAAGAGTGGACCGAAGTTTCCCTCCACAGGAATCTGCTCTCTGCACCACGGCGTCATCACTGAGAGAAAGAGAAGATGAAGAACAATGGCGTTCATCCTGCTACCACGGATGTCTTTGATACTTTAGAGACGCCAACAACGACCTTCCTACGTCCACATCTGCCCACAGCTCAGAGGATGCTGTCTCATCTTCAGACCTTTAGGACTTTTAGCGTAAATTTTGTTCAAGTTCTTGTGGTCTGTCTTCAGACAGCAAACATAATTTTTTGTGGAAACTACTTCATGTTCAAAGGCGAGGATTAGGTTTTAAATCTATCAGGGTCTACTGATCCCAGAAACTGAAAAAGAGTATCAGACAAAAGCTCAGGAGGAAAACCCAGCAGCAGCTCAAGTAAAAAAAAAGTCTGTGACCTCTCACCTCTCATGACATCACACAGGAAGTGGAACTTCATGGACACGCACAGGATGTGGCTAATGACAGGGACCGGGATTGCCTCCATACACTCCGCCCACCTGAGGCTGAACCAATCAGCACAGCGCTGCACGCCCTCGTCCACCACACCTGGGTCAAAGACAGGCAGGTACAATCAGAAGCCTCATGATGAATATAAATACGTCTAGTTCTCTCACTGTCGCACTGCATCATGGTCTTTGACATGAACTGCTCCTGTGTGCTGTTGGTGGCGGTGGCGTGTTTCTGTTTGAAGAGGTCATATCCGTACTGAAGGACAACTGCATCTCGGATGTTCTGAAACTTCCTGCTGACGCTCAGAGCCTCCGACTGAAACTCGTCTTTATCGTCCTGAAGAGGAAACAAAAAAACAGGAAGGACTGATAAACCCGCCGATCAGTGGTTTGATGGATCATGTGGCTCAGCTCAGTAGGGCTGCTTTCTCTTCATCTACAGCCTGTTGCACCAGCTGTGCGTAAGTTCTGCCTTAAGTTCTGGTGTAAAGTCCACACTAAACCACTAAACCCTACGCTGAAACTAGTTCAGTTCTAACTTAAGTTGTGTTATTGTTCGGCTGCACCATAGAGACGTAAGGTTGATCTTAACTAGTAGAGATTTACGTCCAAACTAACCAAAATATTATTGCAGATATGACGTATTCTCTGACTTTAACCCAGTGGTTCCCAAAGTGGGCCATGGGCCCCCCCAGGGGGGCGCGGCAAGGCCAGGCTAAGCAGTACCAGCTGATGACTTCAGGCCTGTAAAGGGGGGAAGTTTACTGTAGTCTCCTCAGATTCAGTGATGTTATCATAGTTCAAGTCCAAGACATTGACAGCATTTTGGTTTGGAGTGGAAAAGGATTGGTAGTAGCTCGGTACAAGAGCCTTTGTCCCACTTTTTCCTTTTGCATCATCCTACCTGTGTGAGGATGTTGCAAAAGGCTGGTGCATCTTTACAAAATTAAATCATAGCTGGACACTGAAAACGAACTGAGAATGGAAGTCCCACAGCTGCACCCAGGACGCAAAAAGATCCGTAGCACCAAATAAACCCACAATTGTCACTGGTATTATTGCAGGACTGGGTGTATAAATCTTAAAGATCCATATTAAGTTGTATTTCTCAGGGAATTGATCATCTTTAGAGAGTCAGATTTTTAAAACTCAAATTTTTTAGGTTTTATGCTGTGGTAAATTCTGAAAGAAAAAAAGGAATTTGTCACAAAAATTGTGAATAACGGTGTTTTTTGTTGTACATTTACATGTTTTTACATGTGGATACGTACAATGAGGGGTGGGGGGGGCCGGAAAATATTTTCAACTACCAAAAGGGGGCCAGTTGACAAAGTTTGGGAACCACTGCTTTAACCAATCACTGAAAAGCATTTTTTAACCCCGTGTTTGCTACAGATGCTAACTGCTATAAATAACATAACAACACTGATATGGAGTGGTGAAATCTCTAATAACACGAGATAACACAACAGTGGACGGTGGAAATGATCTCCGCTCATGGAAAAAAACAGCTACTGATCATGGAGAACGCAGTGCTGACTCCAAATTTCCGGTACAATCCTCAACTCCTCCTCCCCCTCCGGGTTATCACGTCTGTTAGAGCTACCGCTATGACAGCTGTATTCTACAGAGGACTTCACACCTAGGAGGGGTTAGGGGTCAGACTGAAGTCATGACTTATGCTACCCATACATCAGAAGACGTTGAAAAGATTTGGAAAAGACTCTGGAAAACTACCAGCTCACACCTGCTCACATCTAAAGACACGTTTTTAGAGTTTTTAGTTACAGCCTAGCCTCAGACTGACATTTTACAAAGACTGTGAATCTTGCAGGGTCACTATTTAAAAGAATACTACTAGATTCTTTTAGCAATTTTTTATTTGCAGGGCTTCTGCAATGTCAGCCCATCTCTTTTCCTTCGCCACTCTGTTGTGATATGTTGGACGATTCTCATGGAACAGGCTGGGCTGATCTGCCCACGGCTCCTCCAGCCGCTACTCTTTCTGGATGGTCCATATTGGTCGGGACCGTCGACGTTTCACTCCTGGTGTATCTTCTTCATCCACGCCGCTCTGCCGTTTTTGTGGTTGTTTTGACCGGCAGGTTTCCTGTTTCCGTTTTTGTCAGAGCTCATCTATTGGTTGGTGATAGTGTTACGTCACTGTGACTTGCGATCATATCAAACACGTTTGATACAGCGCAGATTACCGCCTTAAACTTAATGACAGAGATGACGGGAGCACGCCGTGACTCCAGTAAGACTCCTAAAATTTACGAAAGACTTTCAGTTTTTAGTCTGTGACTGTGAAAATCTTTAGGTGTCAGCCCAGCTTTACGCCTGCGTTGAAACTATCACAGCTGATGCAACACCTTAAATGTTAGGAGAGCGTAAACTCTGTCGTAAGTAAGAACTTTCGTTCAAACTAGGCTAGGTTTAAACTTACGCGCAGGTGCAACCCAAAGCTGTTCTTGCTGCCTTAGTTCAGAATAGATCAGTGGCTTTTACAGCCCCACTGAGCTGCCAGAGCTGCAGACTCTCACCATGAGCTCCTGTGTGATGAGGAGAAAGGGTCTGATGGCGTCTCTCCACAGGAGCTTGCTGTGATGAACCTGCAGGTCCAGGTTACAGCTGAGAGACAGAGCCGCCGTCTCCACGTTCCTCTGGATGTTAGAAAGAGGACCTGAAAGAGCAGCAGCACACAAATGCTCAGAGTTAGACAGGAAGGCTGATGACTTCCCTCCATGATCTAGAACAAAAAAGATTATCTCTGTCAAAGTTCAACTGTATTGATTCAACCATGAGGAATGATTGAAGCCCTACAGCAGGGGTGTCAGACTCAGTCACAGCAGGGGCCGGATTCTGGATTCAGGTCTAACCTGAGGGCCTAACAGGGTCCACATTTAACCTTAAACTGTCAACCTCATTTTCGCCAGTTATAAAATCTGAAAAAAAAAACCCCAAAAAAACAGAACTGATGATAAAATCATTTGGAAATTCCAAAAAGTAAAAATGTTAAATTTAAAGGCTCAAATCTGAGATAAAAATTCAAACTTATTAGTTCAAAAGATCAGAACACGATATCAAAATAGAAAAATAACGTTTTTAAGAACAAATATATGAGGAGAAAGTAGAAACCATATGTTTGAAAGGTCAAAATATGAGATGAAATTTGAAATCATGAGTTTGAAAAGTCAAAATATTATAAAGTTTTAAATTGTGAGTTTGATAGTTTAAAATATGGGATTAAAAAGCCAAAAATTAGGAGTTGAAAATGTCAAAATATAAGCTAGAATTCAAAACGATGACTTAAAAACTTAAAAATATGATTTAAATTAAAAATTGGGAGTCTAAAAGGTCAAATGTGATATAAAAATAAAAACTAGTTATTTAAAGTGTCAAAATATGAGAAAAAAATTGAAATCATGAGTTTAAAAGTCAAAATATGGGATTAAAAAGCCAAAGTAATGAGTTGAAAAGTATGACTTAAAATTTAAAATTGTGAAGTATGAAATGAAAGGCAGAATCATAAGTTTGAGTCGTAGTCTTGAGATGCAAAATTGAAAATATGAAATAAAACACACACAATAAAGTGGGTGAAAATGGGGGGGGGACTGTGAAAAAGGGAGGAAATTGGATCAAAGTGGTAAAAAATGGGTAAAAAGTTAGAAAAAAGAGCCAAAAATTGCCAAAAGTAGGAAAAAAGTGGTATTTCATGGCTAAAGGTAGCTTAAATGGGTGAAAACTGGTAAAAAAAATGGTGAGAAAGGGCAAAAAAGTTTCCCTTTTTTAAGGTTTTCTGGGGGAATGATATTTAAAATGAAGACATAACAGAGCCACAGGTTGAGTATCACTGATCTAGAACCTTCTGACACTACAGCATTCGTGCATCAACATTCTGGTGAGCTCTCACCCCTGCAGAGCACCGTCACGATTAACAGCATCAGGTAGGACCGCCCGCGGGAGCCAAGCATGCTGGGAAACATCAGGAGGACTGAACACCTGCAGGAGGAGGACAAGGCTCCGCCCACCGCGCACACACCTGGAACAGTTACATGTGTTTCAGTCGGGGTTTAGCAGAACAGAACTAAGGTCCGAGTCTGTCGTCATCTCACCGATGAAGAAACATCCCACTGTCAGCCAGAGGTCAAAGGTCAGGGGGAGGCTGTGTGAGACTCCGAGGAACAGAGCTGAAGAGGAGAGTGTGAGGGTTCATTCATTCACATCAACATCATCAAACTCTCCATACCTTCAGGTAAATAAACCATTAGATATACACTTCAGATTAAAACCCAAACATACCAGTGCCTGTTCCTCTACCAGTCTCCTTCTATCTCTGGGACCTTAGTACACCTGACTACTTCCTCCTGTCTATGTACCTGTTTCTCTACCAGTCTCCTTCTATCTCTGGGACCTTAGTACACCTGACTACTTCTTCCTGCCTACGTACCTGTTCCTCTACCAGTCTCCTTCTATCTAGGACCTTAGTACACCTGACTACTTCCTCCTGTCTACGTACCTGTTCCTCTACCAGTCTCCTTCTATCTAGGACCTTAGTACACCTGACTACTTCCTCCTGTCTACGTACCTGTTCCTCTACCAGTCTCCTTCTATCTCAAGGACTTTAGTACACCTGACTACTTCTTCCTGCCTACGTACCTGTTCCTCTACCAGTCTCCTTCTATCTAGGACCTTAGTACACCTGACTATTTCCTCCTGTCTACGTACCTGTTCCTGTACCAGTCTCCTTCTATCTCCGGGACCTTAGTACACCTGACTACTTCCTCCTGTCTATGTACTTGTTCTTCTACCAGTCTCCTTCTATCTCTGGGACCTTAGTACACCTGACTACTTCTTCCTGTCTACGTACCTGTTCCTCTACCAGTCTCCTTCTATCTCTGGGACCTTAGTACACCTGACTACTTCCTCCTGTCTACGTACCTGTTCCTCTACCAGTCTCCTTCTATCTCTAGGACCTTAGTACACCTGACTACTTCCTCCTGTCTACGTACCTGTTCCTCTACCAGTCTCCTTCTATCTCTAGGACCTTAGTACACCTGACTACTTCCTCCTGTCTACGTACCTGTTCCACTACCAGTCTCCTTCTATCTCTAGGACCTTAGTACACCTGACTGCTTCCTCCTGTCTGCGTACCTGTTCCTCTACCAGTCTCCTTCTATCTCTAGGACCTTAGTACACCTGACTGCTTCCTCCTGTCTGCGTACCTGTTCCTCTACCAGTCTCCTTCTATCTCTAGGACCTTAGTACACCTGACTGCTTCCTCCTGTCTGCGTACCTGTTCCTCTACCAGTCTCCTTCTATCTCTAGGACCTTAGTACACCTGACTACTTCCTCCTGTCTACGTATATGTTCCTCTACCAGTCTCCTTCTATCTCTAGGACCTTAGTACACCTGACTACTTCCTCCTGTCTACGTACCTGTTCCACTACCAGTCTCCTTCTATCTCTAGGACCTTAGTACACCTGACTACTTCCTCCTGTCTGTGTACCTGTTCCTCTACCAGTCTCCTTCTATCTCTAGGACCTTAGTACACCTGACTACTTCCTCCTGTCTACGTACCTGTTCCACTACCAGTCTCCTTCTATCTCTAGGACCTTAGTACACCTGACTACTTCCTCCTGTCTACGTACCTGTTCCACTACCAGTCTCCTTCTATCTCTAGGACCTTAGTACACCTGACTACTTCCTCCTGTCTACGTACCTGTTCCTCTACCAGTCTCCATCTATCTTTAGGACCTTAGTACACCTGACTACTTCCTCCTGTCTACGTACCTGTTCCACTACCAGTCTCCTTCTATCTCTGGGACCTTAGTACACCTGACTACTTCCTCCTGTCTATGTACCTGTTTCTCTACCAGTCTCCTTCTATCTCTGGGACCTTAGTACACCTGACTACTTCCTCCTGTCTATGTACCTGTTTCTCTACCAGTCTCCTTCTATCTCTGGGACCTTAGTACACCTGACTACTTCCTCCTGTCTACGTACCTGTTTCTCTACCAGTCTCCTTCTATCTCTGGGACCTTAGTACACCTGACTACTTCCTCCTGTCTACGTAACTGTTCCTCTACCAGTCCCTTTCTATCTAGGACCTTAGTACACCTGACTACTTCCTCCTGTCTATGTACCTGTTTCTCTACCAGTCTCCTTCTATCTCTGGGACCTTAGTACACCTGACTATTTCCTCCTGTCTATGTACCTGTTTCTCTACCAGTCTCCTTCTATCTCTGGGACCTTAGTACACCTGACTACTTCCTCCTGTCTACATACCTGTTTCTCTACCAGTCTCCTTCTATCTCTAGGACCTTAGTACACCTGACTACTTAACCTTAATTTTGAATTTTAATTTCATGCTTTGACTTTTTTAACAAACATGTTCGTCTTTTAATCTCAGATTTTGAGACTTTAAATGTATAATTTGACTTTTTTAATGTCAAAATCATCTATCATCTGTTCTTTTTTTCCATATTTCATCAGTGGTGAAAATCATGTTGACAGTTTCTGGTTAAATGTGGACCCTGTTAGGCCCTCAGGTTAGACCTGAATCCAGAATCTGGCCCCTTCTGTGACTGAGTCTGACCCCCCTGACTTTAGTTGTTCACTCTTCAGTTTCATAAATCTCAAAGTCTGTATTAAGAATTAATAATAAATCAATATTGATAGAAATCCCTAAGACATTTAGACAGTGACCATCGTGATAAAAACACTTATATTTAACGTTGTCAGTTTATTGGCACCACTACCAGAGCAACAGGTACTGAGCCTTACAGCAAATATAATAACTCTGAGCTTAAAGTAACTCTAGCAAGATGTTTGATTCAACAAACCTGAAGCAGTATTTATTACAGCGAATATTACTGTCAAAACAACCTCTGTTGATGCTAAATCACTTTAACCCTCTGGTAACCCTTGTGCCAAAAATGCACACTTAGTTGATATATATGCTTTTTTAACGTTGTCCTCTTTCACATTAATATGATCATGTTTTGTATTTTTTGTTCATTTTTGCAAACTGTAAAAATTCTGTCCCAGCCACAACAACCAGCCCAACACAAATAAACCTTTTTATAGCATTAATATCCCTGCTGTCTTTAGATCCATACGTCATTAAGGCATGAATCATGCATGTTCTGGTTTCTGGGCTTCATTTGAGAGTTGGGGCTTTACATTTGCACCGGGACCATTTTTTTACCCTGTGACGTCACTTTTACCATATATGGGCGAGGGCAGGAAGTACATGTTTGTTCCACCAGATTTCAGTGTTCTACTGCCCTCTGCTCCCTTTCTCACTAACTCTCTGAGGTTTGTTTGAGTGCAGATCAGTGTGTGAGTGTGTCTGTGTGTGAGTGTGTGAGTGTGTCTGTGTGTGGGTGTGTCGGGGTGTGAGTGTGTGGGTGTGAGTGTGTGTGTGTGTGAGTGTGAGTGTGTCTGTGTGTGAGTGTGTCTGTGTGTGAGTGTGTCTGTGTGTGAGTGTGTGAGTGTGTGTGAGTGTGAGTGTGTGTGTGTGAGTGTGTGTGTGTGTGTGTGTGTGTGTGTGTGTGTGTGTGTGTGTGTGTGTGTGTGAGTGTGTGTGTGTGTGAGTGTGTGTGTGTGTGGGGGTGTGAGTGTGAGTGTGTGTGTGTGTGAGTGTGTCTGTGTGTGAGTGTGTGAGTGTGAGTGTGTGTGTGTGTGAGTGTGTCTGTGTGTGAGTGTGTCTGTGTGTGAGTGTGTCTGTGCAATCATAAGAAAATAAGTTCTCTCATTTTCATGGAGGAACTTGCAAAAAAAAATCATTTTTTTGAGTGAAAACATTAAAAAAAAAACATTAAAATGAATGAGTATTTGACATTTATGGTTAGGGCTGAACTTAAATGAGAAAAATATGATTCATAACAGTAAAACAATTTTAAAATGTTTGATATTTCTAACATGATTTAAAGGTGTGCATTTATGCACAGAAGGGTGAAAAACCTGAGTATTTTAGAATAACTGACCTCACAGAAAAACTAATAATGTATTTTAACCAATGATGCTACTAATCAATGATGTATGCCAGGCTGCAGTCATCCATAAATAACTTATTCACTTTCAGTGTAGTATCTGAAAAAAGTCAATGTGTGTTTTTTTTCATGAAAAATGTTGTTTGTTTACATAACAAACATGGCAATTAAAGGGTTAAAAGATATGACAATTATTGAATATTTGGTATTTTTGTGAATGGCACAGTTTGATTAAAAATAAACTAATCTAAGTTTTTTATTGACAGTAATAACCCCCTGTGCATTTATGCACACTAGGAGGAAAATGAGGCAGTAACCTGTAGGACACCAGAGGGTTGGTAACCTGGAAGAATCCTGTTATTACTGTACCGGAAGTTCCGCCCCCAGTCGCAGCTACAGTAGACCTCCAGGATTAATGTGGGTAAACTACAGCATAAATTAATATTAAATGTACCGGTAAATATGGTCGTCACAGCTTAACATGGACCATGATTTTGCTGACCTCCCCGGCCCCGCCATAGCAGCCTTGGTTACCTGCTCCGCTCACCGCTCCAAAAAGCGCCCTGACGACCAGGTGAGCCACCTTAAACTCTCCTGATTGGCTGAAGAGGAAACGATGGACGGCGGGAGGAAAGATCCCCTCCACAGCTAGAGGACAAAAACGGACAGAGAAAGACGTTAACGGCCCCGAAATACTCGGTCTGTGTTAGCATTAGCATGTTAGCATTATAACTGATAAGGTTTTCTAACTGGACTCACTGCTGTGAGGAGGTGAAGATGATGAAGTGCGCATGTCAGGGGGAGTCTTCATCCCCCCACACATCTAAACACAGTTCTGAACAGAGTCAAACAGATAAAACAGGAACACCCTCTCCGGTTCTGCTGTCGTTTAGTGTCGACGGTTTGTCCGGTTGATGTTCTGGAAGGTTCCATGAAGTCTGAGCATGCGCCTGGAGACACACTGAGTAAAACAGGAGAGGATGAGGAGTGAAAACGGAACGAAACACCTGGGCAAATGTGCCGTCAACGTGCAGGTAGAAAGAGGCGGAGTCAAACAGGCTGTCAGAGGTATCCTGACCAGGTGAGTACAGGTGCAGGTGTCAGCTAGTAACGGAATAAACCGTCAGTGAGTTAGCACGAATGCTAGTTAGCTCTGCCAGTGTCTGTTTTCTTTTAAAATAGCAGTTAAGACAGAGATGGCAGGTATTTATTCAAATTACAGCAGATAAATCAGACAACATTAGCACTGCTAGCTAGCTGAGTTTTATTTTCATCAACTAAAACTGTCTGAACAGTTAGTCACTAAGACAGGCTAAAAACAGATATGTGCTGATTAAAAATCTAATGAAAGAATACAGACTAAAAACAGACTAAATTCTTAGCAGTGGACATTTTAAACCAGTAATATTTCTACTGTTCCTTTAAACTGTTTCAGTATTTCATCATGTATTTTTACACAAATTAACATACTGACAGTACATTAAGATGAGTGTTTGTGGGGAGCAGGTGGCCTAGTGGTTTAAGGCGCCCCATGTATGCGGATGGCCCGGGTTCGAATCCGGCCTGAGGCCCTTTACCGCATGTCTCTCCCCCGCCCTCATCCCTGTTTCCAACTCTATCCACTGTCCTCTAAAATAAAGGCACAAAAATGCCAAAAAATAAATCTAAAAACAGGTGAGTGTTTGCATTCATATAAAATAGAGTATGGCTGATTAAATTATCTTCAAGACAATAAAAAACCTTGACTGAATGTAAAGATTAAAAAGTCAGGATCTTTCTAACTATAAAGATATGAAGGACTATAATGTGACTAAAACTAACAAAGCATTTAGATCCAATAAATTAAAAAAACAGCTGATTTAGACCAATATTTACAACTATAGGCCAATATTTACAGCTCATATAGGCCAATATTTCAAGCTGATATTGGCCAATATTTAAAGCTAATATAGGCCAATATTTAAAGCTAATATAGGCTAATATTTAAAGCTAATATAGGCCAATATTTGAAGCTAATATAGGCTAATATTTAAAGCTAATATAGGCCAATATTTGAAGCTAATATAGGCTAATATTTAAAGCTAATATAGGCCAATATTTGAAGCTAATATAGGCTAATATTTAAAGCTAATATAGGCCAATATTTGAAGCTAATATAGGCCAATATTTAAAGCTAATATAGGCTAATATTTAAAGCTAATATAGGCCAATATTTGAAGCTAATATAGGCCAATATTTAAAGTTCCTATAGGCTAATATTTAAAGCTGATATAGGCCAATATTTGAAAGCTGCTATAGGCCAATATTTAAAGTTGATAGTGGCCAATATTTAAAGGCTTATATAGACCAAGTTTTAAAGCTGAATATAGGCCAATATTTAAAGTTCCTATAGGCCAATATTTAAAGCTGATATATGCGAATATTTAAAGCTGCTATAGGCCAATATTTAAAGCTGCTATAGTCCAATACTTAAAGCTTATATAGACCAAGTTTTAAAGCTAATATAGACCAATATTTAAAGCTTATATAGGCCAATATTTGAATCTGACATAGGCCAATATTTAAAGCTGATATATGTGAATATTTAAAGCTGCTATAGGCCAATATTTAAAGTTCCTATAGGCCAATATTTAAAGCTGATATATGCGAATATTTAAAGCTGCTATAGGCCAATATTTAAAGCTGCTATAGTCCAATACTTAAAGCTTATATAGTCCAATACTTAAAGCTTATATAGAACAATATTTATAGATAAATATTTAAAGCTGATATAGGCCAATATTTAAAGCTAATATAGGCCAATATTTAAAGCTAATATAGCCAATATTTAAAGCTAATATAGGCAATATTTAAAGCTAATATAGGCCAATATTTGAAGCGAATATAGGCTAATATTTAAAGCTAATATAGGCCAATATTTGAAGCTAATATAGGCCAATATTTAAAGCTAATATAGGCTAATATTTAAAGCTAATATAGGCCAATATTTGAAGCTAATATAGGCCAATATTTAAAGCTGCTATAGGCCAATATTTAAAGTTCCTATAGGCCAATATTTAAAGCTGATATATGCGAATATTTAAAGCTGCTATAGGCCAATATTTAAAGTTCCTATAGGCCAATATTTAAAGTTGATATTGGCCAATATTTAAGGCTTATATAGGCCAATATTTAAAGCTGATATATGTGAATATTTAAAGCTGCTATAGGCCAATATTTAAAGTTCCTATAGGCCAATATTTAAAGCTGCTATAGGCCAATATTTAAAGTTCCTATAGGCCAATATTTAAAGCTGATATATGCGAATATTTAAAGCTGCTATAGTCCAATACTTAAAGCTTATATAGACCAAGTTTTAAAGCTAATATAGACCAATATTTAAAGCTTATATAGGCCAATATTTGAATCTGTTATAGGCCAATATTTAAAGCTGATATAGATAAATATTTAAAGCTGCTATAGGCCAATATTTAAAGCTCATATAGGCCAATATTTGAAGCCGTTATAGGCCAATATTTATTGCTGATATAGATAAATATTTAAAGCTGAAATAGGCCAATATTTAAAGCTGCTATAGGCCAATATTTAAAGCTTATATAGAACAATATTTATAGATAAATATTTAAAGCTGATATAGGCCAATATTTAAAGCTAATATAGGCCAATATTTGAAGCTAATATAGGCCAATATTTAAAGCTAATATAGGCTAATATTTAAAGCTAATATAGGCCAATATTTGAAGCTAATATAGGCTAATATTTAAAGCTAATATAGGCCAATATTTGAAGCTAATATAGGCCAATATTTAAAGCTAATATAGGCTAATATTTAAAGCTAATATAGGCCAATATTTGAAGCTAATATAGGCCAATATTTAAAGTTGATATTGGCCAATATTTAAGGCTTATATAGGCCAATATTTAAAGCTGATATATGTGAATATTTAAAGCTGCTATAGGCCAATATTTAAAGTTCCTATAGGCCAATATTTAAAGTTGATATTGGCCAATATTTAAGGCTTATATAGGCCAATATTTAAAGCTGATATATGCGAATATTTAAAGCTGCTATAGTCCAATACTTAAAGCTTATATAGACCAAGTTTTAAAGCTAATATAGACCAATATTTAAAGCTTATATAGGCCAATATTTGAATCTGTTATAGGCCAATATTTAAAGCTGATATAGATAAATATTTAAAGCTGCTATAGGCCAATATTTAAAGCTCATATAGGCCAATATTTGAAGCCGTTATAGGCCAATATTTATTGCTGATATAGATAAATATTTAAAGCTGACATAGGCCAATATTTAAAGCTTATATAGAACAATATTTATAGATAAATATTTAAAGCTGATATAGGCCAATATTTAAAGCTGCTATAGGCTAATATTTAAAGCTTATATAGAACAATATTTAAAGCTGATATAGGCCAGTATTTAAAGCTGATATTGGCCAATATTTAAAGCTTTTATAGACCAATATTTGAAGCTAATATAAGCCAATATTTAAAGGTTATATAGGCCAATATTTGAAGCCGTTATAGGCCAGTGTTTAAAGCAGATATGAGCCAATATTTAAAGCTGCTATAGGCCAATATGTAAAGCTGCTATAGGCCAATATTTAAAGCTGCTATAGGCCAATATTTAAAGCTGCTATAGGCCAATATTTGAAGCTGCTATAGGCCAATATTTGAAGCTGCTATAGGCCAATATTTGAAGCTGTAATAGGCCAATATTTAAAGCTGCTATAATCCAGTATTTAAAGCTGCTATAGGCCAATATTTGAAGCTACTATAGGCCAATATTTAAAGCTGCTATAATCCAGTATTTAAAGCTGCTATAGGCCAATATTTGAAGCTGCAATAGGCCAATATTTAAAGCTACTATAGGCCAATATTTAAAGCTGCTGTAATCCAGTATTTAAAGCTGCTATAGGCCAATATTTGAAGCTGTAATAGGCCAATATTTAAAGCTGCTATAATCCAGTATTTAAAGCTACTATAGGCCAATATTTAAAGCTGCTATAATCCAGTATTTAAAGGTGCAGTGTGTAATATTTAGCCTAGTAGCATTTAGCAAAACAAACTTGGTTAAAATGAAACATAACATTTATAAGTAGATTGATCTAAATTAGTGTTGACATCTGATAACACATTTTTAAATTTATGTTTTAAATTAACTCAGAATAAGCCTTTTATTCATACATAGGGAGGGTCCCCTCCAAGGACGCTGCCATCTTGGATTTTTGCATTTTGCCTGTTTCTATGGCACCATAGAAGGAGCCAAACAACAGCTAAACATGTATTGATTTTTAAACTTCACTGGTTCCCACAGTTATCACCAGAGAAATGAGCATCACACTCCAGAATTGACTGTTAGATGTTGATAGTCCCAATTTTACACACTGCACCTTTAAAGCTGCTATAGGCCAATATTTGAAGCCGTTATAGGCCAATATTTAATGCTGATATAGATAAATATTTAAAGCTGACATAGGCCAATATTTGAAGCTGTTATAGGCCAATATTTAAAGCTTATATAGAACAATATTTAAAGCTGATATAGTCCAATATTTAAAGCTTATAGAGGCCAATATTTAAAGCTTATATAGGCCAATATTTAAAGCTTATATAGAACAATATTTAAAGCTGATATAGTCCAATATTTAAAGCTTATATAGGCCAATATTTAAAGCTGTTATAGGCCAATATTTGAAGCTGATTTAGATGAATATTTAAAGCTGACATAGGCCAAAATTTTAAGCTGCTATAGGCCAATATTTAAAGCTGATATTGTCCAATATTTAAAGCTTATATAGGCCAATATTTAAAGCTTCTATAGACCAATATTTAAAGCTAATATAGGCTAATATTTAAAGCTTATATGGGCCAATATTTGAAGCTGTTATAGGCCAGTATTTAAAGCAGATATAAGCCAATATTTAAAGCTGATATAGGCCAATATTTAAAGCTGCTATAGGCCAATATTTGAAGCTGCTATAGGCCAATATTTAAAGCTGCTATAGGCCAATATTTGAAGCTGCTATAAGCGAATATTTAAAGCTGCTAGAGGCCAATATTTGAAGCTGCTATAAGCGAATATTTAAAGCTGCTATAGGCCAAAATTTTAAGCTGCTATAGGGCAATATTTAAAGCTGACATCATGGCCAGTATTTAAAGCTGCTATTGGCCAATATTTAAAGCTGCTATAATCCAGTATTTAAAGCTGCTATAGGCCAATATTTGAAGCTGCTATAGGCCAATATTTAAAGCTTCAATAGGCCAATATTTAAAGCTACTATAGGCCAATATTAAAAGAAACTATAGGCCAATATTTGAAGCTGCTATAATCCAGTATTTAAAGCTTCAATAGGCCAATATTTAAAGCTACTATAGGCCAATATTTAAAGCTGCTATAGGCCAAAATTTATGGCTGCTATAGGCCAATATTTAAAGCTGATATAGTCCAGTATTTAAAGCTGATAGGCCAATATTTAAAGCTGATATAGGCCAATATTTACAGCTGATATTGGCCAATATTTAAAGCTGATATTGTCCAGTATTTGAAGCTGATATAGTTCAGTATTTAAAGCTGATATTGGCCAATATTTAAAGCTTATATAGACCAATATTTAAAGCTGATATTGTCCAATATTTAAAGCTTATATAGGCCAATATTTAAAGCTGCTATAGGCCAATATTTAAAGCTGATATAGTTCAGTATTTAAAGCTGATATTGGCCAATATTTAAAGCTGCTATAGACCAATATTTAAAGCAGATATTGTCCAGTATTTAAAGCTGATATTGGCCAATATTTAAAGCTTATATAGACCAATATTTAAAGCTGATATTGTCCAATATTTAAAGCTTCTATAGGCCAAAATTTTAAGCTGCTATAGGCCAATATTTAAAGCTGATATAGTCCAGTATTTAAAGCTACTATTGGCCAATATTTAAAGCTGATATTGGCCAATATTTAAAGCTGATAATGTCCAGTATTTGAAGCCGCTATAGGCCAATATTTGAAGCTGCTATAGGATAATATTTAAAGCTGATATAGGCCAATATTTAAAGCTGCTATTGGCCAGTATTTAAAGCAGATATAAGCCAATATTTAAAGCTGCTATAGGCCAATATTTAAAGCTGATATAGGCCAATATTTAAAGCTGCTATAATCGAGTATTTAAAGCTACTATAGGCCAATTTTTGAAGCTGCTATAGGATAATATTTAAAGCTGATATTGGCCAATATTTAAAGCTGCTATAATCGAGTATTTAAAGCTGCTATAGGCCAATATTTGAAGCTGCTATAGGCCAATATTTAAAGCTGATATTGGCCAATATTTAAAGCTGATATTGGCCAATATTTGAAGCCGCTATAGGCCAATATTTGAAGCTGCTATAGGCCAATATTTAAAGCTGCTATAGGCCAATATTTAAAGCTGATATAGGCCAATATTTGAAGCTGCTATAGGCCAATATTTGAAGCTGCTATAGGCCAATATTTAAAGCTACTATAGGCCAATATTTAAAGCTTCTATAGGCCAATATTTGAAGCTGCTATAGGCCAATATTTAAAGCTACTATAGGCCAATATTTAAAGCTGCTATAGGCCAATATTTGAAAATGCTATAGGCCAATATTTAAAGCTACTATAGGCCAATATTTAAAGCTGCTATAGGCCAATATTTAAAGCTACTATAGGCCAATATTTAAAGCTGATATTGTCCAATATTTGAAGCTGCTATAGGATAATATTTAAAGCTTCTATAGGCCAATATTTGAAGCTGCTATAGGCCAAAATTTGAAGCTGATATTGGCCAATATTTAAAGCTGCTATAGGCCAGTATTTAAAGCTGATATTGGCCAATATTTAAAGCTGCTATAGGCCAGTATTTAAAGCTGATATAGTCCAGTATTCAAAGCTGATATTGGCCAATATTTAAAGCTGCTATAATCCAGTATTTAAAGCTGCTATAGGCCAATATTTGAAGCTGCTATAGGCCAATATTTAAAGCTGATATTGGCCAATATTTAAAGCTGATAATGTCCAGTATTTGAAGCCGCTATAGGCCAATATTTGAAGCTGCTATAGGATAATATTTAAAGCTGCTATTGGCCAATATTTAAAGCTGATATAGGCCAATATTTGAAGCTGCTATAGGCCAATATTTAAAGCTACTATAGGCCAATATTTAAAGCTGCTATAGGCCAATATTTAAAGCTACTATAGGCCAATATTTGAAGCTGCTATAGGCCAATATTTAAAGCTACTATAGGCCAATATTTAAAGCTGCTATAGGCCAATATTTAAAGCTGCTATAGGCCAATATTTGAAGCTGCTATAGGCCAATATTTAAAGCTACTATAGGCCAATATTTAAAGCTGCTATAGGCCAATATTTAAAGCTACTATAGGCCAATATTTAAAGCTGCTATAGGCCAATATTTAAAGCTACTATAGGCCAATATTTGAAGCTGCTATAGGCCAATATTTAAAGCTACTATAGGCCAATATTTAAAGCTGCTATAGGCCAATATTTAAAGCTGCTATAGGCCAATATTTGAAGCTGCTATAGGCCAATATTTAAAGCTTCTATAGGCCAAAATTTTAAGCTGCTATAGGCCAATATTTAAAGCTGATATTGTCCAATATTTGAAGCTGCTATAGGATAATATTTAAAGCTTCTATAGGTCAATATTTGAAGCTGCTATAGGCCAATATTTGAAGCTGCTATAGGCCAATATTTAAAGCTGATATAGTCCAGTATTTAAAGCTGCTATAGGCCAATATTTAAAGCTGCTATAGTCCAGTATTTAAAGCTGCTATAGGCCAATATTTAAAGCTGATATAGTCCAGTATTTAAAGCTGCTATAGGCCAATATTTAAAGCTGATATAGTCCAGTATTTAAAGCTGCTATAGGCCAATATTTAAAGCTGCTATAGGCCAAATATTTGAAGCTGATATAGTCCAGTATTTAAAGCTGCTATAGGCCAATATTTAAAGCTGATATAGTCCAGTATTTAAAGCTGCTATAGGCCAATATTTAAAGCTGCTATAGGCCAATATTTAAAGCTGCTAAAGGCCAATATTTGAAGCTGATATAGTCCAGTATTTGAAGCTGATATCCCCTTCTTCTGCTCTCAGGTCAGCTGGATGCTCTGACTGGCGTAACAGATTGAGAACATTCAAATGTCACCTGCTGGAAGAAGGGCGGAGCCTCTTGGCATTTCTCTGCGGGCTGCTGTTGGCGTCGGTTTATGGTGTCATGGGTCTCTTCCTGCAGAAACAGCCGCTGTGGTTCTGCACATACACCACTATCGTCATAGCCGCCCTCGCTGCGTTTGGTTTGGGTCTGTCTGCCAGCCTCAGAGCTGACATCATGGTCATGCTGCCGTCTCTCTGCTCAGGTCAGTCCCAAGTATTCTTCACTTCCTGTCCTCCAGAGAAAAGCTTCACCTAGTTTAAAAAAGGGCTGGGTCTTATATGTGCTCAGTGAATCACATTCCAACCCCTCCTGTGTTACAGCTAGTGGGCGGAGCTTCCTGCTCTTCCTGTTTGCCTCAGCACTGGTGTCGGGTCCTCTCGCCAACACGCTCGAAAACACGGAGCGAGCCGCTGCCAGTCTGCTGTGTGGAGCCGAACTGGCAGCCAATCAGACACAGGAACTGATGCAGAGATCAGCCACGCCCCTTTTCTGTAATAACCAATCACATGTACATTTCCATAAAGTTTAGAGTAAATTTTTCTAAAATTATCAGGATGAAAGCTTTAAATGCGTTCACTATTCTGGTGATGTAAAATATTGATACTGCAGTACTGTTTCACTTTGTTTTATATGTCTAAAGTTTAGTTTGGTTTGATCTGATCGGATTTTTATTGTGTTTGCAGCTGCTTTGGACAAAATCAGAGAGATCAGCAGTAACGCTCACGCCGTCGCAGGAAGAGTCCAGAACTTCATCCATGCTCTGACTGACAGCGTCCGCCATGTTGGTGAGGGATCAGCATCTAAAAGCTGTTTAGGAGAAACAGACAGAATATTTATATTTATTCATATTTTATATTTTACTTTAGATACTAGCTATTAGGATTTCAAACTCCTCTGGCTGAAAACAGATGAAACTAAAGAGCTACAGATGCACAGTAGTAGTGGGCTTTCCCAAAAACCGTCACAGTCGGTCCAAAACCCAGAAGCTAGGTTAACAAATGCTGGTCATCAGGGGCCGAGTGCAGCAGCTGGTCATGAATGAAGTCTTACCTCCTTACTCCTAGACTCGACTCAGCGTAGAAGACTCGTAGCTACAGTTGGTCTGAGCGTGAGAGTTCACACGAATGTTCACCAGGAGGAGAACTGTCAGCTAACATACTTCCCTCCCTTTCTATCAAACAGCCACAGAAGATTTCAGGAACAGACCGTGAAGGAAAGAAGTCAGAAACACGTCTAATAAACCAGAACTTTGATTGTCTGATAAATATTACATGTTTCTTACAGGGTGGGGGAGAGACATGGGGGAAAGGAGCCACTGGCCTGGACCATTCTTACTTCCCTTATATCAGCCATTAGCAGAAAATGTGGCTGTGAGCTAATGTCATAGATGTTTATCTGTCTCAATTTTAGGGAACAAAAAAGTTAACTAAAAAAATAACCGTTGTAAAGTCAGAATAGTTCTTTGTTTTTTGATGTAAACATGAGTGATGTCAGTTAGAATTTGTTATAAATATATTTGCTTACTACATATTAACCTCTTCTTACCCCCAGATGTGCAGAAATACATCAAATGAACTTCTTTTAAATCAACAATTTAAAAAAATTATTTTTTCTTATCGGTTATCGGCCATCAGGAGTAGGAAATTATCAGTTAATAATAATAACTAGAAAAGCACGGAGAGCGCAGACCTCCACCATTAGCCCTATCTCTCAATAGTAAAGAATCCTTAAAAAAAATTCCTGGATCCAGACAATGATCCTGATCACTCCCAAAATCTAATCAGTTCTTCCTTATGCCATTTCTGACATTTCCTGAAAATTTCATCAAAATCCTTCCATAACATTTAGAGTTATGTTGCTAACAAACAAACTAACCCTGCTGATCATGTAACCTCCTTGGCCGAGGATATGATTAAAAAACCCCAGTTACCACAGACTCATTTCACCTTAGAGTCATGCTGGGCAACCCCACAATGCATCTGGTGCAGTAACAAGGCAATCTGATGTAAGATTTTAACGTAAAAGCCTTCTCAAATATGCCATATTCATTAAGCAACTGTCTAACTTTAAATTAAAATTGTGAAGAAAATAACTGCCTCACTTTAAACTGAAATAATGATGAAAATAACTACCTCACTTTAAACTGAAATAATGAAGAAAATAACTACCTCACTTTAAACTGAAATAATGATGAAAATAACTACCTCACTTTAAACTGAAATAATGAAGAAAATAACTACCTCACTTTAAACTGAAATAATGAAGAAAATAACTACCTCACTTTAAACTGAAATAATGAAGAAAATAACTACCTCACTTTAAACTGAAATAATGATGAAAATAACTACCTCACTTTAAACTGAAATAATGATGAAAATAACTACCTCACTTTAAACTGAAATAATGATGAAAATAACTACCTCACTTTAAACTGAAATAATGATGAAAATAACTACCTCACTTTAAACTGAAATAATGATGAAAATAACTACCTCACTTTAAACTGAAATAATGATGAAAATAACTACCTCACTTTAAACTGAAATAATGATGAAAATAACTACCTCACTTTAAACTGAAATAATGAAGAAAATAACTACCTCACTTTAAACTGAAATAATGATGAAAATAACTACCTCACTTTAAACTGAAATAATGATGAAAATAACTACCTCACTTTAAACTGAAATAATGATGAAAATAACTACCTCACTTTAAACTGAAATAATGATGAAAATAACTACCTCACTTTAAACTGAAATAATGATGAAACCTCCTGTTACCACACCAGAAATAAAGGGTTTTAACTGAATCCCCTCTTTTTGACAATTGAGGCTTCATTGTATAATAAGATCACCTGGCTTTTACCTGGAGTTCCCATGGTGACATCTCTGTTCCTCTGGTGAACTAAACACCTCTATAATCTCATGTTAGGGTTCAGTCATCACATGGTCACAATGCTCAGTCATGTTTTTGTACTTTAGCTGCTGGCGGCTGGGTAAAGGTAGGGTAAGACAGTCAGCAGGTGAGTTCTACCTGTCTACCTGTCCTTTCTCTGTGATGCTCAGCCACTCTTCCTGTATGTGGACCTCCTTGTTTCTGCATGCTTTAACTGTGATTACGATTCCTTCTGCAGCTCGCACCCTGAGGAACGTCCTTCACTTCCTGGTTGACATCGGGGATGTGTGTAACGCCAAACTGGGCTCTCCATACAGGAAGTGCCGGGAGGTGTTCGCCAAGGCTCAAGCTGACTGCTCCGACCTGCTGGGAGAGTTCAACTTCTTGTGTGACATCATGACCGGCTTCCTGCCGCTCTGCAGCCTGGCCCGTGGTGCGTTGGCCGACAACATCGACATCCCTGTTAACACGCTTTAAAGGAGAATCACGCAGTTTTAATGGATTACGTGAATTTCCATCAGCTTGATGCCGAACTCCTCTTCAGCCCCAACTTCTGTTCCAAATGTTCCCAGATTATTTATGCTGACTCTTGGTCTTAGTTTAATCTCAAATTATCAAAATATTGTGTAAAAGCCCAATTTCTTAACAGTTATTTCAGTCCTGAAGAGCTCTAACCAGCTAATTAACCCTAAACACCTACAAAGGTTTCATTACACATTATTGCCTCACTCTGACTCAGTGCACACAACTACAGTTATGGGGGAGACTGCTGACGGTACTATTGTCCAGACAATCACTGATACCCTTCACAAGGAGGGTAAGCCACAGAAGGTCAAAGGTGAAACGTCAGGCTGTTCTCAGAGGCTGGATCAGAGATATTTAAGGAGGGTAAGCCACAGAAGGTCACTGCTGAAGGTCAGGCTGTTCTCAGAGGCTATATGAGAGATATTTAAGGAGGGTAAGCCACAGTAGGTCACTGCTGAAGATCAGGCTGTTCTCAGAGGCTGGATCAGAGATATTTAAGGAGGGTAAGCCACAGAAGGTCACTGCTGAAGATCAGGCTGTTCTCAGAGGCTGGATCAGAGATATTTAAGGAGGGTAAGCCACAGAAGGTCACTGCTGAAGGTCAGGCTGTTCTCAGAGGCTGTATGAGAGATATTTAAGGAGGGTAAGCCACAGTAGGTCACTGCTGAAGGTCAGGCTGTTCTCAGAGGCTGGATCAGAGAATATTAATGGAAATTTGACTAAAGGGAAAAGTGTGATAAGAAAAGGAGACCAACCAACAAGGATGAGCTCAGCCTTTAGAGCAGGTGTGTCAAACTCAATCACAGCAGGGGCCGGATTCTGGATTTAGGAGAGCCTAATGGTCAATATTTAACAATAAACTGTCACCAGTAAAAAAAAAATGGGGAAAACTAACTGAGCACTGATAATAAATGGTTTTCAGATTTAAACAAAGTCAAAATTACAAGTTTAACGGTTCAAAATCTGAGATGAAAATCAAACTTATTCATTCAAAAGGTCAAAAACAGAATTAAAACTCAAAATCATGATTTTAAAGGGCAAATATATGAGATTGAATGTCAACGTTAGAGTTTTAAGAATGGAAATATTACATCAAATTCAAAATCATGACTTTCAAAGGTAAAAACATGAGTTAAAATTCTGAACTGGAAGTCTAAAAGCAAATAATGTGGGATTAAAAGTCAAAATTATGAGCTGAAAAGGTCAAAAGGTGAGATCATATCGGAAATAGTGAGTTGAAAAGGTCTAAACATGACTTAAATTCACAACTGTGAATTAAGAAGGTTGGATTTTGATGTAAAAAGTCAAAATTGTGAATTTAAAAGGTGAAAATATGAAATAAAAAGTCAAACAAATTTGATTGTGAGATGCAAAATTGAAAATATGAAATAAAAACAAATCAATTTCTTTTCCACATTCCCGACTTTTTATCTAAATATTTTTACTTCTTACTTTTTCACCTTTCAAAGGTTAAGTTTACACTTTTATACTGTAGTAAATATGCAGACCTCATACCAGTGGGCCAATTACAATAGAAATATGAAAGATCTTGTGGGCCGGGTTCAACAATACTGTGGGCTGGATTTGACCCCCGGGCCTTGAGTTTGACACCCCTGCTTAAGAGGATTGTCAAAGGAAGCAGATTCCAGAACTTAGTGGAGCTTCACTTTGTATTAAATTATGTGAAAAACATGATTTTTGATTTTTTTTTTTTTTAGAGATGCTCTTGTTAGGGGACCTCTCTACCAACCCAGCAAAACTGACCCTCATATTTGTTCAAGTTTAGACAGTGTGTTGGATTTAGCTGCCATTTTTGATCATCCTCAACACTGCATGCTAAGAATTCTATTTAAGTGTTGGTAAATTATGCGTCAGTGTCGTGTAGGGCTGAACGATATTGGAAAATAATCTGATTGCGATTTTTTTCCCGAATATTGCAATATGATATACGATTATTCCTTAACTTTCTTTTGTTCCTTAACTAATTCTTTAAAAATATTTAATTCTGATGGTTTTGACTCATTTCAAATTGGATATGAATTGTTACAACAAATGGTTTTTCTCATATTTAATAAGAGAAAAGTACTAAATTGAAGAAGGTAGGATTTATTTTGTAGACTATTCTAAAAATAAATGATTGCATATGTCAAGCATAACATCTCTGCTGCAAAAACAAGTTTAAAACCGGTATAATACACAAATTTCAGGCTAAAGAAATATGCAGCAGGTCATATTACGATTTAATCTAATTTTGGATTAATTGCCCAGCCCTAGTGTGGTGTGACTGATGTTTATAATTCAGGTATCCTGATGGCCTCTGTGTGTTTTCAGCTGGTGAGCTCTTCTGCACCATCCCCTCCTACATCGCCAGCCATCTGAAGAAACGTCTGGCAGCTCGTGAGTTTCTCCCTTCGTTTTTTCTTGTCTATGAAC
The DNA here is from genome assembly GCF_018320785.1 of Cheilinus undulatus. Taxonomy (NCBI): domain Eukaryota; kingdom Metazoa; phylum Chordata; class Actinopteri; order Labriformes; family Labridae; genus Cheilinus; species Cheilinus undulatus. The sequence goes on from NC_054872.1 coordinate 53,744,257, forward strand.
GGCCTTTATCCCGCGCTGTGAGCCGTTGTGTTGTGTATTTTAGCCACTGTGGCGGCGTTCGAGCAGCTGAAGCGAGAGTTCGACTTCAACATCACAGCCTTGGTGAACTTTGACCTGGACGCCAACGTCAGCCGCTCTCTGCAGCAGATGTCTCAGGACATCATGGAGGAAGTCTCCTCAGAGCTTCACTTGTTTCAGAAACTGAGCACGCCGCTGATGTACGGCAGCCTCGTGCTGCTTGCCTGGTCCTTCTTCAGGTTGGAAGTCCCACTTTTGTTCAGTTTACTGTCAGTTTTTACTCTTTATTCAGGTTTAGACGTAGTTTATGTTATTAACATCCTTTTATCCACATTAGTTAGTGAACGCTCATTCATGAAACCTTCCTAACTCGCTGAAATGTTCCCTCCTGTGTTTGTACCTGCAAGCATGTGCACATTTCTTCTCATTAGCATAGAGAAGCATCCTTTTCATGCCCAGAGATCATCCAGCTTGTTCTCCTGGCTCAGGTCTAAAGCCTGCATCTCTGATGATATGGGGTTGCATTAGTGCCTATGGCGTGGGCAGCTCTAACATCTGGAAAGGAACTATCAATGCTGAAAAGTAGAGAGAGCTTTTAGAGACACATGTGCTCCCATCCAGACAACGTCTCTGTCAGGGAAGGCCTTGACTATTTCAGCAAGACCATGCTAAACCACATACCACATCCATCACAACAGCATGGCTTCACAGGACAAGAGTCCGGGTCCTGATCCGGTCTCCCTGCAGACCTTTTACTAATAGAAAACATTTGGAGCATCAGAAAAGGAAAAATCCAGCAAATAAGACCAGGACTGTTGAGCAGCTAGAATCCTACATCAGACAAGAATGGGACAACATTCCTCTCCTTCAGTTGGTCTCCTCACTTCCCAGACTGTTAAAGAAGAGGGGATGTTCCACAATCAGGGTTCCTACAGATCCTTAAAAGTTTTAAACTGGACTTCATAAATTTAAGTCTGAAAGTGGTCTTAAATTTTAGAAGGCACTTTACTTGACATGTCAGTGACCACTCTGTATTTTCTACCTACATTTATTTATTATAAGTAATTTTGGGGGGGGGTAAATAATTGTTGCACATTTTATGCTGAGTATCTCTGTACTGTACATTGATAGAAATGAGGCATTTAATGTGCCAAAAAATCATCAAATTTTGGTGTTTATGACAAAAAAAATCTCTTTTCCTATCATTTTGACATTTTATTAGCAATGCATTTACCCATTTAATCCGTTCTGTCTGGTATACTGAGAAATCTCACATACATTTCATTTTTCACCATTTGTGGTACAAAATATAGTATCGATTTTTCTCAGCTCAGGTCCTAAAAAAGTCTCAAACTTGATTCTCAGGAACCCAACAATGACAAACATGGCCCTGCCCCTATGTTTCTGAGATGTGTTGCTCCCATCAAATTCAAAATGATCTAATATTTTTCATGAAAGTGTCTCACTTTCAACATCTGATATTTTGTTTATGTCAGCGCTACTCAACCCTGCTCCACCATAGAGCCAAATTGTTGAAAAATGCATTTACAAGACCTACAATGTAAGTGGTGAGAAGTGGCAAAAACTGATTAAAGTGGCAATAAAAATAAGTTAAAGGTGGCAAAAATGGTCAAAAGTGGGTGAAAAGTGGACAAACAGGGAGAAAAAGTGGCAAAATAGGACAGAAAGTGGCAAAAACAAGTGAGATGTTACCAAAAACAGATTTACAGGTGGCAAAAATGGCCAAAAAAACAGCAAAAAATGATTGTAAGAGTGACAAAAATGGGCAAAAAAGGGGCAAAGTAGGCATAAAATGGTGAAAAGTGGAAAAACGGGAAGAAAAAGTGGCAAAATAGGGCAGAAAGTGGCAAAAATGGGTGAGAATTTACCAAAAAATGAGTTACAGGTGGCAAAAATGGTCAAACAGCGGCAAAGAAAGTAGCAAAGTCGGCAAAAAATGGCAAACAGTGGGTGAAAAGTGGAAAAACGGGAAGAAAAAGTGGCAAAATAGGGCAGAAAGTGGCGAAAATGGGTGAGAATTTACCAAAAAAATGAGTTATAGGTGGCAAAAAATGGCCAAAAAATGTGTGTAATGGTGACAAATATGGGCAAAAAAAGTGGCAAAAAGGGTCAAAAGGCAGCATGGCAAGAATGCTGAAAACAGTGGCATATAATGGCAAAATGTGGCTTAAATGGGTAAAGGTGGCAAAAAATGGCAAAAAGGGAAAAAATAAATAAATAGCAAAAAGCAGAATAAAAGGCAAAAAACATGGTGGCAAAAATGGGACAGAAGTAGTAAAAATGGGCAAAAAGAAATAGCAAAAGTGGGCTTAAAGCAGTAATAATGGATTAAAAGTGGCAAAAATATTGGAAAATTTGGCAAAAAAGTGCAATGGAAATATCAAGACATTAAAATAAATGTTGAAAATTAAAGCTGAGCGTATTAATGTGGGGATTCAAACTGATTAATGTGACTTTCAATGGATAATTTCTGAGGTCATAGTTTCCCTTTATAAAGGATTTCTGGAGGAATGATATTTAAAATTTAGACATAAAAGAGCCACATGTGGCTCTAGAGCCACTCGTTGAGTATCACTGGTTTGTAGTTTATTGGGAATCAAATATGGTTTATGAGATTTGACAGTCATTGCCTTTTGTTTGTTTACATCTCACACAGCATCCCAACTTTTTTGGGAATTGGGGTTGTAAGAGAGGGCCAGTATTGTTTGTGTGCCTATGATAGTAGATGCAGATGTGTTCTATTGATATGAAGTACATTCCATTAACGTACCGACGGTACTCGTGTTCCGTTCTTAAATTTAGCGGTGAAAGCGAGCTGAGCGCAGACAGATTTGGTTTAAATAGATGTAATGAACGGTGCAGCCACAGGGGGCGGTGTTGTGTATGACTAAAGTGTCTGTTTGTGCAGGGCGGTGCGGTACAGACGCCGGTACCTCTCTAAGCTCGACTTCGACAACGTCTACATCAGCGCTCAGTTTGAAGAACTCGACCACCAGCAGACAGCAGGGGGCGGGGCTTCAGTTCTGCCATTGACACGCAGGGAGGCCAAGACGTACATCACCCCACGTCAGTGTTCAACTGAGCTGAGTCTAGTGCCTGATTGGCTGCTGTAAATGAATTATGTCATATCTCTGTTGTTCTGAAGTGGCGTGTTTTCTGTAGTTTCGTTCCATCTGACAGCCCGTGAGTGGCGGACAGTGCTGGTGGGTGTGGCCTCGGTGCTCAGACACCTGGTGATGGGCGGCCTGCTGGTGGCACTGGACTTCCTGGTGTTTTGGGTCCTGGATCAGGTGCAGCACCAGCTAAAGGGGGACGTGGTGGCCCAAGGTGAGTCCACGCTCCTGATGTCACATGACTGTATTCTTTCAGCCAGAACTGTGGTAACCACGGAAATGTCATGTCCCATCAGCCCCGGTGACTGTGGTGGTGCAGGTGAACGGGTCTGGTTACGCCTCGGACATCTTCAGAGACCTGGTGACGTCGTTTAACATTCTTCAGGGAGGAAACGTCACAGTTATCAGCAGGAAGTGTCTGCTGGAGCCGTCAGAGCCCGACTACAACGTGTGCTTCATCCTGGGTAAGATGGTACACAGGAAGTGACATCACAGCCCATATAAAGCCTCCTAGACACCTACCCCGAGAATGGCCCCTCCCTAGTAGTGAGTCAATGATGATATCAGTGTGTGTGTGTGTTAGATCAGTAGCATTGGTGCTAGCGTCCTGGCTAACAGTTCCCTCATTTTGGTGCAGAAAAGAATGTTTAACATTTATTGGATTGAAATTCTTAACTCCTGCCACCTTGAACACGTTCTCACCACTTTTTTCACCCATTTTGCCAACGATAACCAACCTCAAACCCCTAAAGAAAAAGTCTCCTGTAGAGCAGACCAGCAACAACAGGAAGAGCTAACATGATTGGTCCAGCCTCTCCCTGTTTCCTATTGGTTGGTTCAACAAAAAATATCAACAAGCAAAAATACATGTTCACTAGTTGGTTTCTGTTGGGTCTGTCCCTGCTGGTCTCACTGGTTTCACTGGTTGTGTTTGCAGGGATCCTGTTGGGTCTGTCCCTGCTGGTCTCACTGGTTTCACTGGTTGTGTTTGCAGGGTTCCTGTTGGGTCTGTCCCTGCTGGTCTCACTGGTTTCACTGGTTGTGTTTGCAGGGTTCCTGTTGGGTCTGTCCCTGCTGGTCTCACTGGTTTCACTGGTTGTGTTTGCAGGGTTCCTGTTGGGTCTGTCCCTGCTGGTCTCACTGGTTTCACTGGTTGTGTTTGCAGGGTTCCTGTTGGGTCTGTCCCTGCTGGTCTCACTGGTTTCACTGGTTGTGTTTGCAGGGTTCCTGTTGGGTCTGTCCCTGCTGGTCTCACTGGTCTCACTGGTTGTGTTTGCAGGGTTCCTGTTGGGTCTGTCCCTGCTGGTCTCACTGGTTTCACTGGTTGTGTTTGCAGGGTTCCTGTTGGGTCTGTCACTGCTGGTCTCACTGGTTTCACTGGTTGTGTTTGCAGGGTTCCTGTTGGGTCTGTCCCTGCTGGTCTCACTGGTCTCACTGGTTGTGTTTGCAGGGTTCCTGTTGGGTCTGTCCCTGCTGGTCTCACTGGTTTCACTGGTTGTGTTTGCAGGGTTCCTGTTGGGTCTGTCCCTGCTGGTCTCACTGAGCGGAGGATTTGTGCAGCGCTGCAGACGGCTGGTCTGTGCTTTCTATCATCCACAAAGAGAGCAGGTCAGTCACTCATATATCATACTGGTGTTACACCAGTCAGCTGATCCATCAGAGTCCTTCTGAGGCGTTCAAATGTAAACAGAAATCAGAGTTGAGGCTGGAAAAAGAGGGAGTGATGATGTCACTCTACATAGACATTTTGATCCAGTAGAAAGAAATATGGAAGTCAATAATCCACATTAGTCTTCCATAATAAAATGCTAAATATTAAAGGTGAGGTTAAATCCTACTTCTTCACCTGATGCACCAGAAACCATAGCACCACCTAGCGTTCAAAGTCTTAGAAAAACATAATCTCTGTTAAACTTTTGCATTTTGGAGCCAGCAGACCTTTATAGATCTGTTGTCTCTTTATAAAGTTAAATACCTCCATCCTGAGTTCATACATTAATCTGCTGGTTAAAATGAGCAGGAACTTGTTCCTTTTGCATTTTTTGTCTGAAAACTTTTCCATTTGGTTGTTTTTTTATCCAGTTTTATGGTCTTCTAACAAAATACCATGACACTAATGAGGCTAGTTTATTTACAGTGGAAGCAGGGAAATGCTGATTTATCCAGAGCGTTCTCAGCTGTAGAGTATTTACACAGAGCTGTAGGTGAGAGGTCAGTGAGCAGGGAGGTATGTGAAGAATCTGCACAATGAGGACTGAGGGAGGATGCAGGTCTGAGCATGCTCACAGAAACCCACTTGAGACTGAGACACAGCCAGGCTCACCTGGTCAACACAATCCCTCACTGTGAAGAGATTACCATTACTGTGAGCAGAGTCCTCCTCATCTGTGGAACATGAAGCTCCTTCAGCAGCCCGGGCAGGTGATCTACACCTGAGTCTTTATTTAGTTAAAATACTGTCCTGTGTCTTTCATGTCTCCATGTGTGGGATATCCTATTTCACATCCACACCTTTGACGGCCTTTTGGAAGGGCAGAACTTTTAAAAATAAAACTCAGAGGCTGATTGGTTGATTCTGTCTGTCACATTCATTATGGGCCAATCAGAGCGACAAAACATGACAAACAGTACCTATGAAAGTACTGACCTCCTTGTATATTTTACCCTTTTATGATTTTATAAATCAGTCATGGTCAATATAATTTGGCTTGATAATAATAAGGAAGTAATTTCACAAGTTCTCTGGAAAACTGGCAACAATTGACACATAATGATGGGTAAAGAGGGTATGGAGTTTTTCAGTTTTGTCTCTTTTCTTTTTTATATCAGGTGTTTTGGTCCAATCATGCTCCAAACTGCTACATATTCAATTCACTAAACATGCATTATTGAAAATTGTTTGGAAACTTGGGTCGCGATCTGTCGTAAGACAGAGTGATGGGTCCTGAGACCGGACCAATTGAGAACCACTGCTTCAAATCATGTCAAACATTCCGTCCTTGCCTTTGATGATGTCATCCTTTAAAGCGTATAACACATTCCATCTCTGCTTTTGATGATGTCATCCTTAAAAGCGTATAATACATGTCTCTCCCCCCTCTCCGACTCCATCCACTGTCCTAGCCAATATAGGCAAAAAGGCCAAAAATAAATCTAAAAAAACCAAAAAGTGTATTAAATATTCCTTTCATGATGTCATCCTTTAAAGTGTATAAAACATTCCACCCTTGCCTTTGATAATGTCATCCTTTAAAGTGTATAAAACATTCCATTCTTGCCTTTGACGATGTCATCCTTTTTGTGTGTAAAACATTCCGTCCTTGCCTTTGACGATGTCATCCTTTAAAGCATGTAAAACATTCCATCTCTGCTTCTGATGATGTCATCCTAAAAAGCTTACAATACATTCCATCCTTGCTTGTGACGATGTCATCCTTTAGAGCGTATAAAACATTCCATCCTTGCCTTTGACGATGTCATCCTTAAAACCGTTTACACATTTCATCCTTGCCTTTGATGATTTCATCTTTTTAAATGTATGAAACACTCCACCCCTGCTTTGACGATGTCATCCTTTAAAGTGTATAAAACATTCCATCCTTGCCTTTGATGATGTCATCCTTTAAAGCGTTTACACATTTCATCCTTGCCTTTGATGATTTCATCTTTTTAAATGTATGAAACATTCCATCCTTGCCTTTGACAATGTCATCCTTTAAAGTGTATAAAATATTCTATCCTTGCCTTTGACAATGTCATCCTTTAAAGTGTATAAAATATTCTATCCTTGCCTTTGATAATGTCATCCTTAAAAGCGTTCACACATTCCATCCTTGCCTTTGACGATGTCATCCTTTTAAGTGTATAAAACATTCCATCCTTGCCTTTGACGATGTTATCCTTTTAAGTGTATAAAATATTCTATCCTTGCCTTTGATAATGTCATCCTTAAAAGCGTTCACACATTCCATCCTTGCCTTTGACGATGTCATCCTTTTAAGTGAATAAAACATTCCATCCTTGCCTTTGGCAATGTCATCCTTTAAAGTGTATAAAACATTCCGTCCTTGCCTTTTTGCATTCAGGCCATTCTAGTCCCTGCCCTCTTTCATTGTGAAGCCATGCTGTTGTAACCCTTTTAGAGGGTGACTTTGCATTGTCTTGCTGAAATAAGTCTTTTTTTACTTGTGTCCTAACTTTTTTGGAACAGGTTACAGGCATCTAAGTCATTTTGTGCTTCTTTTCCACTCTAAAGTGTTCGTTCTGTTTTCTAACTGTTTAGACGACTGGAGATGAACATTCCCACCATAAATGTGCAGCAGAACGCCAGCAGTGGTTAGTGCGGCCCTGAGGCGTGTAACGGCGTTGTGGTCGGTCTAGTTTCTCATAGAAACATATTTATTCTGATGTGAATTGTCAGCTGCAGCTTCAGGACAGTGTCGGTTTCCTCACACAAAGAGGGAACATTCATGTTTCAGGTGAAACTGCTGGAGGCTAAACGGCTCTGTGAGCCGAGCTCAGCTCCAGTAACCTTTCTGTATAGGAACAACGGTCTGACGTGTTCATGGGAGACTCCTCAGCAGCAGATCCTGTTTTCTGAGTGATGATGGCAGGATAAAACCCCCTCTGAATGTCAGATGGAAGAAGACGGTGAGCTATGAAGCTGATGAAGTCTGTGTTTCTTGTTTGTGCATTCTTCAGGAGAGGATCCAGTTCCTCAGACAGCAGATCCTGGACCAGAGGAGGACACTGGGGAGAGCCCTGAGGAGGTCTGCAGCCTGGATCAGAGCTGACCAAGGAGAAGGAGGTCGCCTTCACGCTCTCCTGCTGCGGTACAACCATTACTCTGCTGACTAACGTGCTGTTATGATCATAAATATGGTTGTTTAGAGGTGTTGTTTACACTCAGCAACTGCAGTTCACTTTCTATTGGCTGATCTGGAGGCAGGCGACCAAAGTGGTGCCAGCTTTCATCACCATGAAGCTCAACAGTGACCGCTCACTTTTTTGTTGACTCCGGTTCCAGAATAAAATAGATCTTTGATCTATTTTAGATCGAAGTCATCAATTCATTGGTCGATCTTTGTCCAAACCCTGACCTACAGCGCTGAGTTTTCGGTAGTGACCCAAAGAATGCAACTGCAGATAAAGCGGCTGAAAGTGTCTATGCTCAGCCTCAGAGTTAGGAGGTGGAGTTCAGACATCAGAGGGGGCTCAGAGTAGGGCTGCCACTCCTTCTGAAGCATCCCTCCTTCCTGTGGAGGTCTTACAGGCTTGTGCAACAGGGAGGGAGACCTCGGAGCAAGCCCAGAACTCCCTGGAGGGATTATATATATCCCAACTGAAAAGGGAACCCAGGGATCCCACAGGAGGAGTTAGAAAACAGTGCTGGGGAGAGGGAAGTCTTGTTTGGCTTGTTTGTCCTGCTGCCACTACCAGCTATCTTGATTTTAGTGATTTCAGTCTAAACCAGGACTAGACTAACTAAAAACTTCACTGTGCAGTCAAAGGAGGGGCATCATCAGTGATCTAAAACACTGTTTGGGTGTATGAAAGGATCAAACCCAGGACAAAATCCTCCATTCTTTTGCAGTACCTGCTTCAAGCGGACTAGGACTGAAGGGGGTTTAATATGACCTGCGTCTGTTTGAGAATGAGGCAGTCTATTTTACCATCTAAACTGCTTCTTCCACTCTATACCCCTTCGTGTCTCAGGTTACCTGGAGGACTCCGCCTGTCTCACCTGCTGGGTCTGTCATCACTTACCTGTCTGATGTGTGGAGAAGAAGTGAGAGAGGACGGCACGACTACCTGTGACGTCCCACAGTGTCCAGGTAAAGACTAGTGATGTTCTTGGTATAACTTTCCCATCCCACTAGGGGAAAAATATAATCGCCAACTAGTCTAAAGTCAGTTAAATTCTATCAATTAAAAAAACACCTCAACAGTAAAATTACGTAAACCGGAACGGCACAAAGAATGAAGCTAGCATTATCAGTGATGGCACCACTGGCCTAACATCCACTTTGATAGTTAACGTCAATCCTGAGCTGAATATCGTCATTTAACGGGGTTTATTTAAACATTTTTTTAATACATGACATCATCTTCACAGGAAAGAATGCAGTGTTTTAGAAGCTTTGATACATGACATCATCTTCACAGGAAATAATGAAACGTTTTATAAGCTTTAATAAATGACATCATCTTCACAGGAAAGAATGGAATGTTTTATAAGCTTTAATAAATGACATCATCTTCACAGGAAAGAATGGAATGTTTTATAAGCTTGAATACATGACATCATCTTCACATGAAAGAATGGAATGTGTTATAAGCTTTAGTAGATGACATCATCTTCACAAGAAAGAATGGAATGTTTTATAAGCTTTAATAGGTGACATCATCTTCAAAGTAAAGAATGGAATGTTTTATAAGCTTGAATACATGACTTCATCTTCACATGAAAGAATGGAATGTGTTATAAGCTTTAGTAGATGACATCATCTTCACAGGAAAGAATGGAATGTTTTATAAGCTTTAATAGATGACATCATCTTCACAGGAAAGAATGGAATGTTTTATAAGCTTGAATACATGACATCATCTTCACAAGAAAGAATGGAATGTTTTATAAGCTTTAATAGATGACATCATCTTCACAGGAAAGAATGGAATGTTTTATAAGCTTGAATACATGACATCATCTTCACAGGAAATAATGGAATGTTTTATAAGCTTGAATACATGACATCATCTTCACAGGAAATAATGGAATGTTTTATAAGCTTTTATAGATGACATCATCTTCACAGGAAAGAATGGAATGATTTATAAGCTTGAATACATTACATCATCTTCACAGGAAATAATGGAATGTTTTATAAGCTTTTATAGATGACATCATCTTCACAGGAAAGAATGGAATGTTTTATAAGCTTGAATACATTACATCATCTTCACAGGAAATAATGGAATGTTTTATAAGCTTGAATACATGACATCATCTTCACATGAAAGAATGGAATGTGTTATAAGCTTTAGTAGATGACATCATCTTCACAGGAAAGAATGGAATGTTTTATAAGCTTGAATACATGACATCATCTTCACAGGAAAGAATGGAATCTTTTATAAGCTTGAATACATGACATCATCTTCAAAGTAAAGAATGGAATGTTTTATAAGCTTTTATAGATGACATCATCTTCACATGAAAGAATGGAATGTGTTATAAGCTTTAGTAGATGACATCATCTTCACAAGAAAGAATGGAATGTTTTATAAGCTTTAATAGATGACATCATCTTCAAAGTAAAGAATGGAATGTTTTATAAGCTTGAATACATGACTTCATCTTCACATGAAAGAATGGAATGTGTTATAAGCTTTAGTAGATGACATCATCTTCACAAGAAAGAATGGAATGTTTTATAAGCTTTTATAGATGACATCATCTTCACAGGAAAGAATGGAATGATTTATAAGCTTGAATACATTACATCATCTTCACAGGAAATAATGGAATGTTTTGTAAGCTTTTATAGATGACATCATCTTCACAGGAAAGAATGGAATGTTTTATAAGCTTGAATACATTACATCATCTTCACAGGAAAGAATGGAATGTTTTATAAACCACAGAGGATTACATCATACATCATCTTCAGAGGAAGATTTGGGCTTTTTTATTCCATTTTTGCCAAATAGTTGGCCATAGTTTACAACTTTTGGAAAAGTGAGCAGGGCTGGTTAGGAGCGCTCCTCACCAGCTCCGCCCACTTTTCCAATCAAGGACAGTGAATATAATGAACGATCGTAGGTGTAACTGTGTTCTAATGATGGTAGAGGGATGAAGCATCCTGCTAGTTAGAGTCTGTTAAAGCTGAATGGATTTAAATCCTGGTAATGCGTTGTGTAAGCAGGACGTGATTGACAAAGGGAGATGGGATAAACTGTGAATACTAAAGAGCAGTCATTGTTAATGTGACCTCCTGGACTTTAGCAGATGTTCTGTTGTGTACTGGTTGTTTTCTGTGTACATCAGTATCTAAGCTTGTAATGTGTGTGCAGCAGCGCCTGTTAAACAGGACAGTAAAGGGTTAACTGGTCTGAGCTCAGCTTCAGTTACTGTTATCAGTCTGACTTCAGCTGAGTCAACAACAGGACTCTCCCTCAGCACACACAGACAGAAACAACAGAATCTAACAGTTTAATAGAGCTCCATCATTAATGCAGGAAACAGGAAGAGTGGTGTAAACGTAGAGTATACATGTCACAGTGTTAGTCCACTCCATCGCTGAGTGGCAGAAAGTTCAGACTGAGAACGGAATAACAGGGTTAGTCAGTCCAGATCCTGGCCTGATCAGGGGTCAGGAAGTGAGGACAGCCGTTAGGAATGAATGAGAACAGAGGAAAGTTAGAACTTTACAGCTCTAGGTGGCGCTGTACACTGCAGTTATCATCAGAACATTACTACAGACTAGAGTAAAACAGATTAGACCAGAGTTTACCTGATCTACCTGGAGAGAAGGAGATCCAGACCACTGATACTCAGTCCTGCAGACCTCCTAGTGTGGTCTATCCAGATGAAGATAGACCAGAGTCTAGAGGAGTCTAGTCCTGAGCACCTTTAACATCTAAAAATCCTCCTTTATTCTCAAACGGTCTTTAATGTACACGCTGATGTACTATCAACTAGGGCTGGGCAGTTATGGCAAAAATCAAAACCACAATTCATTGACCTTTTTACCTCAATCATGATTAATGAATGATTATTCCACCCCCAATCTCTGACTCTGATCCTTCTGTAAATATTTGTATAATCTTAAAACACACAACTGAAAGGAACATGCCAGCTCCACCCATTATCATTGATGGATTCCCTTTTACCCCCCCCCCCCGGGTCCAGAGCCTTGGCGTCATATTAGACAGCACCTTCTCATTTGCACCACATACCCAAAACAATCACCTGGACTGCTTTCTTCCACCTCCGCAACATCTTCAGACTCCGCCTATCACTATCCTAATCCAGCACCGAAATACTGGTTCACTCACTTGTCACATCCCGCATGAACTACTGCAACGCCCTCCTCACCGGACTCCCCGCCAAACTCATCAACAGACTGCAAATCATTCAGAACTCGGCCGCCCGGATCATTACCCGCACCAAATCCTCTGACCACATCGCCCCTGTTCTCATTCAACTTCACTGGCTCCCTGTACAATACCACATCCACTATAAAAACCTTCTCCTCACCTATAAAACTCTCCACAACCTAGCCCCCACTTACCTCTGCGACCTCCTTCATGAATACACTCTCTCCCGCACCCTCCGCTCAACATCTGCTGGACTACTAAATGTCCCCACGTCACGCCTCAGTACCATGGGTGCCCGAGCCTTCAGCTGCTCAGCACCCAGACTCTGTAACTCCCTCCCCCCACACATAAGACAGTCAGACTCCATCACTTCATTCAAATCTGGACTGGACTGGACCAGACCTGACCACTGTGAGGAAACGGACCCTACAGGACCAGCTAATCCAGACTTTAGACAGAGGATTTTTACATTCCTGACAGCTGCCGTTTCTCCATGTGAGCCACCTGAACTTCTTTCTTTGCCTGAATATTTTCAGGACACAAAAGCAGCTGAAGACTTCAGACTGGGTTTGTTTTCAGTGTTTGTCATAAAGAGGCCTTTAGGTAGTTTCTCTCTGTTCCCTGCTACCTCTGTCAGCTTTAGAAAGATGGCGTCGTCCTGTGGAGCCTATAGAACATTCCATCCTTGATGATAGACTTTAGAAACCAAAGCTGGCCAAAGATCCTGCCGTGCTTCTGGTTCTTCAGTACATTTACTCTCAGAGATCATTTAGTTAGTGTCCCAGCTTTAATGGTTGTCTCTTCTGTCTTTGTAAGCCGTTGCCCTCTCTTTTGTCCAGGTGTGTTCTGTCGGCCATGTTTCCACAGTTTGGGAAACACGTGTGTCGTCTGTGAGCGACCTCTGACCTTCCAGGAAGACAGCGAGGAAGAGCTGTGAGTCCGTTTGATGATGAATGAAACTAAACTGTGGATGACCTTGGGAGGGTTTGGGTCATATGACGAGTGTAAAAACAGAATAGCACCACAGAGCAGCGTTCAACACCTCTGACAAAACCTGACTGTTCATCTCTCTGAAGACTCACAGAGGCTTTTTCTCATCCTCGTTTCTCTCAGAGACTCCAGCGATGACGAACAGTTAAGTTCGACTCAAATCCCCTGAGTGCGTCGCAGTCCTGCAGGACTCTCCAGGATTCTCCAGGACTCTCCAGGATCCTGGTTCACAGCATTCAGGCATGAGATGAAGTCTTATTATTAAATAAAGAAATAAAAGCATAACAACAAAAGTGTATTTTATCATGGGCACAGTGGCTTCATTCAGCAGCTCTAAAGCTGTAAACTGTTGAGGTAGAATGTCAGCTCATACTGTGACTGAATCTCTTAAGACGCTCAACCATCGCACACATTTATGTGCTCACCCCGTACGAGTGAAGATGGGACGGACCTGGACAGAAATCTGTGGAGTTTACTTTGAAAAAGTCTCACTCTGAGGATGAAGTTGCATCCTGTCATATCCTCCCTCTCACAAACAGCATCACCATCAGTGTCAGCTGCAGGTCTGGGGGAGGGGCTTCAGAAAGTAATTCCTGCTGTTGTCATGGTGATTTGAGATGCTGTCCGACAGTTTACAAAGGAAAAACAGCCTAAACTTGTTTATTCTGCTTGTGCCTCTGCTCTTACTGTGGGAGTGTCTGAAGTCATAGTCAGGCTGTATTTAGGCTGTAATCAGGTCAGGCATGAGATGAAGTCTTATTATTAAATAAAGAAATAAAAGCATAACAACAAAAGTGTATTTTATCATGGGCACAGTGGTTCATTCAGCAGCTAAATCAGCTGTAAACTGTTGAGGTAGAATGTCAGCTCATACTGTGACTGAATCTCTTAAGACGCTCAACCATCGTGGGCACATTTATGTGCTCACCCTGGCGTAATCGAGTGTAGATGGGGCTGTTGACCTGGCAGAAATCTGTGGAGTTTACTTTGAAAAAGTCTCACTCTGAGGATGAAGTTGCATCCTGTCATATCCTCCCTCTCACAAACAGCATCACCATCAGTGTCAGCTGCAGGTCTGGGGGAGGGGCTTCAGAAAGTAATTCCTGCTGTTGTCAGGTGATTTGAGATGCTGTTGTCAGGCACAAAGGAAAATCGAGCTGTAGTGGGGCTGTTGTCAGGCAGTAATCTGCTGTAGTGGGGCAGTAATGTCAGGCTGTCAGTGCTGTGTTGTCAGGCTTAATCTTGGGCTGTTATCAGGCCATAGTCGGGCAGTAATCGAGCTGTAGTGGGGCTGTTGTCAGGCAGTAATCGAGCCGTAGTGGGGCTGTTGTCAGGCAGTAATCAAGCTGTAGTGGGGCTGTTGTCAGGCAGTAATCGAGCTGTAGTGGGGCTGTTGTCAGGCAGTAATCGAGCAGTAGTGGGGCTGTTGTCAGGCAGTAATCGAGCTGTAGTGGGGCTGTTGTCAGGCAGTAATCGAGCAGTAGTGGGGCTGTTGTCAGGCAGTAATCGAGCTGTAGTGGGGCTGTTGTCAGGCAGTAATCTGGCTGTAGTGGGGCTGTTGTCAGGCAGTAATCGAGCTGTAGTGGGGCTGTTATCAGGCCATAGTCGGGCAGTAATCGAGCTGTAGTGGGGCTGTTATCAGGCAGTAATCGAGCAGTAGTGGGGCTGTTGTCAGGCAGTAATCGAGCTGTAGTGGGGCTGTTGTCAGGCAGTAATCGAGCAGTAGTGGGGCTGTTGTCAGGCAGTAATCGAGCTGTAGTGGGGCTGTTGTCAGGCAGTAATCTGGCTGTAGTGGGGCTGTTGTCAGGCAGTAATCGAGCTGTAGTGGGGCTGTTATCAGGCCATAGTCGGGCAGTAATCGAGCTGTAGTGGGGCTGTTGTCAGGCAGTAATCGAGCGGTAGTGGGGCTTTTGTCAGGCAGTAATTGAGCTGTAGTGGGGCTGTTGTCAGGCAGTAATCGAGCTGTAGTGGGGCTGTTGTCAGGCAGTAATTGAGCTGTAGTGGGGCTGTTGTCAGGCAGTAATCTGGCTGTAGTGGGGCTGTTGTCAGGCAGTAATCTGGCTGTAGTGGGGCTGTTGTCAGGTAGTAATCGAGCTGTAGTGGGGCTGTTGTCAGGCAGTAATCGAGCTGTAGTGGGGCTGTTGTCAGGCAGTAATCGAGCCGTAGTGGGGCTGTTGTCAGGCAGTAGTCAAGCCGTAGTCGGGCGGTAGTCGAGCAGTAATCAAGCTGTAGTCAGGCCGTAATCAGGCTGCAGTAAGGCCATATTTGGGCCGTAGTAGGGCAGTAATCAAGCCGTAGTTGGGCAGAAATCGGGCCATAGTTGGGCCGTAATTGGGCTGTAGTCAGCGGCCGTAGTGGGTCCATAATTGGGCTGTAGTCGGTGGCCGTGGTAATCGAGCAGTAGTGGGGCTGTTGTCAGGCAGTAATCGAGCTGTAGTGGGGCTGTTGTCAGGCAGTAATCGAGCTGTAGTGGGGCTGTTGTCAGGCAGCAATCGAGCTGTAGTGGGGCTGTTATCAGGCCATAGTCGGGCAGTAATCGAGCTGTAGTGGGGCTGTTGTCAGGCAGTAATTGAGCTGTAGTGGGGCTGTTGTCAGGCAGTAATCGAGCTGTAGTTGGGCTGTTGTCAGGCAGTAATCGAGCGGTAGTGGGGCTGTTGTCAGGCAGTAATCTGGCTGTAGTGGGGCTGTTGTCAGGCAGTAATTGAGCTGTAGTGGGGCTGTTGTCAGGCAGTAATCGAGCTGTAGTGGGGCTGTTGTCAGGCAGTAATCGAGCTGTAGTGGGGCTGTTGTCAGGCAGTAATCGAGCTGTAGTGGGGCTGTTGTCAGGCAGTAATCGAGCAGTAGTGGGGCTGTTGTCAGGCAGTAATCGAGCTGTAGTGGGGCTGTTGTCAGGCAGTAATCTGGCTGTAGTGGGGCTGTTGTCAGGCAGTAATCGAGCTGTAGTGGGGCTGTTGTCAGGCAGTAATCGAGCTGTAGTGGGGCTGTTGTCAGGCAGTAATCGAGCTGTAGTGGGGCTGTTATCAGGCCATAGTCGGGCAGTAATCGAGCTGTAGTGGGGCTGTTGTCAGGCAGTAATCGAGCGGTAGTGGGGCTGTTGTCAGGCAGTAATTGAGCTGTAGTGGGGCTGTTGTCAGGCAGTAATCGAGCTGTAGTGGGGCTGTTGTCAGGCAGTAATCGAGCTGTAGTGGGGCTGTTGTCAGGCAGTAATCGAGCAGTAGTGGGGCTGTTGTCAGGCAGTAATCGAGCTGTAGTGGGGCTGTTGTCAGGCAGTAATCGAGCAGTAGTGGGGCTGTTGTCAGGCAGTAATCGAGCTGTAGTGGGGCTGTTGTCAGGCAGTAATCTGGCTGTAGTGGGGCTGTTGTCAGGCAGTAATCGAGCTGTAGTGGGGCTGTTATCAGGCCATAGTCGGGCAGTAATCGAGCTGTAGTGGGGCTGTTATCAGGCAGTAATCGAGCAGTAGTGGGGCTGTTGTCAGGCAGTAATCGAGCTGTAGTGGGGCTGTTGTCAGGCAGTAATCGAGCAGTAGTGGGGCTGTTGTCAGGCAGTAATCGAGCTGTAGTGGGGCTGTTGTCAGGCAGTAATCTGGCTGTAGTGGGGCTGTTGTCAGGCAGTAATCGAGCTGTAGTGGGGCTGTTATCAGGCCATAGTCGGGCAGTAATCGAGCTGTAGTGGGGCTGTTGTCAGGCAGTAATCGAGCGGTAGTGGGGCTTTTGTCAGGCAGTAATTGAGCTGTAGTGGGGCTGTTGTCAGGCAGTAATCGAGCTGTAGTGGGGCTGTTGTCAGGCAGTAATTGAGCTGTAGTGGGGCTGTTGTCAGGCAGTAATCTGGCTGTAGTGGGGCTGTTGTCAGGCAGTAATCTGGCTGTAGTGGGGCTGTTGTCAGGTAGTAATCGAGCTGTAGTGGGGCTGTTGTCAGGCAGTAATCGAGCCGTAGTGGGGCTGTTGTCAGGCAGTAATCGAGCCGTAGTGGGGCTGTTGTCAGGCAGTAATCGGGCCGTAGTTGGGCTGTTGTCAGGCAGTAATCGGGCCGTAGTTGGGCTGTTGTCAGGCAGTAATCGGGCCGTAGTTGGGCTGTTGTCAGGCAGTAATCGGGCCGTAGTTGGGCTGTTGTCAGGCAATGTCGGGCGTAGTTGGGCTGTTGTCAGGCAATGTCGGGCGTAGTTGGGCTGTTGTCAGGCAGTAATCGGGCCGTAGTGGGGCTGTTGTCAGGCAGTAATCGGGCCGTAGTTGGGCTGTTGTCAGGCAGTAATCGGGCCGTAGTTGGGCTGTTGTCAGGCAGTAATCGGGCCGTAGTTGGGCTGTTGTCAGGCAGTAATCGGGCCGTAGTTGGGCTGTTGTCAGGCAGTAATCGGGCCGTAGTTGGGCTGTTGTCAGGCAGTAATCGGGCCATAGTGGGGCTTTTGTCAGGCAGTAATCGGACGTAGTGGGGCCGTAGTCGAGCAGTAATCAAGCTGTAGTGGGGCTGTAGTTGGGCAGTAATTGGGCCGTAGTGGGGCAGTAATCAGGCGTTAGTCAGTGGCTGTAGTCATGCAGTAATCAAGCCATAGTGGGGCCGTAGTCGGGCAGTAATCGGGCCGTAATGGGGCTGTTGTCAGGCAGTAATCGGGCTGTAGTTGGGCTGTTGTCAGGCAGTATTCGGGCCGTAGTTGGGCTGTTGTCAGGCAGTAATCGAGCTGTAGTGGGGCTGTTGTCAGGCAGTAATCGAGCTGTAGTGGGGCTGTTGTCAGGCAGTAATCGAGCTGTAGTGGGGCTGTTGTCAGGCAGTAATCGAGCTGTAGTGGGGCTGTTGTCAGGCAGTAATCGAGCTGTAGTGGGGCCGTAGTCGAGCAGTAATCGAGCTGTAGTCGGGCCCTAGTGGGGCAGTAATTGGGTAGTAGTCGACTGCTGTAGTGGGGTCGTAGAGGGGCAGTTATAGGTCTACAGTCGGGCAGTTATTGTGCCATTGTCGGTGGCTGTAGTGGGGCTGGTTTTAGTTGAATGGTGAAAGCCTCATACTGGTCTATGACTGGTTTTAGTTAAATGGTGAAAGCCTCATACTGGTCTATGACTGGTTTTAGTTAAATGGTGAAAGCCTCATACTGGTCTATGACTGGTTTTAGTTGAATGGTGAAAGCCTCATACTGGTCTATGACTGGTTTTAGTTAAATGGTGAAAGCCTCATACTGGTCTATGACTGGTTTTAGTTAAATGGTGAAAGCCTAATACTGGTCTATGACTGGTTTTAGTTAAATGGTGAAAGCCTCATACTGGTCTATGACTGGTTTTAGTTGAATGGTGAAAGCCTCATACTGGTCTATGACTGGTTTTAGTTGAATGGTGAAAGCCTCATACTGGTCTATGACTGGTTTTAGTTGAATGGTTAAAGCCTCATACTGGTCTATGACTGGTTTTAGTTGAATGGTTAAAGCCTCATACTGGTCTATGACTGGTTTTAGTTAAATGGTGAAAGCCTCATACTGGTCTGTGACTGGTTTTAGTTAAATGGTGAAAGCCTCATACGGGTCTATGACTGGTTTTAGTTGAACAATGAAAGCCTCATACTGGTGTATGACTGGTTTTAGTTAAATGGTGAAAGCCTCATACTGGTCTGTGACTGGTTTTAGTTAAATGGTGAAAGCCTCATACGGGTCTATGACTGGTTTTAGTTGAATAATGAAAGCCTCATACTGGTGTATGACTGGTTTTAGTTAAATGGTGAAAGCCTCATACTGGTCTGTGACTGGTTTTAGTTGAATGGTGAAAGCCTCATACTGCTCTGTGACTGGTTTTGGTTGATTGGTGAAAGTCTCATACTGGTCTGTGACTGGTTTTGGTTGAATGGTAAAAGCCTCATACTGGTTTGTGACTGGTTTTAGTTAAATGGTGAAAGCCTCATACTGGTGTATGACTGGTTTTAGTTAAATGGTGAAAGCCTCATACTGGTCTATGACTGGTTTTAGTTGAATGGTTAAAGCCTCATACTGGTGTATGACTGGTTTTAGTTAAATGGTGAAAGCCTCATACTGGTCTATGACTGGTTTTAGTTGAATGGTTAAAGCCTCATACTGCTCTGTGACTGGTTTTGGTTGATTGGTGAAAGTCTCATACTGGTTTGTGACTGGTTTTAGTTAAATGGTGAAAGCCTCATACTGGTTTGTGACTGGTTTTAGTTAAATGGTGAAAGCCTCATACTGGTCTGTGACTGGTTTTGGTTGATTGGTGAAAGTCTCATACTGGTTTGTGACTGGTTTTAGTTAAATGGTGAAAGTCTCATACTGGTCTATGACTGGTTTTGGTTGAATGGTAAAAGCCTCATACTGGTTTGTGACTGGTTTTAGTTAAATGGTGAAAGCCTCATACTGGTCTGTGACTGGTTTTGGTTGATTGGTGAAAGTCTCATACTGGTCTATGACTGGTTTTAGTTAAATGGTGAAAGCCTCATACTGCTCTGTGACTGGTTTTGGTTGAATGGTAAAAGCCTCATACTGGTCTGGGACTCTAACCCCTCCCCTGCTCCAGGTCGACCACATAAGCTCCTCAAATAGCTGTGGGGTGTCGTCCAGCAGCAGACTGGTTCTTCTGGTCAGCCCCCAGCCTGTAGTGTGCATATTTGTGTGTCTGTGGGTGTGTCCAGTGTGGAGGGGAGGATTCTGCAGGAAACCGCGTCTGTGAGCGTAAACTCTCCGTCAGTCTTCACTCTCTCTCTCTCCGTGGGTGTGTTTCTGTCTTTTTGGCCAACTAACCTGCACATATGGCGACTAAGGTAAGCCGGCTGATTGATCAGTAATTGATTAAAGTGATCAGATTAGAGGTGGAGTGATTGGGTGACAGATTTTAGAGTTAAGTTTAAGGCTAGGAGTCACATTTCTTTCTGTTGTTCATAAACAGATGATGGCATCTAGAAAAGCAATCATCTAATTTGATGTTTATTTTCACCTAAACCCAAAGCTCGTCTTTATTTCTCTCTTTTTTGAGTCAAATGTTGAAAATATGGAGCTGATAGTTTTGGAGTAAAGGTGTGTCTGCTTCAGGGTCTGCAGGGCGGTTTCATCTCCCCTCACTCACTGCATGATTGGCTCCAACACTTCCTAACATGCAGAGATCTTTATGTAACCCCAACAACAGTCCGTGTCCTTCTCTGTTTACTGATATCTCAGTAAAATCATAAATTCACTTTAACGTCTGCTTCAGTGGAGGAGTTTAGGACTGGCTGTAATAAAGTTATGTTTCTAAAGCTGCCATAAAAGTAGAGGCTGAAAATTGCTTTGAATTGTTCTTGCACACGGTAGAAATTGCACCAAAAAACTTCAGCAACATTTCCATTTGGCTCCAAATCAGGCAGACACCTGCAGACACCTGCAGACGGTCTAAACTGCACAGAAACGTTTCTGTGCTGCAGTGCTACTCACTGAAAAACGTCGTTCAGGTTCCTGCACACGGTGTTAACTGACCACAGTTCCACTTTTCCTGACAGCAGGGCTGTCAATGGAAAACTGCAGGCAAATTCCAAAAACGTTGACAACATTTCCAGACAACTTAGTTGTTCAAGTTCCTTTAAATTGTTCAAATTGCACAAAAACATTGGCAACTTTACTGCCCAGCAAGACCACGACTCAGAGAAGGAACGTTCTAGCTCACTGATAAATATCTCTACACGGCATGCTAGCTAGTGGAGAGCTGAGCTTAGCTCTAAAGATGACATCATCAAAGGAGAGAGAGTTGGTGAAGCCGGGTTGTTGGGGTTCTCCTCATCTTTGCCCAATACTCGGCTGGAGTTGGCAACTTTTGGAGACGTGAGCAGATCTGTGGAGGAGTGAGAGGTCTAAGCACGATGCTGCAGAGATCCACCAGAACCAGCAGTCTGACCTGGTGTACTGGTCTACAGAACTGGTTTACATGTCTTTAGACCTGGTTCCTTTTCATCTAAACTGGTTTCCTGCCATCTAAACTGGTTTCCTTCTATCTAAACTGGTTTCCTTCTATCTAAACTGGTTTCCTTCTATCCAAACTGGTTTCCTGCTTTCTGAACTGGTTTCCTTCCATCTAAACTGGTTTCCTTCCATCTAAACTGGTTTCCTTCCATCTAAACTGGTTTCCTTCTATCCAAACTGGTTTCCTGCTTTCTAAACTGGTTTCCTTCCTTATAAACTGGTTTCCTTCTATCCAAACTGGTTTCCTGCTTTCTAAACTGGTTTCCTTCCATCTAAACTGGTTTCCTTCTATCTTAACTGGTTTTCCTCTATCTAAACTGGTTTCCTTCTATCCAAACTGGTTTCCTGCTTTCTAAACTGGTTTCCTTCCTTATAAACTGGTTTCCTTCTGTCCAAACTGGTTTCCTGCTTTCTAAACTGGTTTCCTTCCATCTAAACTGGTTTCCTTCTATCCAAACTGGTTTCCTGCTTTCTAAACTGGTTTCCTTCCTTATAAACTGGTTTCCTTCTATCCAAACTGGTTTCCTGCTTTCTAAACTGGTTTCCTTCCTTATAAACTGGTTTCATTCCATCTAAACTGGTTTCCTTCCATCTAAACTGGTTTCCTGCCATCTAAACTAGTTTCCTTCCATCTAAACTGGTTTCCTTCTATTTAAAAAACTGGTTTCCTGCCATCTAAACTGGTTTCCTTCCATCTAAACTGGTTTCCTTCCATCTAAACTGGTTTCCTTCTGTCTAAACTGGTTTCCTTCCATCTAAACTGGTTTCCTTCCATCTAAACTGGTTCCCTTCCATCTAAACTGGTTTCCTTTCATGTAAACTGGTTTCCTACCATCTAAACTGGTTCCCTTCTATCTAAACTGGTTTCCTTTCATCTAAACTGGTTTCCTGCCATCTAAACTGGTTTTCTTCCATCTAAACTGGTTTCCTGCCATCTAAACTGGTTTCCTTCCATCTAAACTGGTTTCCTTCTGTCCAAACTGGTTTCCTTCCATCTAAACTGGTTTCCTTCCATCTAAACTGGTTTCCTGCCATCTAAACTGGTTTCCTTCCATCTAAACTGGTTTCCTTCCATCTAAACTGGTTTCCTTCTGTCTAAACTGGTTTCCTTCCATCTAAACTGGTTTCCTTCCATCTAAACTGGTTTCCTTCCATCTAAACTGGTTTCCTGCCATCTAAACTGGTTTCCTGCCATCTAAACTGGTTTCCTTCCATCTAAACTGGTTTCCTTCTGTCCAAACTGGTTTCCTTCCATCTAAACTGGTTTCCTTCCATCTAAACTGGTTTCCTTCGATCTAAACTGGTTTCCTTATATCCAAACTGGTTTCCAGATCTCTAAACTGGTTTCCTTCCATCTAAACTGGTTTCCTTCTATCCAAACTGGTTTCCTGCTTTCTAAACTGGTTTCCTTCCTTATAAACTGGTTTCCTTCTATCCAAACTGGTTTCCTGCTTTCTAAACTGGTTTCCTTCCTTATAAACTGGTTTCATTCCATCTAAACTGGTTTCCTTCCATCTAAACTGGTTTCCTGCCATCTAAACTAGTTTCCTTCCATCTAAACTGGTTTCCTTCTATTTAAAAAACTGGTTTCCTGCCATCTAAACTGGTTTCCTTCCATCTAAACTGGTTTCCTTCCATCTAAACTGGTTTCCTTCTGTCTAAACTGGTTTCCTTCCATCTAAACTGGTTTCCTTCTGTCTAAACTGGTTTCCTTCCATCTAAACTGGTTTCCTGCCATCTAAACTGGTTTCCTTCCATCTAAACTGGTTCCCTTCCATCTAAACTGGTTTCCTTTCATGTAAACTGGCTTCCTACCATCTTAACTGGTTCCCTTCTATCTAAACTGGTTTCCTTTCATCTAAACTGGTTTCCTGCCATCTAAACTGGTTTTCTTCCATCTAAACTGGTTTCCTGCCATCTAAACTGGTTTCCTTCCATCTAAACTGGTTTCCTTCTGTCCAAACTGGTTTCCTTCCATCTAAACTGGTTTCCTTCCATCTAAACTGGTTTCCTGCCATCTAAACTGGTTTCCTTCCATCTAAACTGGTTTCCTTCCATCTAAACTGGTTTCCTTCTGTCCGAACTGGTTTTCTTCCATCTAAACTGGTTTCCTTCTATCCAAACTGGTTTCCTGCTTTCTAAACTGGTTTCCTTCCATCTAAACTGGTTTCCTTCTATCTTAACTGGTTTTCCTCTATCTAAACTGGTTTCCTTCTATCCAAACTGGTTTCCTGCTTTCTAAACTGGTTTCCTTCCTTATAAACTGGTTTCCTTCTGTCCAAACTGGTTTCCTGCTTTCTAAACTGGTTTCCTTCCATCTAAACTGGTTTCCTTCTATCCAAACTGGTTTCCTGCTTTCTAAACTGGTTTCCTTCCTTATAAACTGGTTTCCTTCTATCCAAACTGGTTTCCTGCTTTCTAAACTGGTTTCCTTCCTTATAAACTGGTTTCCTGCCATCTAAACTGGTTTCCTTCCATCTAAACTGGTTTCCTGCCATCTAAACTGGTTTCCTTCCATCTAAACTGGTTTCCTGCCATCTAAACTGGTTTCCTTCCATCTAAACTGGTTTCCTTCCATCTAAACTGGTTTCCTTCTGTCTAAACTGGTTTCCTTCCATCTAAACTGGTTTCCTTCCATCTAAACTGGTTCCCTTCCATCTAAACTGGTTTCCTTTCATGTAAACTGGTTTCCTTCCATCTAAACTGGTTTCCTTCTGTCTAAACTGGTTTCCTTCCATCTAAACTGGTTTCCTTCCATCTAAACTGGTTCCCTTCCATCTAAACTGGTTTCCTTTCATGTAAACTGGTTTCCTACCATCTAAACTGGTTCCCTTCTATCTAAACTGGTTTCCTTTCATCTAAACTGGTTTCCTGCCATCTAAACTGGTTTTCTTCCATCTAAACTGGTTTCCTGCCATCTAAACTGGTTTCCTTCCATCTAAACTGGTTTCCTTCTGTCCAAACTGGTTTCCTTCCATCTAAACTGGTTTCCTTCCATCTAAACTGGTTTCCTGCCATCTAAACTGGTTTCCTGCCATCTAAACTGGTTTCCTTCCATCTAAACTGGTTTCCTTCTGTCCAAACTGGTTTCCTTCCATCTAAACTGGTTTCCTTCCATCTAAACTGGTTTCCTGCCATCTAAACTGGTTTCCTTCCATCTAAACTAGTTTCCTGCCATCTAAACTGGTTTCCTTCCATCTAAACTGGTTTCCTTCCATCTAAACTGGTTTCCTTCTGTCCGAACTGGTTTTCTTCCATCTAAACTGGTTTCCTTCTATCCAAACTGGTTTAATTTTTTCTAAACTGGTCTTTAGTCCCCTTTTGTGGCTGGAGGATCTGCAGTGTTCTCTAGAACGCTGGCCGAGCGTCTTGGCGGCCGCCGCCCTCTTTCACAACAGCGCGGGTCCTGGGAGAGAGCAGGTCTGATCTCATTCAGCTGTTAAATTTTTCGGCCCGAGGCGAGCAGGAAAAACCAAACAGCTGCTCGGGGCCCCTCACACTCCAGGGGCCTCGGAGCTCCATCAGAATTTAAAGACACACTCCCTCAGCGAGGAGGAGGAGGGTCAAAGTTTGGCGTTCAGACGGGGTTTTAGAGCCAGTTTTTTCTGCTGTTTGTGAGTCTGGATCTCTGGATCTGATTACGCTGTCATTAAAAAAAGAGATTTATGGAGTGATGCACTAAATGAAGAATGTTAGGATGGTGGCGCTTTGGCGTGGAGGGCGTTAAAGAGACAGAGACGTGTGTGACAGCAGAGACAGCTCTCTACAACGATCACTGCAGGCTGATTCTGACGTTAACAGCCGAATACAAACTCAGGAGGGTTTCTAGACTTTGACACTAATCTGACAGTCCAGGAGGCTCCAGACCAGAGTTTAACACTTCAGTATCATTCTTGTAAAAATCTGATCGCATTGTTACCTGATTGTGGCGCCGCTGATAAAGAGGAGAGCTTTCTGGACCCATGGAGGTCAGAAACATCCTGGTTTATTGTGATAACTGTATTTTATTTTTAACCTGGGTCCAGAACAAGAGCTCATAAATACCTGACAATAAAGACAAATATTTATAACCATAAATCTGGTTTGCTTCTTAAACAAAGTGCTCCCGACTGAAATGGACCCCGGGCCACAGTTTGGACCTCCATGCCCTGCAGAATAGACTCAGTTATTTTCCAGAGAGCCTTTCCTCTTCACACAGTTTTTATGATTCAAAGGTGTGACTCTGTGTGTAAACGCAGGATCTTTACTCACAGGAAGAGCCCATCAGCCAATCAGAAGCAGCGCTGAGAGTCTGTTTGATTTCTGTTTATTTGATCCGTTCATATTTAACTCCACGCCGCCGTGTTTACGAGCGTACAGTTAAAGGAATCATTGACGTGTCCAGGTCAGCCGTCTGACCTAAAAACAGTCAATAATAGAGGAATGTGTGTCAGTATAAATGATTGAACACATTTAAGGTGATTTATATCAGGATGTGACAGAAATGACTGTTCTCCTCTTACCTCGCTGAGTTAGCGACCACAAAGACGTGACCGTAGTAAATGACCGCCGTGGTTACTGATTCATGAAGGGACAATAAACTAATAAACACACGGCCTGAACTGTTCAACCCCGTAAAGGTTAAGGTCCCAACAGTGTGAGGAAAAGAATGTATGGAGTCATTATTGCTGCAGAATTCATGAGCACAATTTCATGTTTTGGGAGCATGCCTTTAATTTTTGGCTCTGATTTTTGGGACAGGATGGACCAATCAGGTTAGCTCTGCCTGTTGTTGCTATGCTGTTCTCTTTTTGCTTTGATCTCACTGTGAGAGTCCCAACATTCTATAACACACACACACACACACACACACACCCCCACACACACACACACACAGGGTAAAAAATCATGGTCAGACTTCATATGTGTCAACGACAGCAAAAAGTGAATCCAGCAGAAACTTGTGAATAATTCTTCTTTTTGAAGCCTAGATGAGTCTGTAGGAGGAGCTGGGGTGGAGTTTTAGGGCTGTTTTATGCTTGACGCATCCGCGAGGTCCCGAGTGTCCACACGTTGAACGTGACGTCAAATATTAGGACACGCCCCTTTGCGGGGGTTCCATGCGGCCAATTTTTGAAAAGGGTCTAGCTGCAGCCGCAGCCGCTACAAAACACGCCCCCTAAAAAACACGCCCCATCGATCCGTATAATAAATTAAATCTAACTCTAACCAGTGGAATTTAAATGCTAAACCTAACCTAAAGCTAATTAAGGCCTATCTAAACTAATTTAAGTTAACCTTAGACTAAGCAAATAGCACAAGTGGGCGTGTTTTGTAGGGGGCGTGGTTTGTATGGTACTTGGTATGGTAATTTTCATCTGTGCACACACATACCTGAACTTTTCACAGATGCGGATGCGGCACACATCAGAATGGACGACTTTGAGGAGTTTTTGGTGACAGAAGTCAGAAACTATGAACACCTGTATGATTCTTCTCTGAAAGATCACAGAGACGGCCAGGTACTTCTTCATCTCTCTCATTGGCCTACAAGAACATCGTACCCCCCCTCGTCCTTCCTCTCTTGATTGCGCGGCTGTATGGACCATCTCTCTCTTTAATGCTCTAACAACAGTAAACACAGCAGCTCCTCTTCATGGCTCTCCATGATCAACGAGTCTTCCTCTATGACTATGGCATTAATGACGCTACAGACGTGATTCTTGAAGGTACTGCCCCCTAGCTTTTGGGAGAATATCAGCAGCGAAAAGGAAGCTGGTGCTAGGTATAAATGCACCAGACATTTCCACATCATGATTCTGCATCCGTTTTTGTCCGTGCAGAAAGCATAACCGAGCTTTAAGAGGGTCCCAATGTTCCCAGTCGACTTCCAAGCCCTAAAACTCCAGCTCAGCTCCTCCTAGAGGGGGGTTAGGGTTCTGACACATTTTGCCAATGTTAACCCCTTCCCACCACTTTTAACAAAGATTTGCTGCTATCTTGTTATGAAGACCTAAAACTCCAATTTTGCTCCTCCTACAGGACAGTTAGGGTTTTTTTTTTTTTTTTTTTGGCCTTTTTTATGCCTTTATTGGACAGATGAAGGACAGTGTATAGACTCAGAAACAGGGGAGAGACATGCGGTAAAGGGCCACAGGCTGGATTTGAACCCAGGCCGCTCGCATGGGTAGCGCCTTAAACCACTCGACCACCTGCGTGCCTGAGGGTTAGGGTTTTGCCATATTTTTACCCACTTTTAACTCATTCCCACCACTTGTCAGTTTTGCACAATTTTGCAAGTATTTACTTAGTCAAGTTGTCAGAGTTTCTTCTTTATTTTCTGGCGTCCTGATGTCTAACGTCCCTTCGAGACCGGTCTCAAGACCACATTTTGAATGTCGTGGTCTTGTCTTGGACTCGAGAGCATTTTTACTTGGTCTTGTCTCGGACTGGCCAGACTCGGGATTTCCCATCAAGACCAGGACTGATCTGCTGTTCTTGGACTTCATTAATGAGATAATAAGGAGAAGCACAAACATCTACACCTGCAAACACTCAGACATCTGTCCGTCTTATTTCTAGTCAGAAATCCCTCTGAACTCTTACTTCAGCCCTCATTCACCTGACTAATCTACATAAATGTCTCATTTATAGATATTTGAAATAGTTCCAGACTTGTCAGTGGTTTTTAAATACAGACAAGGATTTATTTTTTACAAGAAGTTGGTTGAACAAATGTGTTCAGATTTGAGATTTTTGCACGCTGTGCTTTGAAAGAGTTGCAGACTCCTTGTCATGGTTTTTAAAATGGATTTTATGGTCCTGGTCTTGTCCGGTCTCAGCTTGTCTCTGTCTCGGTCTTGACTCGGTCTCCACCCCCAAAAGTCTTGGTCTTGTTTTGGTCTCGGTGCACTCTGGTCTCAGATGGTGTGGTCTTGAGTCCAGCACTAGCCGGCCCTGCTCAGCAGTAAGGTAGGATTGTAACCCTGCTGTTTTTAAGAGTCGTTATGTGACGGTATACGTGTACGTTAGAGAGCATGTGCAGGACTTTTCTGTAAACATTCAGTTCTGTTGTATTTTGACTTGTGTTTTTGTGGCCATGATCAGACAGAATCTTTGAATCCTAACAAAGTTTTAATTCGAGCATCATAACTCCCCTCCGCCCTCACTGCACGGTCTCAGATCATGAACACGGATGGTAAAAGCTGATATTTTTTTAGTTGCTATAAATTCCTTCAGAGTGGGACATCTCATCTGGTATCTCCTGTCTGTGCTCGTCTTCTCGTCGGAGGTTTGAGTTTCCTTCCCGCTCAGATTGCAGAGATTCCTGAGATTCCAGCTGCTGGGAGTTTCTGCTACTAACACTCACAGCTGGAAACCGACGCGGCTGAAATCTGCTGTTTAGCTTCAAACCCAGACAATAAAAAAGGCAACTGGCCCTTTAAATGAGCGAGTAGGGATGGGCTGTCATACTTGATTATTCAGTCAGTCGTTTATTTCAGATCACATTTTTATAATGGCTGATGACTTAAAGCAGGGGTGTCAAACAGGGCCAGATTCTGGATCTGGGTCTAACCTGAGGGCCTAACAGGGTCCACATTTAACCTCTGAGTGTCAACCTAAATGAGTTTAAGATTGTAAGGTCCACATAATAAGATAAAAGTCAAAATCTGAGATAAAAAGTCAAACTTATAAGTTTTAAAGGTAAAAAAATGACATTTAAAGTCAAAATAATGTTTTTAAAAGGCAAAATATGAGATAGAATACTGAAACCATGATTTACAGGTAAAAAAATGAGAAAAATTCAAAGTTAGGAGATAAAATGTTCAGCAGAACTGAGAAAAAAAGCAAAATCATGATATTTAACAATCAAAATTTGAGATAAAAGTGAAAGTTAGGAGTTGAAATGTTAGAAAAATTGAGAAAAAATCTAAAACACGATATTTAACAATCAAAATGTGAGATAAACATCAAAATTATGAGTTCAAAATGTCAAAATATGAAATTACTTTAAAAATCATGAATTTTAAAGGAAATTAACTGAGAAAAAAGTCAGTTAGAGTTGAAAAAGGTCAAAACATTATATAAAAGTCAAAATCATGACTTTTAAAGGTCAAAATAGCATTTAAAATGTAAAATAATGAATCTAAAAGGTAAAAAGATGAGATAAAAGTCAAAGTTATGAGATGTAAAGGTTAAAATATGAAATGAAAAGTCAGAACCATGACTTTTAGTCAGAACTGTGAGATGCAAAATTGGAAATACAGAGAAAACACAAATTTCTCCCATGTTCCTGACTTTTTCATCAAATTTTTTTTACTCTTTCCTTTTTCTAATTTTTATGACTCAGCAAGGATGTTATAAATCATCAGGTTCAGTTTACATTTTTATAAAGGAGGAAATCTGCAGACCTCAGACTGGTGGGACAGTTTAAATAAAGATATATAAGGTCTGGTGGGCCGGGTGTAACTGCATCATGGGCCGGATTTGGCCCCCGGGCCTTGAGTTTGACACCCCTGACTTAAAGGGATGTGTAGGGGGTGTGAGAGGTGTTAGAGGGTACCTGGTCATACATACACGACATTCCGTCAGAGAGAGCGCGGTCACATGTTCCTCCGCCTCAGCGCCGATCAGCTGTTTGGGTCTGTCCCTTCAAAATCAACAATGGACAACCCCAAAACACAACGCCTCTGCAGCCCGGAGCACAAAAGTGAAGTCTCTGATCTCACTGAGACGGTCCCAACATTCTACCACATACACACACACACGCTGAAAGTCTGAGCAGTGATTATTAGCAGAGTTATTAACAGAGTTATTGGAAATGTTTGAAAGATAGCGTAAAGGGAATCTAGCATAGATAGCGGAACAATTGTTGTACTTTTTAAAGCCAAGAGGAAGTCTGTAGGAGGAGCTGAGCTGGAGTTAGAGGGCTTTAAAGTCGACAGTTGTTTGTGTATGTGGTAGAATGTTGGGACTCTACGTGATAGATGAGCTGGTTCAGCCGGATTTCAAAGGCCCGATTATCAGATGATTCTCGAGACTGTGGTGTGTTCAGATGGTTCTAGAAATCCTGCTGTGTGTGCTTAGCGTGGAGGACAGCTGAGACGGCACCCTAGAATTGGAGTAGAATGATAGCCAATCAGGAAGCCAGCTGAACAAACACAGCCGTAGCAGCGATAGTTCATGACGAGGCTTGGACTGAGATGATTTGACCTGACTGAGAGAGTCCCAACATTCTATCTCACACCCACCCACACACACCCCCACCCACACACACACATCATTTCAGCCCTATAACTCCGCCTCAGTTTCTCCTACAGACATCACTTTAGCTTTTAAAAGTAGAAACACTACGGAGCTACTTATGCTGGATTCACTCTGTTTTTGTCCACGGTGCATTTTGAACATTTCAACCACGTTGGCGACCTTTGACCTCTGACCTCTGTCTCCGTGTTTCTCTCCTCTCTCAGTACTCGGATCTGGAGCTGGCCATCAACTCGTTTGTCACCGAGTTCCATAAAGCCGCTGACAACCAGCCGACCATGAACACCACACAGTTCCAGACCATGCTGTCCAATCAGCTGCCAGCGTTTGCCAAGGT
This sequence comes from Cheilinus undulatus, assembly GCF_018320785.1. NCBI lineage: Eukaryota > Metazoa > Chordata > Actinopteri > Labriformes > Labridae > Cheilinus > Cheilinus undulatus. The sequence continues at coordinate 53,774,987 of NC_054872.1, forward strand.
ATCTCACAGTTCTGACTAAAAGTTATGATTTTGACTTTTTATTTCATGTTTTAACCTTAACATCTCACAACTTTGACTTTTTATCTCATCTTTTTACCTTTTAGATTCATTATTTTACATTTTAAATGCTATTTTGACCTTTTAAAGTCATGATTTTGACTTTTATATCGTGTTTTGACCTTTTTCAACTCCTAACTTTGACTTTTATCTCAGTTAATTTCCTTTAAAATTCATGATTTAAATTTTATTTCATATTTTGACTTTTAAAACTCATGAACTTCAAATTTAATCTCATATTTTGACATCTTAATCTCATGATTTTGAATTTTATCTCAGCCAACATTTGCCAAGGTATGCATTGTGACATCACAGCTCCCTGTCCAATCACAGCACAGATATCTCTTCAGCTGGATGCCTTTCAGATTTGCATCAGCAACAAAAGCAGAGAAGGACGTCTGAAATGATTAAATATTTATCTGACTGTTGGAAGATCTGCTGATGATGAAACACGCTTTTTTCAAGTTTTAATGTTCTTAGTTTAAACTAGATCAAAATTGCAATTTCAGCTGAAATTTCGTGGGGATGCTGAGAGAAAAAGGCTGAAGATAGCCCAAAAATGGCTGAAAGTAGCCTAAAAAAGCAGAAAATAGCATAAGAAAAGCTGAAACTAGCCTATAAATAGCTGAAACTAACCTAAAAAATAGCTGAAAGTAGCAGAAAATAGCAGAAAATAGCATAAGGAAAGCTGAAAGTAGCCTAAAAATAGCTTAAAATAGCATATGAATTGCTCAACGCGCCTAAAAATAAATGAAAATAGTATAAACTAACTGAAAATAGCATAAAAGTAGCTGAGAACGTAATAAATAGCGTAAAAGCTTGAAAACAGCTGAAAATAGTGGAAAAATAGCTAAGCATAGCATAAGAATAGCTATAAATAGCATCAAAGCTGAAGAGCACAGCAGCTGTTTTGTGAAAAATGTAAAGATTTACACATTAGCACATTGTTTTATTAAAATGTGAAGATGATATCTTTAAAATTGCTTATTTAAAGCCACATGTATGTTATAGTCAAGGAGAATGTTAAAGCATGACCTTGTGTTTGTAGGATTCCCAGGTCGCTATGGTAACAAATGCCTGTATGACATGACAGCTGAGATCAAAGCAAATTAGTCACACCTGTTAAAGACACTGTTTGAGACAAAAGCTGTTTCTCAATTCAAAGTTCACAAGTTCAAACTTGCAGTCTCTGGAAATTCAGCCTTGGCAAGTTTCGTTCCAGAGTTCGGACTTCAGGGGTACGGGAGTCCGCCGGACGATCCTACTAACATTGGAACAGCAGCGGACGTACCTACACGTCACATCCGCTTGTCCCGTTGCTAGTGTTTCCAAAAACACCGACATCGTCCATTTAGAATTTGTCAAGGATGAATTTTATCCAACTCATCCAACGTTTCTGGGTTTCAGACACAATTCTATCACAAACAAGTAATTTATTCATATTTTACACGGCAGCAATGGTTACTTACAATTGTGTGACTTCTCCTCCGCCATTGTTTGAGTTTCCTGCTGGATGGCGCAAATTGCATTGTGGGATTTTAACTGTGAAAAGTCCGCTCAAGTTACGTCCAGCAGCAGACTTGGTAAAAGGGGCGGGGTGAGTCCACATCCAGGTACTTTGAGTGAACTTGTTTCGATTCAGACCTTGAATTGGAACAAAACTTTGGCTTTGATTGATGACGAATCACAAGTCTGTAAGTCCAGAAGAACGCTGAAGTATGCATATTGAGAAACAGCTAAAGTCAATTTAAGCTGTAGTTGTGAAAGCTAGCAGAAAACCAACGGTATCACGAGAATCAGTAGAAGCTGCTGAATGCAGTGATATATTTTTTATGTTTTTATGAAAAATCATAATTCAATCATTAGTTAAAAAATAGGGTTCTGAAAGCTCACAGTCAGGGATCTGAGTCCAAAACTGTATAGCCGTAGATGGCAGCTGAAGGGCTGCCGGTCACGCTCTGAAGATCACTGTGCCAAAACCGTCGTTCCCTTTGACCTCAAACCTTTTTGTGAGCAAGAGGAGACATGTGGCTACGTTTTACTGTTGAAATTATTTCTCTGGAGCCAATATTTTTCTCAGGACCGTAGTTTGTTTGGAAGTGCTGCCTCTTTCGTCCTCCACTCTAGCGATGATGTCATCACGCTAAGCCTCTCCATGTACTCCACTGTAAAACGTCTGAGAGACAGAATCTTTTAAAGTTTGATCAGCAAAAAGCAAAATGGTTGAAAAAGTATAAATAGTATTAAAAAGTATTGAAAATAGCTGAAAAGAGCACAAGAAGCTGAAGAGTTTGATATTAGAATAGTGAAAATAGCCCGAGGAGTGCCAAAGTTATGAGCAGTGGAAAAAGTGCAGATTTGTGAAATTTTGCCATCCATTTAACATTGTTAAACAAAGTTAAATATTTTAAAAATTATAAAAGTTAGAAATGAGAAAAGTCATAGCAGTCGAATGGCAGAGAAACTGAATTTTTTAAAAGTTTAAACGGTGTCGATACGACAAAGTATGAAGGAGGAGATAGCCGGTGCTGAGGATGTTTAATAATAAACAAAATGGCCGACACAAATATCAATAGTGTGGATGCCTGCTCAGCATCCCTACTAATAAATCCATTCACATCTCAACATTCCATCCATCGTCTCTCTGACCACGGCTCAGTGTCTCTACATGCTGATAGGAAGGAGTGGGGGCTAATTAGCCACTAGCTGAGAGGCTAGCAGAGCCTCTTTAACAGCTTTTCTCCCTCATGTTATCATAAACATACTTTTAAAGAACACACTGGTAAACTATTTAGATCAATCTAGGGGAGCACTGGTTAGACTGGGGTTGACACTGGCCGTTTTTGGTCTGTACTGGGTGCCAGTATAGTAGCAGGTACACAACCAGTCCAGTCCAGTCCAGATGAGGACATCCCAGACCACCTCTGTATCAGTCTGAGCTCTCAGATATCAGACGGATCTGAATCTTGTTAAAGCTTTATCTAAGGTGGTCTTCTCATCACGTCGTCTGCGTTTCTCTATCTGCAGACGCTGGAGGGCGAGGACGCTCTGGCTCAGGTTCTGCAGCAGATGGGCGTCGAGAATGGTCAGAACATCTCCTTCGAGAACTTCTGGACTCTGATCAACAAACAGGCCGTCGATGTGTTCGGCTCCACGCACAAAGAGAAGAACATCAAGTGTGGCTGTCTGCTGCAGTGACAACGTCTGAGCCTGAAAACTCCATACTGTGACAACCACCAGGGGACGCTGCAGCCACAGAGCCATAGAGAGGCGCCCAGAAAAAAGAGAAGAAGAGTTTGGTTTTGTTGAGTCCTTTTATTTGGTTAATAAATTAATTTATTCATCAAAGACTGAAACATTAGAAAACGTTAATAAATGAATTTATTCATCAAAGACTGGAACATTAGAAAACAATGATAAATGAATTTATTCATCAAAGACCGGAACTTTAGAAAACAATGATAAATGAATTTATTCATCAAAGACTGAAACATTAGAAAACATTAATAAATGAATTTATTCATCAAAGACCGGAACTTTAGAAAACAATGATAAATGAATTTATTCATCAAAGACTGGAACATTAGAAAACAATGATAAATGAATTTATTCATCAAAGACTGGAACATTAGAAAACATTAATAAATGAATTTATTCATCAAAGACCGGAACTTTAGAAAACAATGATAAATGAATTTATTCATCAAAGACTGGAACATTAGAAAGCAATATTAAATAAATGTTTCATGCTCCTGAAAATGCTTTGAAAACAGCCCAGTCATTGAAACTATGTATATAAAGACACATCCAATAAAGACGTGTATTTTGTCAGGATACACAAATGAGTCAAGCTTTTCTGACAAATTATTTTAGATAGGTGTTCATTTAAAAAATCCCCAATAATTCTTTTTGTCCATTCAATTCTATACTTTTGTCACTTTTGGTCTTACATACAGCATCATCAAATTTAGGACTGAATAAAAATTAAAGTCACATTTTGATTTAAAGGCAAAAACAAACTCCAGGTAAAAGTCTGCATGCTTTTATATGAATTTATTCATCATACTGGAACATTTAAAAAGATACTAACAAAACGTCATGGTTAACAATGCTTAACCAGCAATACTGAACTCCCGTTGATGGTTAACCACCAATGTTGAACTACCGTTAATGTTTAACCACCAATGTTGAACTACCGTTAATGTTTAACCACCAATGTTGAACTCCCGTTAATGTTTAACCACCAATGTTGAACTACCGTTAATGTTTAACCACCAATGTTGAACTACCGTTAATGTTTAACCACCAATGTTGAACTACCGTTAATGTTTAACCACCAATGTTGAACTACCATTGATGGTTAACCACCAATGTTGAACTACCGTTAATGTTTAACCACCAATGTTGAACTACCGTTAATGTTTAACCACCAATGTTGAACTACCGTTAATGTTTAACCACCAATGTTGAACTACCGTTGATGGTTAACCACCAATGTTGAACTACCGTTAATGTTTAACCACCAATGTTGAACAACCGTTAATGGTTGAACTACCGTTGATGGTTAACCACCAATGTTGAACTCCCGTTAATGGTTAACCACCAATGTTGAACTACCGTTAATGTTTAACCACCAATGTTGAACTACCGTTGATGGTTAACCACCAATGTTGAACTACCGTTAATGGTTGAACTACCGTTGATGGTTAACCACCAATGTTGAACTACCGCTGATGGTTAACCACCAATGTTGAACTACCGTTAATGTTTAACCACCAATGTTGAACTACCGTTGATGGTTAACCACCAATGTTGAACTACCGTTAATGTTTAACCACCAATGTTGAACTACCGTTAATGTTTAACCACCAATGTTGAACTACCGTTAATGTTTAACCACCAATGTTGAACTACCGTTAATGGTTGAACTACCGTTGATGGTTAACCACCAATGTTGAACTACCGCTGATGGTTAACCACCAATGTTGAACTACCGTTGATGGTTGAACTACCGTTGATGGTTAAACACCAGTGTTGAACTACCGTTGATGGTTAAACACCAATGTTGAACTACAGTTGATGGTTAAACACCAGTGTTGAACTACTGTTGATGGTTAAACACCAATGTTGAACTACCGTTGATGGTTAAACACCAGTGTTGAACTACTGTTGATGGTTAAACACCAATGTTGAACTACCGCTGATGGTTAAACACCAGTGTTGAACTACCGTTGATGGTTGAACTAGCGTTGATGGTTAAACACCAATGTTGAACTACCGTTGATGGTTAAACACCAATGTTGAACTACCGTTGATGGTTAACAACCAATGTTGAACTACCGTTGATGGTTAACCACCAATGTTGAACTACCGTTGATGGTTAACAACCAATGTTGAACTACCGTTGATGGTTAACCACCAATGTTGAACTACCGTTGATGGTTAACCACCAATGTTGAACTACCGTTGATGGTTAAACACCAATGTTGAACTACCGTTGATGGTTAAACACCAGTGTTGAACTACCGTTGATGGTTAAACACCAGTGTTGAACTACCGTTGATGGTTAAACACCAATGTTGAACTACAGTTGATGGTTAAACACCAGTGTTGAACTACTGTTGATGGTTAAACACCAATGTTGAACTACCGTTGATGGTTAAACACCAGTGTTGAACTACCGTTGATGGTTAAACACCAGTGTTGAACTACCGTTGATGGTTGAACTAGCGTTGATGGTTAAACACCAATGTTGAACTACCGTTGATGGTTAAACACCAATGTTGAACTACCGTTGATGGTTAACAACCAATGTTGAACTACCGTTGATGGTTAACCACCAATGTTGAACTACCGTTGATGGTTAACAACCAATGTTGAACTACCGTTGATGGTTAACCACCAATGTTGAACTACCGTTGATGGTTAACCACCAATGTTGAACTACCGTTGATGGTTAACAACCAATGTTGAACTACCGTTGATGGTTAACCACCAATGTTGAACTACCGTTGATAATTGAACACCAATGTTGAACTACCGTTGATGGTTAAACACCAGTGTTGAACTACCGTTGATGGTTAAACACCAATGTTGAACTACCATTGATGGTTGAACTACCGTTGAAGGTTAAACACCAATGTTGAACTACCGTTGATGGTTAACCACCAATGTTGAACTACCGTTGATGGTTAACAACCAATGTTGAACTACCGTTGATGGTTAACCACCAATGTTGAACTACCGTTGATGGTTAACCACCAATGTTGAACTACCGTTGATGGTTAAACACCAATGTTGAACTACCGTTGATGGTTAACCACCAATGTTGAACTACCGTTGATAATTAAACACCAATGTTGAACTACCGTTGATGGTTAACAACCAATGTTGAACTACCGTTGATGGTTAACCACCAATGTTGAACTACCGTTGATAATTAAACACCAATGTTGAACTACCGTTGATGGTTAAACACCAGTATTGAACTACCGTTGATGGTTAAACACCAATGTTGAACTACCATTGATGGTTGAACTACCGTTGATGGTTAAACACCAATGTTGAACTACCGTTGATGGTTGAATTACCGTTGATGGTTAACAACCAATGTTGAACTACCGTTGATGGTTAACCACCAATGTTGAACTACCGTTGATGGTTAAACACCAATGTTGAACTACAGTTGATGGTTAAACACCAGTGTTGAACTACCGTTGATGGTTAACCACCAATGTTGAACTACCGTTGATGGTTAAACACCAGTGTTGAACTACCGTTGATGGTTAACCGTTGATGATTAAAGATTGGCGTTTAAATGTCGATGGTCAAACTGTCGATGTTGAACTGATGATGTAACCACTGACTTGTTTCCATGTTGTTCATCTCATAAAGAATTTTTGCTTTTTGATACTAATGTGTGTTTGTTTTATTCCGTGTTTTTGACATGTTTAATTTTTGCAGTGAACTCTGATCTGTCCTCAATATTTATATCACTTTATGAATAAATGTATAAATTAAAAACTGAAGTTTTCAGGTCATTTATTTTTTATCTCTGATTCTACATACCTGGAACAACACTGCCTCCTGCTGGTACAGAGAAGCCATCACATGTGCACAATCTAAAATGAGGATTAAAGTCAAAATGACCATGGTACATTCATAAATTAAACCATGCAAAACATTCAAACAACAAACTTTATTCAAATTTTGCATTAACTTAAATGTTTTTTGCTTTTGCAGAAAGTTTAAATATCTGTCATTGTTTATGGATTATTATTATTATTTTTAATATATAAAATGCAATCCATTTAGTGTGAGTTCTTTTGAGAGGGTGGGCCTTAATATTTGTTAATATGATTTTTATTATTATTGTTACATAGTTCTTTTAGAATGTGTTTTTTCCCCAACTTTTCAATTAAATATTTTTTTAGTGTTATTTTGTGCTCAGTAAATGATTTTCTAAAGATTCAATAAATATTTTAGCTTTTTAAATAGTTTTAGTGCTTCATCAATAGCTTTGCTTTTAGTGTTTTTATGCTTTTCATTAAATGTATTTCCATTTCTTATCATTTTAAACCTTTATGTACTGACAAAAATGTATTTTGTGTTTAGTTAAATTCATTTTGTGTTAGTCTCTTCTTTTAGCAGGATGTTAAATATATTCTAGCTTAGTTAAGTCGATATTTTGTGAAGAATTGGGCATTTTGAAAAAAAAATAAGTCATTGTATTTATTTGCCTATTTTTAAAATTTATTTGCCAATTTATTTATTTGCATTTTAAAAAATAGGTGTGCATTTACAGAAATGCATTTTTTTTAATTAAATGTTTTATTGAATATTTCTGCACCTGTCTTCCAGGGTCAGTGTGAAAAATCTTCATTAACACTAAACTAAACTAATTCTGATGAAAAATCTGCGAGGAACAGCCAGGAGACAAAATGATTTCCTCTGACTTCTGGGAATCAAACTGTCTCAGACACCACTGTCCTCCAGCTCAGCAGGGGGCGCACTCTGCTCCTCTCTGTAGAAAACCTTCCCATCAGGCCACGCCTTCCACTGTAGCGTCACGTCCTCCCTGACCCCTCTGTCCTTCAGCGTCTTCTCCAGCTGAAACAGAGCAGACAGAGTCATAGACCTCCACACTTAGAGAACTTCAGAGGGCCCAGAGTCCAGCCGTGTGGTTCACCAGGTGCTGTCAGAGCTGAGGGATGAGTGAGGGGGTGATTGTCTTAAAGCTGTGAGTGCGCTCACCTGCTGCAGGACGGTGAGCTGAGTCTGCGGGTCATTCAGGTCTACAGGTCCTCCTCCGAGTTTAAACTTCAGAGACGTGAGAATAAGATGTCTGCCAGCTGTGTGCAGGAGCGGGGGAGATTTAAGACGCCATCAAGGATCCAGGAACCATTTTCATAAACGGATAGAAAAACAAAACATAAAACAGGTGTTTTAATAAACTCACAGAGAAAGTAAGGATGTTAAAGACATAGCAGGTGTTCCTGTAGAAGCAGAAAAAGTAGAACTGACAACGGAGACAGAATTTACTTTAAACCAGCTGTGCTCTGTATCTGTTAGTGGTCATCATCTTCATCTACATTTGAATGCTTTTGCTTTTCCATAAATAAGGAAATAGACATGAAGAGTTGACAGTCTGACTCCTCTGGGCCACCGTAGAGCTGAGCAGAAGAGCAGGTGTTTAAAGCGAGTACTCACCTGAGTAACAGATGAAGTTGTGTTTGCCGCTGCAGGATGCTGACCTCCATCTCCCCGTGGAAACGTCCATCAGCCCACAGTCTGCACTGGGGTCAGGCTGCCCTACTGCCCACAGGCTGTAGGTGGCGCTGCTCTGGTCTGACCACACCCACGGTCCTCTGTGCAGACCTATCCAGGCTTCAGGTAGGGAGGAGGAAGTGCTTAGGCTGGTGATGTCATCATTGTTCTCCTCTGTGCCTTCTGCTGCTACCGTCCCTGCTGTGGTGCTCTGTGTAGTGTCAGTGGCGCCCCCTGCAGATTGAGTGGCCCCCCCTGTAGAATCATTTGCATCTCCTGTTGCATCTGTGGTGTCCTGGTTAACATCCCTGGTGACTATATTCAATATGGCGCCCCCTGTAGCATCAGTGGTGCCCCCTGTGGTACCTGTAGCCTTCTGCATCAGACTGATGATGTCATCATGGTCGTTCTGACTCAGGATGCTGCTCAGGTGGGTGTACCTGGAATTGCAGAGCTCCTTAGCTCTGGACCAGCTCATCAGCTGATCCACCAGGACGTGTTTCTGTGATCCAGCTGGGAGAGAAACCAGATCAATAAACCTGATCAGACTCGATGTTCACACCTAGAAATTCTGTTTTTAGAATTTCTGAGATCATTGTTCAGACTTTCCACTGAAGTTTACGTCATTCGTTTACAATGTTGGAGGAATTTTATTAACTCATTGAGTGCCAGCCCTTTTATAAGATGGAAAGTGGCTTGTGCCAGTGTTTTTGGCCATTTTGAGTCATCTTTCCAGACTCACAGAATATTTTGTACAATGATTCCGAACACACCAAATAGCTCAAATAAAAGAAGAAACTCTCTATTTCATCATGGAAAAAAACATTTGTTTGTAGCTTGTTCCGTTCTTGATTTATCTGAAGTTGAACAGAGGCTAGTTACAGTTACCATTTCAACATTTGAAAACTGTTGTTGAATCAGTGTAGTATAGATGATGATTCAATGGTGCTGATGGGGGGGGGGGGGTATTTGGGGGCCAACGAGACCAAGACCGCTCTCCAGTACTCCAACATGACAGGTACAGTAAAGTTCCTTTGGGTTTTTCAAAGTAAAAGTCCAATCAGTTTGGTTTTGTGGTGAGACGACTCACATTTTCATACACTTTTAATCCGAAGTGTTTCCGAGGAACAGTAGCTCTTTGGTTGTTGCAGTAACATGCGTCGTCTTTACTCAGACTAATACATGATTTAAAAAAACAGAAGTTTGTAAGAGATATTAACCCATAAGCTATCTTCATTTCCATCTACATCTTCTTCTCTGCCCAAAAAATGCTGCTGTGAATTTCCACCAGATACCCGGTGGAAAACAACCTCTAAAGACATCACATCCTGTTCTTGTAGTTAGTGACCCCCAGTCTTTGCAAAATCTGAGTCTGAGACTAAGAACTCAAAGACGTGCTGACAACCCAGACAGCAAGAAGTGATTGAAGCAACTTTCAGTACTGTCAGGCTGAAGATTGTGATCAACATTGATGTCAGACATTGAAAAACACATTGAAAGTGCTCGATGACCCCCCTACAGTTAGAGGATGGACTCTAGGATGACCCCCCTTCAGTTAGAGGATGGACTCTAGGATGACCCCCCTACAGTAAGAGGATGGACTCTACGATGACCCCCCTACAGTTAGAGGATGGACTCTAGGATGACCCCCCTTCAGTTAGAGGATGGACTCTACGATGACCCCCCTACAGTTAGAGGATGGACTCTACGATGACCCCCCTACAGTAAGAGGATGGACTCTAGGATGACCCCCCTACAGTTAGAGGATGGACTCTACGATGACCCCCCTACAGTAAGAGGATGGACTCTACGATGACCCCCCTACAGTTAGAGGATGGACTCTACGATGACCCCCCTACAGTAAGAGGATGGACTCTACGATGACCCCCCTTCAGTTAGAGGATGGACTCTACGATGACCCCCCTACAGTAAGAGGATGGACTCTGATGACCCCTACAGTTAGAGGATGGACTCTACGATGACCCCCCTACAGTAAGAGGATGGACTCTACGATGACCCCCCTACAGTTAGAGGATGGACTCTAGGATGACCCCCCTTCAGTTAGAGGATGGACTCTACGATGACCCCCCTACAGTTAGAGGATGGACTCTACGATGACCCCCCTACAGTTAGAGGATGGACTCTAGGATGACCCCCCTACAGTAAGAGGATGGACTCTAGGATGACCCCCCTACAGTTAGAGGATGGACTCTACGATGACCCCCCTACAGTTAGAGGATGGACTCTACGATGACCCCCCTACAGTTAGAGGATGGACTCTACGATGACCCCCCTACAGTAAGAGGATGGACTCTACGATGACCCCCCTTCAGTTAGAGGATGGACTCTACGATGACCCCCCTACAGTAAGAGGATGGACTCTACGATGACCCCCCTACAGTTAGAGGATGGACTCTACGATGACCCCCCTACAGTAAGAGGATGGACTCTACGATGACCCCCCTACAGTTAGAGGATGGACTCTAGGATGACCCCCCTACAGTAAGAGGATGGACTCTAGGATGACCCCCCTACAGTTAGAGGATGGACTCTACGATGACCCCCCTACAGTTAGAGGATGGACTCTAGGATGACCCCCCTACTGTTAGAGGATGGACTCTAGGATGACCCCCCTACTGTTAGAGGATGGACTCTAGGATGACCCCCCTACTGTTCTGGTTCTGTTCTGACGTTTAGACTCGTCTCTACAGTTCCACTCGTACTCTACCATGGTTGCGGTCACATTTCCTCTTACCGTGCCCGTCGCACATGAATCATGAACAGGACCATCTCCTAGTGGACTCAGGCTCAGTACACTTGTGCTCACACGGACCAGATCTGGGGTACTCAGATCCAGGTCTGGTTCCTGAAACTCACCGTCGTAGCAGAGCACCAGGCGCCGGTCTCCACAGTTTCTGGCGATCCATCCTCGTGTATTCACGGTCACACAGTCCCCAGAGCTGGGTTCACCACGGGCCCACTTCATGAAAGACGTGTTCAGGTAGAGCTCCCGACCTCCCTGAGACCACCTCCAGCTCTGCCTGTACCCCATCCAGAACGCTCCAGTCGTCTGCAGCGCCCTCACTGCTCGGCCGTCTTCGTCATCCCGGATGGTGGCGAGGTCGGCGAACGTCTCCCTGCAGTAGCTCTGAGCTTCAGTCCAGGTCCTCGGCGTGTCCACGCGATGGAAACAGGCAACGAGACGATCGGCGTGGAGGTGGCCGACGGACAAGAAGCCTGAGAGAGGACGATCAGGTCAGAATTTGCTGAGGTTGCATTTATGATGAACTTCCTGTCGGTGTTTAAATGTCGCTGTGAGGGAGATGATAACCAGTGAAAGTCCAGTAGATGGTTTAGAAGAAGAGGGGGAGGCTCTGACCTTAAGGCCCAGTGACCCTGACCTTTGACCTTCAGTATGTAATCAGCTGATCGTTGAGTCAGAGTGGATATTTATGAGAATCCCTCCAGTGACAGACGCCGGTTTACTCACCTGACAGCAGGAAGAAGCCGAGCACTCGTCTCCTCATGGCGTCCAGATCTATGAAGACATCACCATATAACATTAAACCAGCGGTTCTCAACCAGAGGGCCGGGACCCAAAAATGGGCAGGAAACCATTTTCAGTGAGTCATAGAGGATGTGTGTAAAAATGAAAAAATGAAGCTTTTATTTTGAAGGTTTCCATCTCTACATCCTTTCATCCGTCTAACCCAAACAAGCATCAACGACAAACCGCAAACCTGGATTATGTTCATGAAATGTCACAAATAATCCGATTATCTGGGTAAAACTTTTATGGATCAGACTACAGCAGAATCAGCTGTTTCCTGTGTTAACACAGAAGATCATGACAGAAGATGATATTTAAGATGTAGAGACGTAAACGTACCTGATAGGAGCAGACTCCCCCACTCACTGCTCCCCTGTCCCCTTATAACCCTCTCAGTCCCAGCAGAACAACCAATCAGGAACCAGCAGATGAACACCGACCGTCCCGCCCTCCTCCTCCTCATCACCATCACCATCATCATCATCATCATCATCATCATCATCATCCTCCTTCTGTTGCAGAGGTGAGGCTCGTTCTGATCTCAGACTCGGTTCAAATTCAAATCTAAAGTTTTATTTCATGCAAACCTGATCACCAGGAGAACCTCGTTAACCAAAGCAGCCGAGGACTAGAGTTTCATGAAAACGAGGAGAGGAGGATGAAGATGATGAAGATGAAGAAGGGAACAGCACATCTGATCAGGTCAGCACTTCTCCTTCAGCCAGTCTGAGTTTTGCCTAAAGGCTGAGCCGCTCCTGAAGCCGCTCAGCGCGTTTGACTAAAACTGGGATCATGACCATCCTGATGAACTCTAAACAAATGTTCAGCAAACACACGCAAACCCGTCTGCTCCCTCTCTTCATCACCCTCCTCATCATCTCTGCTGGAGGAGATCTAAGAGCCGGTTCTGTAAATCCATCACGGTCCATAGAATCTGGCTTTTTAAATAATGAATAAATAAATAAATAACTTCTTTAATGTCAAAGTGAAAGCAGATTTCTACTCAGCAAAATACAAAATAACTGACAGCTTACATCTTTAAACCATGAATTTCCTCTGTAACCTCGTTTTTTTCATTCATCATGCCTTCCTCGCCTCTTTTAACCTCCTTTTTTGCCACTTTAAACCGGTTTCTACATATTTCACCATTTATTAACCCATGGTAACACTGAACCCATTTTAATCCTTTTTCCTCTGAAGCTGTTTCAGTTTCTTGGGCTTTATTTTCTGGCGTCCTTCCTTTGAGCTCATCCTGGTTTATTCCTGTCCGTCCTCATCATTCCCATTCCTTCAGTATCTGAACGCCTTCAGGACCAACAGTGTCTGCTTCCAAAATCTGCTGTAAAAATAAATGTTTATTAATATTTCTGACACTGTAAACCAGACGTTTTTACAAATCTACTCCAGCCTGAAATAAACATATAAAGAATAATTCGATTTTGGTATTTTCACCCTTTAAAGGCCAGTATGTTTACTCAACGCCACTGTTTTGATTTAAAAAGAAACTCCATCAAATCCATTTCTAGGAGTGATTATTATATTTATCAGAGCCTGAGATGTTTGTGTTTCAGTGTCAGATTTTAAAAACTCTCCTGGTCCTAACGATGAACACTGCCAGCTTCCAGCTGTAAAAATAATGTATAGTGTATTTATATTTTTCCTCTTTAAACAAGCAAGTCTTTAAAACTACTTCACCCTGAAATCTACAGATCACATGTCGGTTATATTTGGGGGATTCCAGCCCTTTAAAGGTCAGTTTGTTCACACTCCACTGTTTTTAAGAGAACCAAATCACAGAAGCGCAGTAGAAGTGTGACGTTTGTGGCAAGCTTTGAATGGGAAATAGCGCCATCTAGTGGACAAATATAGAAGTTAAATTTAAAAGCTACTAGTCCAAATGAAATCAGAGCATAAAGGAATGTGTTAGTTTATGCTGAGATAAATGTGGATCAAAAATGACATTTTCACTGGTTTTACATGGGACATTTCTGTCCTCAGGAACAAATGTGTCGGTTCTTCTGTGGTTTAAGGCTAATTTAAGGAACTGATGACAATTCTAATTTAAATAATAATAACAATAAATTCATACACACATAATACATATGAATTAAATGTTAATTATTATATGTAATAATGTGATAATAATAAATAATAATTAGTATTTTTATTATATATTATCATGAAGTGCTTTAATGCGGATGCTTTCATTTTCAGTCAGCTCTTCACGTTTTACCATTTTGAACAGGAATGAGGAATTTCAAACTGAATTGACCCAAATGTGAGCCGGCTCACTGGGCTTCTCTGAGAAGTCAGAAATGAATCAAGCATAACATTCAACCACTAAAACTCATTTTTCTCTTCAGGAATGACAGTAAATAACTATAATCTGACACATTCATCAGAAATATTCATGTGTTTTACTATTTTTCACTTTTTTTTGTAAATCAGTAAATGTGAAAATTCCTGGATAACAATAATAATTCTATTTTAGCATTAAAAACATCATTTGTGTTAAAGAGCTTCTACATATTGGTGTATTAACCATTGCAGAAACATCACAATGATGTTGGTAATTACCAATGCTGTTAATTTAGGGCAGCTGTGGCAGAAACCTGACTGTGGTTAGGGTTAGGGTGGGCTGATACATTTGTTAAGCACTGGATATATATATGAATATATATGTGTATAATTTATATATTCATTCAACACAACCACAATGGCTTGGAAATAAGAACTGAATGGCACCAAACGTCACTAGAATGTCTTTAAGGTTAAGGAATCGTTCTGAATAGACTATAACGCACCCTCCAGGTTAGAAAAGAATATGAAGATATAACAGAGTCATTGTATATAATGGACCTGGATTTTCCTGACCTCCATGGTCTCCAGTTCAGCTGGGCCCCAGAAAGCTCCCTTTGTCCCTCCTTACGGGGCCTAGAGTCCCGTTACCAAAGCAGTGGGTCTAGGATCCACTGAACAGTAGAGGTCAGAGGTCATTGGTCCAGCCTGCTGACGCCACAGAGAAAGAAGAAAAAAGCAGCAGATTGAACAGAAGTCTCCACACTAACAGGATAATGCTGACGCTGCACAGACAAGGCCTACGCCACTGATCACAGCCATGAGGGGAAAACAGAGGCTCAGGGCCTCAAACAGCAGAATACAAGTTTACATTTAAGCATACAGGAGGAAGAGTTACAGCCAATCATATTTACCCTCTGGTACGCGGTGAAAACCAGAGAGTTGGTTCCTCAGAGCGACGCTGATTTAACTCCAGTGTAGTTTTAACTCCACCCTGACTTCACTGGTCTTGATCCCATCAACACTGCAGAGAGTCAACTGATATAAGCTCCGCCTACTTTCATTTCAAAATTTGAATAATTTTCCCATGATGCCCTCATGCAGAGTGTTTATATGTGTTTTAGGTGTGTTGGTTTCTATTTGTTCAGATGATGCCTAAAGATCAAAATTAGAGAGCGATTTATGAACACTGGATTTATTCTGAAATAATGTCAACTTCATCGCTCAACATTTGAAGGATTTTTGTTGTGGTAATACCGTGCTACTGGAGCACTGTTTTAAAACAGAGAAAGGAACTTCAACAAAAAAATAATTATTCTGAGTAAAACACAGCAGTAAAAATCAAAGAGCAGCAACGCCTGTAGCACAAAGATTACAGCAACATTTCCTGAAGGTTACGGCCGTCAGACATGAGTAGGAGGCGTCCAGGCCTTTGCTTTGAGCACATCTACAGCCACAGGACGTCACCAGTCTCTCACTGCTCTGGTGTGATTTTGGTCCACTCTTCTTCCAGTCTCTTCCCCAGTTCAGTGACTCTAGTGGGTTTATTGGCCATAACTTTGTCGCCAAGGATCTTCCAGAGGTTTTCTCTTGCGTTTAGATTAGGACTCTGGCCGTTTCAATATTTCAGTGTTTTCAGTTTCAAAGAACTGTTTTACACATTTTGCTGGTTGACACTGGGGCATTGACCCGCATGAAGATGACCGTCTGATTAGGTGATGAACGCAGGGAAGGAATCATGCTGTCAAAGAAGGTTCTGATGAATATTTGCATTCACTCAGCCATGTAGCCGTACAAGAGGCCCGACTCCAGCTGCAGAAAAATCCCCAAACCACGACACTTCCTCCTCAGCTTCCACGGACTTCTTTATTCACTTTGGGTTCAGTCTTTCCCCAGTTTGATGATCTACAGAAAGTTTTCCATTGGATCCAAATAAATTAAACTTGCTTTCATCACTGAAGTAAACTTTGGGCCAGTCTTCTTCTGTCCTCAGTAAAGGTTAGTCTAGCTGTCACTGCTGAGTGGCTTTCAGTCCTGTATGATGAGACAGAGTCCCTGTTCAGGGATGAACTGGCTGCAGTGTTAAACCAATGGTCCATCGAGGTTCTCCGTATCATTCTGTCCTCTCTTTTAGTTGTCTTCTGTGGACGGCCGGCCTTCTTGGCGGACTTGAATGAGTTTGTGACTTTCTAAAGATGTAATATTCTTGAAATCTCCTGCTGTGGCTGACTGGGCCATCCCTTTGGCCTTCATCTGGACAGCCTGCCGCCGGAGGGTTTCAGTGACTAGAACGGCTCCCTATCCTGTGAAGTCAGACTGCCAGTTAAACAGGGTTTGTCAGGTGAGGAAATTAGCACCAGGCGCCAGGCTACCAGCGATTACTGGGAGGTATCTGAAAGTGTTCTCTAATTTTGATCAGTGTCCTTTTTAAATATTTCATTTCACTTTTTTATACTGTGCTTCACATTATATTTAACACATGCAATATGCTTCAAATTCTGCTCTTTTACTCGTGTCTGGATCGTTTTAAAACAGGGCGATTCAGAGAAGTTGAAATGTAGGAAGTTGTGGATTGTTCTCTAAGTTTGATCTCCAGTGTATTGTACAGTAATCGTTGCTTGGAGTCTTTTGTTCATGTTTCTGGTGGATTGTTGAAGATTTTTACGTTTTTAAACTTTCCACCATGAGTGAAACTGTTTTCTGAGTCAGTGACTTCCTGCCTGTGGCAGCAGAGTGTAAAGCAGCAGGCTGCAGGAGTGAGCAAAGTGTGTGTGCGTGCGTGTGTGTGTGTGTGTGTCTAGTCTCACTGAGGCTCAGCCTCGTTAAATTAGCTGAATCAAGCTGAGTCAAGCAGTCTGCTGAAACACATCAGAAAAGAGAGATCTGCCTGAGGAGTTAGAAAACCCCTCACTGCTGCCATGTTCCACTGTTGGAGGACTGTATAGCCTCAGCTCAGGGCTTAAATTTAACAGTGTGGGAGCTGAATCAACACTGACAGAGCTGATTTATTATTACTGATAACCAACACAACTGGGAGTCATTTTCACACTCTCCAGAGGTGATTAACCTGTACTGTTAAGTTTTATTAACCCTGTGTGGTGTTAGCCAGTGTTCAGTTTTACTCTGTTTTTAGTTCATTTAACACCAGTTCTGATAAGGACCAAATACACTCTGACAGTGTTTAAGTGTTGATGTAACACTGTGTATCTCTGCAGGTTACTGCCTCATTTTCCTCCTAGTGCATAAATGAACAGGGGGGTTATTACCGTCAATAAAAAACCTATTTTAGTTTCTTTTTTTGCCTTTATTTGACAGGACAGTGGATAGAGTCAGAAAGCGGGGGGAGACATGCAGGACATGCCACAGGCCGGATTCCATCCCGGGTCGTCTGTGCACATGGCACGCCCCATGTTAGTTTATTTT
Source organism: Cheilinus undulatus (assembly GCF_018320785.1). Classification (NCBI taxonomy): domain Eukaryota; kingdom Metazoa; phylum Chordata; class Actinopteri; order Labriformes; family Labridae; genus Cheilinus; species Cheilinus undulatus. The sequence continues at coordinate 53,793,081 of NC_054872.1, forward strand.
TAGTTGTTTAATTTTTTCCTTGTTTCATCAACTTTAACAAAAATACCAAATACTCAATAATTGTCATGTCTTTTAACCCTTTAATTGCCATGTTTGTAATCAAACTAAATTTTTTGATGAAAAAAAAACACAAATTAGTGTTATGTCATTGATTAGTAGCATCATTGGTTAAAATACATTATTAGTTTTTCTGTGAGGTCAGTTATTCTAAAATACTCAGGTTTTTCACCCTTCTGTGCATAAATGCACACCTTTAAATCATGTTAGAAATATCAAACATTTCAAAATTGTTTTACTGTTATTGAATTATATTTTTCTTATTTAAGTTCAGCCCTAACCATAAATGTCAAATATTCATCCATTTTAATGTTTTTAACCCTTTAAATGCCATGTTTCACTGGTCTTATTTTCAGATGATTGCACACACACACACACACACACACACACAGACACACGCACACACAGACACACGCACACACAGACACACTCACACACTCACACTCACACACAGACACACTCACACCCAGACCCACTCACACACACACACACACACACAGACACACGCACACACAGACACACCCACACCCAGACCCACTCACACACTCACACACTGATCTGCACTCAAACAAACCTCAGAGAGTTAGTGAGAAAGGGAGCAGAGGGCAGTAGAACACTGAAATCTGGTGGAACAAACATGTACTTCCTGCCCTCGCCCATATATGGTAAAAGTGACGTCACAGGGTAAAAAAATGGTCCCGGTGCAAATGTAAAGCCCCAACTCTCAAATGAAGCCCAGAAACCAGAACATGCATGATTCATGCCTTAATGACGTATGGATCTAAAGACAGCAGGGATATTAATGCTATAAAAAGGTTTATTTGTGTTGGGCTGGTTGTTGTGGCTGGGACAGAATTTTTACAGTTTGCAAAAATGAACAAAAAATACAAAACATGATCATATTAATGTGAAAGAGGACAACGTTAAAAAAGCATATATATCAACTAAGTGTGCATTTTTGGCACAAGGGTTACCAGAGGACTACTAACAGAACAAACCTGACAGAATCCAGCCCAGGGCTGCTCCATTACAAATCCAACCGGGCCAGACATGTTAGGCGCCCGGGAAGCAGCTGGTCATGTCAAATTTGGACCAATGCAGATAAATTTGATAAAAAATATGCACTTTTTATTCATAGTCTGCCTTTTAAATTTTGGCAACATGACAAAGAGCAGAAAAACAACAGCAGAGCTCTGTTTAGCAGAACCTGAGGTAGTAGAAATGTCTTTTTTTAAATAGCCTGTTTTCATGGACATCTTTATGCATCATTAAAAAGGACTTGTTTTATCCTCGGTGTCTTGGGGCTCCATCCATAGATAGCTCTAGATCTCGTCTGTAGATATCATGGCTCCTTCTGTCAGCATTCCTGGCTACTCTTCAAAACAATGAGGTGCGTTGTGTTGCTGTGGCATTCATGGTCTGAAATACTGTGGGAATTTATGAAAACTTGCAAAACAGGTTGCCCTCTCTGGGATGGTCCACTTGGGGGTTGGTTCTGGGCCGCTAACTGAATAGGACTGATCTAGCCTAATCCAGAGCCATACTCCAGTCCAGCAGGTGGCGCTCACGCGCTCGGCGGGTTTGCTAACCGCCATAAAACTTCAAAGAAGAAGAAGAAGAAGAAGAAGAAGAAGAAGTAGTTACTGCTGAGAGAAGAAAGGGAAGAAGCTCTAACAGTGCAGACTGTTTAACCTGAAGCTCCGAGGACTAAACCACACACCAGACTCCATCTACACCCAAAAAACCTTTTAGTAACAACAACGGAAACCGCGGACAGTAATGGCGCCCCCTCTGCTCCTCCTGTTAACGTCTGAGTGAGAACATAACGGTAGGTGGACGGACGGAGCTAGCTTAGCATTAGCACCTGTGGCAAAGTTCTGTGTGATGGAAACATGAAAGCTGGTCAGAGTCAGGTACCTTCAGCTTTACCTGCTGCTGTTAACATGGAGATATCTGCTGTTTATGGAGATATCTGCTGTTTATGGAGATATCTGCTGTTAACATGGAGATATCTGCTGTTTATGGAGATATCTGCTGTTAACATGGAGATATCTGCTGTTAACATGGAGATATCTGCTGTTAACATGGAGATATCTGCTGTTTATGGAGATATCTGCTGTTTATGGAGATATCTGCTGTTTATGGAGATATCTGCTGTTAACATGGAGATATCTGCTGTTAACATGGAGATATCTGCTGTTAACATGGAGATATCTGCTGTTAACATGGAGATATCTGCTGTTTATGGAGATATCTGCTGTTAACATGGAGATATCTGCTGTTAACATGGAGATATCTGCTGTTAACATGGAGATATCTGCTGTTTATGGAGATATCTGCTGTTTATGGAGATATCTGCTGTTTATGGAGATATCTGCTGTTTATGGAGATATCTGCTGTTAACATGGAGATATCTGCTGTTTATGGAGATATCTGCTGTTTATGGAGATATCTGCTGTTTATGGAGATATCTGCTGTTAACATGGAGATATCTGCTGTTTATGGAGATATCTGCTGTTTATGGAGATATCTGCTGTTTATGGAGATATCTGCTGTTTATGGAGATATCTGCTGTTAACATGGAGATATCTGCTGTTAACATGGAGATATCTGCTGTTTATGGAGATATCTGCTGTTAACATGGAGATATCTGCTGTTAACATGGAGATATCTGCTGTTTATGGAGATATCTGCTGTTTATGGAGATATCTGCTGTTAACATGGAGATATCTGCTGTTAACATGGAGATATCTGCTGTTTATGGAGATATCTGCTGTTTATGGAGATATCTGCTGTTAACATGGAGATATCTGCTGTTAACATGGAGATATCTGCTGTTAACATGGAGGTATCTGCTGTTAACATGGAGATATCTGCTGTTAACATGGAGATATCTGCTGTTAACATGGAGATATCTGCTGTTAACATGGAGATATCTGCTGTTAACATGGAGATATCTGCTGTTTATGGAGATATCTGCTGTTTATGGAGATATCTGCTGTTAACATGGAGATATCTGCTGTTAACATGGAGATATCTGCTGTTTATGGAGATATCTGCTGTTAACATGGAGATATCTGCTGTTTATGGAGATATCTGCTGTTTATGGAGATATCTGCTGTTAACATGGAGATATCTGCTGTTAACATGGAGATATCTGCTGTTAACATGGAGATATCTGCTGTTAACATGGAGATATCTGCTGTTAACATGGAGATATCTGCTGTTAACATGGAGATATCTGCTGTTAACATGGAGATATCTGCTGTTTATGGAGATATCTGCTGTTTATGGAGATATCTGCTGTTTATGGAGATATCTGCTGTTAACATGGAGATATCTGCTGTTAACATGGAGATATCTGCTGTTTATGGAGATATCTGCTGTTTATGGAGATATCTGCTGTTTATGGAGATATCTGCTGTTAACATGGAGATATCTGCTGTTAACATGGAGATATCTGCTGTTTATGGAGATATCTGCTGTTAACATGGAGATATCTGCTGTTAACATGGAGATATCTGCTGTTAACATGGAGATATCTGCTGTTAACATGGAGATATCTGCTGTTTATGGAGATATCTGCTGTTAACATGGAGATATCTGCTGTTAACATGGAGATATCTGCTGTTAACATGGAGATATCTGCTGTTTATGGAGATATCTGCTGTTTATGGAGATATCTGCTGTTAACATGGAGATATCTGCTGTTAACATGGAGATATCTGCTGTTAACATGGAGATATCTGCTGTTAACATGGAGATATCTGCTGTTAACATGGAGATATCTGCTGTTAACATGGAGATATCTGCTGTTAACATGGAGATATCTGCTGTTTATGGAGATATCTGCTGTTAACATGGAGATATCTGCTGTTAACATGGAGATATCTGCTGTTAACATGGAGATATCTGCTGTTTATGGAGATATCTGCTGTTTATGGAGATATCTGCTGTTTATGGAGATACCTGCTGTTTATGGAGATATCTGCTGTTTATGGAGATATCTGCTGTTTATGGAGATATCTGCTGTTAACATGGAGATATCTGCTGTTTATGGAGATATCTGCTGTTTATGGAGATATCTGCTGTTTATGGAGATATCTGCTGTTAACATGGAGATATCTGCTGTTAACATGGAGATATCTGCTGTTAACATGGAGATATCTGCTGTTTATGGAGATATCTGCTGTAAACATGGAGATATCTGCTGTTTAACATGGAGATATCTGCTGTTAACATGGAGATATCTGCTGTTTATGGAGATATCTGCTGTTTATGGAGATATCTGCTGTTTATGGAGATATCTGCTGTTAACATGGAGATATCTGCTGTTAACATGGAGATATCTGCTGTTTATGGAGATATCTGCTGTTTATGGAGATATCTGCTGTTTATGGAGATATCTGCTGTTTATGGAGATATCTGCTGTTTATGGAGATATCTGCTGTTTATGGAGATATCTGCTGTTAACATGGAGATATCTGCTGTTAACATGGAGATATCTGCTGTTAACATGGAGATATCTGCTGTTAACATGGAGATATCTGCTGTTAACATGGAGATATCTGCTGTTAACATGGAGATATCTGCTGTAAACATGGAGATATCTGCTGTTAACATGGAGATATCTGCTGTTTAACATGGAGATATCTGCTGTTTATGGAGATATCTGCTGTTTATGGAGATATCTGCTGTTTATGGAGATATCTGCTGTTAACATGGAGATATCTGCTGTTAACATGGAGATATCTGCTGTTAACATGGAGATATCTGCTGTTTATGGAGATATCTGCTGTTAACATGGAGATATCTGCTGTTTATGGAGATATCTGCTGTTTATGGAGATATCTGCTGTTAACATGGAGATATCTGCTGTTAACATGGAGATATCTGCTGTTAACATGGAGATATCTGCTGTTAACATGGAGATATCTGCTGTTAACATGGAGATATCTGCTGTTTATGGAGATATCTGCTGTTAACATGGAGATATCTGCTGTTAACATGGAGATATCTGCTGTTTATGGAGATATCTGCTGTTTATGGAGATATCTGCTGTTAACATGGAGATATCTGCTGTTAACATGGAGATATCTGCTGTTTATGGAGATATCTGCTGTTTATGGAGATATCTGCTGTTTATGGAGATATCTGCTGTTTATGGAGATATCTGCTGTTTATGGAGATATCTGCTGTTTATGGAGATATCTGCTGTTTATGGAGATATCTGCTGTTAACATGGAGATATCTGCTGTTAACATGGAGATATCTGCTGTTTATGGAGATATCTGCTGTTAACATGGAGATATCTGCTGTTTATGGAGATATCTGCTGTTAACATGGAGATATCTGCTGTTAACATGGAGATATCTGCTGTTTATGGAGATATCTGCTGTTAACATGGAGATATCTGCTGTTAACATGGAGATATCTGCTGTTTATGGAGATATCTGCTGTTTATGGAGATATCTGCTGTTAACATGGAGATATCTGCTGTTTATGGAGATATCTGCTGTTAACATGGAGATATCTGCTGTTAACATGGAGATATCTGCTGTTAACATGGAGATATCTGCTGTTAACATGGAGATATCTGCTGTTTATGGAGATATCTGCTGTTTATGGAGATATCTGCTGTTAACATGGAGATATCTGCTGTTAACATGGAGATATCTGCTGTTTATGGAGATATCTGCTGTTAACATGGAGATATCTGCTGTTTATGGAGATATCTGCTGTTAACATGGAGATATCTGCTGTTTATGGAGATATCTGCTGTTAACATGGAGATATCTGCTGTTAACATGGAGATATCTGCTGTTAACATGGAGATATCTGCTGTTTATGGAGATATCTGCTGTTTATGGAGATATCTGCTGTTTATGGAGATATCTGCTGTTAACATGGAGATATCTGCTGTTTATGGAGATATCTGCTGTTTATGGAGATATCTGCTGTTTATGGAGATATCTGCTGTTAACATGGAGATATCTGCTGTTAACATGGAGATATCTGCTGTTTATGGAGATATCTGCTGTTAACATGGAGATATCTGCTGTTAACATGGAGATATCTGCTGTTTATGGAGATATCTGCTGTTTATGGAGATATCTGCTGTTAACATGGAGATATCTGCTGTTAACATGGAGATATCTGCTGTTTATGGAGATATCTGCTGTTTATGGAGATATCTGCTGTTAACATGGAGATATCTGCTGTTAACATGGAGATATCTGCTGTTAACATGGAGGTATCTGCTGTTAACATGGAGATATCTGCTGTTAACATGGAGATATCTGCTGTTAACATGGAGATATCTGCTGTTAACATGGAGATATCTGCTGTTAACATGGAGATATCTGCTGTTTATGGAGATATCTGCTGTTAACATGGAGATATCTGCTGTTTATGGAGATATCTGCTGTTTATGGAGATATCTGCTGTTAACATGGAGATATCTGCTGTTAACATGGAGATATCTGCTGTTAACATGGAGATATCTGCTGTTTATGGAGATATCTGCTGTTTATGGAGATATCTGCTGTTAACATGGAGATATCTGCTGTTAACATGGAGATATCTGCTGTTAACATGGAGATATCTGCTGTTTATGGAGATATCTGCTGTTTATGGAGATATCTGCTGTTAACATGGAGATATCTGCTGTTAACATGGAGATATCTGCTGTTAACATGGAGATATCTGCTGTTTAACATGGAGATATCTGCTGTTAACATGGAGATATCTGCTGTTAACATGGAGATATCTGCTGTTAACATGGAGATATCTGCTGTTAACATGGAGATATCTGCTGTTAACATGGAGATATCTGCTGTTTATGGAGATATCTGCTGTTAACATGGAGATATCTGCTGTTAACATGGAGATATCTGCTGTTAACATGGAGATATCTGCTGTTAACATGGAGATATCTGCTGTTAACATGGAGATATCTGCTGTTAACATGGAGATATCTGCTGTTTATGGAGATATCTGCTGTTTATGGAGATATCTGCTGTTAACATGGAGATATCTGCTGTTAACATGGAGATATCTGCTGTTAACATGGAGATATCTGCTGTTAACATGGAGATATCTGCTGTTTATGGAGATATCTGCTGTTTATGGAGATATCTGCTGTTAACATGGAGATATCTGCTGTTAACATGGAGATATCTGCTGTTAACATGGAGATATCTGCTGTTTATGGAGATATCTGCTGTTAACATGGAGATATCTGCTGTTAACATGGAGATATCTGCTGTTTATGGAGATATCTGCTGTTAACATGGAGATATCTGCTGTTAACATGGAGATATCTGCTGTTTATGGAGATATCTGCTGTTAACATGGAGATATCTGCTGTTTATGGAGATATCTGCTGTTTATGGAGATATCTGCTGTTAACATGGAGATATCTGCTGTTTATGGAGATATCTGCTGTTTATGGAGATATCTGCTGTTAACATGGAGATATCTGCTGTTTATGGAGATATCTGCTGTTTATGGAGATATCTGCTGTTAACATGGAGATATCTGCTGTTTATGGAGATATCTGCTGTTTATGGAGATATCTGCTGTTAACATGGAGATATCTGCTGTTTATGGAGATATCTGCTGTTTATGGAGATATCTGCTGTAAACATGGAGATATCTGCTGTTTATGGAGATATCTGCTGTTTATGGAGATATCTGCTGTAAACATGGAGATATCTGCTGTTTATGGAGATACCTGCTGTTAACATGGAGATATCTGCTGTTTATGGAGATATCTGCTGTTTATGGAGATATCTGCTGTAAACATGGAGATATCTGCTGTTAACATGGAGATATCTGCTGTTTAACATGGAGATATCTGCTGTTAACATGGAGATATCTGCTGTTTATGGAGATATCTGCTGTTTATGGAGATATCTGCTGTAAACATGGAGATATCTGCTGTAAACATGGAGATATCTGCTGTTTATGGAGATATCTGCTGTTAACATGGAGATATCTGCTGTTTATGGAGATATCTGCTGTTTATGGAGATATCTGCTGTAAACATGGAGATATCTGCTGTTTATGGAGATATCTGCTGTTTATGGAGATATCTGCTGTAAACATGGAGATATCTGCTGTTAACATGGAGATATCTGCTGTTTATGGAGATATCTGCTGTTAACATGGAGATATCTGCTGTTAACATGGAGATATCTGCTGTTTATGGAGATATCTGCTGTTTATGGAGATATCTGCTGTAAACATGGAGATATCTGCTGTTAACATGGAGATATCTGCTGTTTAACATGGAGATATCTGCTGTTTATGGAGATATCTGCTGTTTAACATGTATTGTAAAAAGTCTGTCCTACACTCACAGGAGTGCTGACTCAGCAGCTGCAGTTGCAGCCTCTTTTGATAACATGTTTGGGACGTTGAAAATAGATAAAGAACGTGCATGTCGTCCTACGTGACATGCGCGAAGCATGGCAAAAGCAGTGACGGACTTCTGTGTGCAGTCTCTCGTGCACTAAGGTGTGTCCAGCATTGGAGATGTTTGTGTCACTAGAGCTGTTTACAGTGAAATGCCCATTCAGCTTGGCTGCTTAGTTAGTTTGTGCTGTTTAAAGCAGAATCAGGAGAACTGCTGTAGTTGAAGTTTTATTCTGTTCATCTTGAGTTTTAGAAATTTAGAATCGTAATTAAGCTCTGAACCATAGATACATGTTTTGCATTTGAGAATCTGTGTTGTTGTTGTTGTTGTTGTTGTTGTTGTTGTTGTTGCTGTTGTTGTTGTTGTTGTTGTTTAAAGCCCTTTGTCAGGAGTATCTCAGGGAGCCATCCTGCAAACTGGCTGAGTAATAAGGAGAATCAATCTAAATGTAGAAGCTGTTTCTCTTTTGCTGCTGCTTATTGCCCTCAGAAATGCAGATGACTTTGGCTGCACTGTTAAAAATACATGTAAGCATGTAACACACATGTAACCCAAAGACATCACTGTAAGTTTGTCATTAGTGTATAACTGTGTTTGAAAAAAAAAAAATCAACAATATATCCTTCAGTTCTGATAAAAATCAAATGTTTTGTCTGTTTGTACAAAAATAGACTACCAATATTTAGAAAAATTGTTGTCCATGATAGAAATGGTGTTTTTAACAGTGAAACAGAATGGAATTAAATATCGGTTTCAGTATCGGGCAAAATTTGTTTCAAAATATCAGCATATCAGATATCGACAAAAATCCAATATTGTGCATCCCTAGAATATAGTGACCATATATGGACTATAGTGGACTATAGTGGACTATATAGTGGACTATAGTGGACTATATAGTGGACTATAGTGGACTATAGTGGACTATAGTGGACTATAGTGGACTATAGTGGACTATAGTGGACTATAGTGGACTATAGTGGACTATAGTGGACTATAGTGGACTATAGTGGACTATAGTGGACTATAGTGGACTATAGTGGACTATAGTGGACTATACAGTGGACTATAGTGGACTATAGTGGACTATAGTGGACTATAGTGGACTATAGTGGACTATAGTGGACTATAGTGGACTATAGTGGACTATAGTGGACTATAGTGGACTATATAGTGGACTATAGTGGACTATAGTGGACTATAGTGGACTATAGTGGACTATAGTGGACTATAGTGGACTATAGTGGACTATAGTGGACTATAGTGGACTATAGTGGACTATAGTGGACTATAGTGGACTATATAGCTCACAATTAAAACATTACTTTTGCTGTTTTTTTTTTGTTTTTTTTTTTAAGATTTATTTTTGGGCATTTTGTGCCTTTATTAAATAGAGGAGGACAGTGGATAGAGTCGGAAACAGGGTCGAGAGTGGGGGAGAGGCATGCGGTGGGGGGGCCTCAGGCCGGATTCGAACCCAGGCCGCCCGCATACATGGGGAGCGCCTTGAACCACTTTTGCTTTTTTAAGAGAAGTAGAACTAGACAAATGAGAACAGAAGCTGGGCCCCTTAAATGAACTAATTCTATTTCTGGTTCCGGCTGAGAACCAGCTGTTCAGGTTCAGAACCATTTTTTCGTGGCCCGTTCAAAATTAGGTTAAGAAACCGGAACCGGCATGGAGCCCTGTGGGTCTGAATGGCCTATCTGTGTCCCATGCACGTTAACTTTGTGTGGAAAATGTGACTGCAGACCTGGTTTTTCCTCACATCAGTCTGGTTCTCTTTGGTTTTATCGATTAGGGCTGAAATGATTCTCTGAGTAATTCAAATCACTCAATTACAAAAATTCTATGAGGCTAAAAATCTGCCTTAAATCAGTCGTATCCATGTATAACCATGTTTAAGTACGGACATCAGGCTGTTTAGCACGGACGGTTGTGGCTAGGTGCACTTCCTCTCACTGTTATTATAACGTGGCGTGCAGTAGAGGTGATGAAGATGATGCGATGCTGTTGAAAGGTACTTGTCCTGCCTCTTTTCATAAAAACTGCTGCTCATTTTCCTTCACAGATAAAATCAGTTGAATATAAAGCTACTCTCTGCATCTCTGGACAAATAAAGAAACTGAAAACTTGTGCTAAATCAACAGTTTACATCTTTTTTAAAGCCACACTTCATCTGCTTTAGCCTGTCTTCGTGTCCGCCATGTTTATTTCCTCGACTTCTCTGTTCTTGTTCTCTTTGCTGCTCTTAAGTCCGTGTTTTTTTAAGAGATGTGGAAGTAAGGCATTGATCACTTAAAGTGGTCCTGACTGACAGATTCCTTTGACGTGTTCTGATTTTTGTCTGTTTTTATGGATATGCCCCTCTCTGTCCCTCTGTCCCAGGATGCCAAGACTGCTGTCAACATGGAGACGTCGTCGAGTCCCAGGAACACTTTCAGTATGCAGGTAAAGCTTGTGCAACTGATGGGTGCCCTGCACCCAGCCTTCACGGCGAGTGTGGTGCATGTGGCATCCTCCCTGACCGCCGTTAATAAAGACAGAAATTCTTTATTAGACTTAGATTAAGACTAGCTCTATTTTTAAATGTGTTTTTTTCTCTCAGCTCATAAACACCTCCTCTCCTGTAGTTGAAGTAGCGTTCTACCTCATAACAACCCCTCCTGTTTCCTCCTTTTATCTCCTTCCACTCCTCCCTCTCTCCTCCCGTCTTCCTCCTCCTCCTCCTCCTCAGTGCTGCAGCTGTGAGAGCCCCTCCTCCTCCTGCTGGTGTGTGGACTGTAATGAAGCTCTGTGTGACGCCTGTTTGTTGGCTCATCGCAGAGTCACACTCACCAGGTCTCACCAGATCCTCAACAAGCCGCCTACAGGTACAGACCACTGAGACTGAAGATTATGATGAGTCTAAATGCCACAGGCAGGGCCCCAATGGCCTCTTAGTTTGCATCAGTGATGGGTTTTCACCATCCAGATACCGAGTCACGTATCTTTAGTCTGTGCTTCCAAATGTGTCTTAGTGATTGTAGTATATAGACACCTGAGTGTGCGTGGCCCAGTCTCTGGTTCACGGGTATTCATGGCTACCATTAAACCATGAAGACAAAAGAACACTCAGAGAAAAGGGTTAATGTCAGGGGATGAAGACAAACATTTCCAAGTCTCTGAACATCCCCCAGAGTTCAGTTAAATCCATCATCAGTCAATATAGGTCTATATTTACAGTCAATATAGGTCTATATTTACAGTCAATATAGGTCTATATTTACAGTCAATATAGGTCTATATTTACAGTCAATATAGGTCTATATTTACAGTCAATATAGGTCTATATTTACAGTCAATATAGGTTTATATTTACAGTCAATATAGGTCTATATTTACAGTCAATATAGGTCTATATTTACAGTCAATATAGGTCTATATTTACAGTCAATATAGGTCTATATTTGCAGTCAATATAGGTCTATATTTACAGTCAATATAGGTCTATATTTACAGTCAATATAGGTCTATATTTACAGTCAATATAGGTCTATATTTACAGTCAATATAGGTCTATATTTACAGTCAATATAGGTCTATATTTGCAGTCAATATAGGTCTATATTTACAGTCAATATAGGTCTATATTTACAGTCAATATAGGTCTATATTTGCAGTCAATATAGGTCTATATTTACAGTCAATATAGGTCTATATTTGCAGTCAATATAGGTCTATATTTGCAGTCAATATAGGTCTATATTTACAGTCATGTAGACGATCACATCATCTTTCAGAGGGAGAAGAGTTGATGATAGATATTTTGCCCCTTATTTTTACTAAATCCTGATCTTTTTCAGTTTGATGAAGGATATAACCATAATTACCGATAATGATGGTTTGGACTGACATGACCATGTGTCAGTTCTTTGTAGCTGTTTGCCAGAAGGTTCCTGATCTCTCCATCTGTTTCTGTGTTAAACTTTAGTACTGAAAGTCTGGAACAGTGGTTGAGAAGCCCCCCCTCTCAGTAACAAAACGCCTGACTCTTTTTTCTCTGTCAGCAGCAGTGGTCCCATTGTTGCCCACCAAGTTCTGTAAAGTCCACCCCTCCGAGCCGCTCAAAATCTTCTGCTTCACCTGTCAGCAGCTCACCTGCCGGGACTGTCAGCTCGTCACTCACATGAACCACAGGTATGTTGGCTGTACAATCCACCTGTCTGTTTGAGTGTCTTTAGGAACAGTAGATGATTAGATGATATCTTCAGGGGTGGTGACACTGATCAGGACCTCTACTTTCTTATCTTTTAATCGGTTAACAAAGTGTCTGTCTGTGAAATTCATGTGGATAATCCCTTCATTCTGGTTAGAATTTGTGGATGTTAAAAGTATCATGGATTTCACGAGGAGCATACTGTGTTTAATACTGTCAGCGACACTGGAAATCAATGAATGTTTTTATATAACCAAGATTCAGTCAGAGAGTCGTTTTGATGACCACTCAGCACTCCCTGTCACTGCTTTACTATCCTGCAAACACTGTTAGAAACCTCACTGTGGTAGGGCAGCACAGGGAGTTTGGTCAGAACATTTCATCAGAGGATCCCACTCAGACTTTTCTACATGACAGCGATCCTGATCACAGGACAGGCCGACCTGAAAAAAGGGAAGGTGAGATCTCAAATGTGCGGTTCATGCAAGACGAGGGCTGAACGATTTGCAAAAATAATCTAATTGCAATTTTTCCTGCAGTATTGCAAGTTGAAGTGCGATTATTTAGGTTCCTCAGTTTTTCTGTTGTTTAACAAACATCAGCAAGAAATCATTCTACATTATAACAAGTACAATATTAGATCAGTTAAACTAGAGCTCAATTTAGAAAAAATATCTTTCTGTGATTTTGGCTCACATAGCAAATTTGATATCAGTTGCTTTATTGAAGGGGATGATCATTTCTCATATTATTCTTATTTTGATGAAGAAAAATAAATGCATGAGCAAGAAAAGTAATATTTTTGTATAAAATGAAATAAAATAAAAAAGATACTTAAAAGTTTGAATAATGTATAAAGCAGTGATAGTGCGTGGCTCTGGAGCCTCATGTGGCTCTTTTATGTCTTCATTTTAAATATTATTCCCCCAGAAAACCTTAAAAAAGGGAAACTTTTTGCATTTTTTCACCTTTTTTCCACTTATCAACCATTTAGCTACCTTTTGCCATTGAAAACCACTTTTCCCCCCCATTTTTTGCCATTTTTACCCCATTTTTGCGTGTTAAGGCTGTCTTTTGCCATTTAATACCAGTTTTTCCCTACTTTTTTGCCCATTTGACACTTTTTTTGCAACTTTGTACCCATTTTTTGCAACTTCTATCCCATTTTTGCCCCTTTCCACCCTTTTTCTCTGCATTTTCACCCATTTAAGCTACTTGTTGCTATTAAATACCATTTTTTTCCCTATTTTTTTCCCATATTAGCCAATCTTGACTGCTTTTTGCCCATTTTATTCACATCCACTCCTTTTTTTCCACAGTTTTGCCACTTTTGTACCATTTTATGCCAACAGCAACTCATTTTTGTCACTTCTTACCCATTTTTGCTCCTTTCTGACCCTTCTCCCATTGTTCCTCCCAATTTTCTCCCCTTTTCACCCATATTTGTTGCTTTTTGACCATTTTTGCCACCTTTAACCTGCTACCTAACCCATTTTTGCCAGTTTTTACCTCTTAGATTGTGGGTCTTGCAAAGGTATTTTTCAACTATTTGGCTCTTTGGTTGAGCAGGGTTGAGTAACAGTGGTATAAAGCAAACAAAAAGAAACAAAGGTTGTATCAAACTGGTATTTTGACACTTTTCAGGTTAAAGAAATGTTGCACTGTCTGCGATTTGAAAATTGCAGCATGCTATATTGCGATTTAATCTAATTTGTGATTAATTGCCCAGCCCTACGCAAGACGGTCCAGGAATTTACAGGACCTTGAAACTTCCTGCCAAGAAGAACGGGCAGTGTTCCCATCTGATAAAACCTGGGGCCTAATCCACAACCTCCACAAACGACTACAGGCTGTCACTGATGCTAAAGGGGGGCCGTACTCAGCATTTAGAACCAGGGACCCTCTCACTATTCTCCTAGTTGGTAAGCTTTTTTCAGGAGTTTTCTCTTTTAATGCCTCATAGTTTAGTTTGAATCCCTTTTGCCTCATTCATGTTTTCATGAACGTGTGCCAGGGTAAACATATGAGCACAACTACTATCGATTAGTGATGTGCCAATTGATACTGAAATATTGATCTCTCTGATATCAGAGATTTATGTTCTAGAGTCCATTCTCATATAAAAATATTGATATTTTAATAAATGTGGGCAAATGTATGGTTTACCATTAACAGGAATACAGTGGAAAGTAAAAATACTGTCATGAACTTGTCGTAATGATTCCCAGTTGGTAGGAACTTCTTCTTCTTCATGTGTAATAGTAGTTACCGCTCATTCCTAGCTGGATGTGACTTAAAGTTGTAGCCTTTATTTTCACACCTTACAGGTAAGCAGAGTTTCCCTCGTCTCTCTCTCTCTGTAATAACTCAGCTGATCTCTTTACCCTATTGTAGGAAGATAAACTTGAATAATAATCCACATTTGTACTATTAAACAGTATCTAGGCATGTGAATCATTGTCCTGAGTGCTTCTAAACAAACAGCCTAAAGATTGGCTGTAATTATTTATATCCATGTTGTGCGGCCTGGTGAGCTCCGTCGGGCCACAGGTTTACTTTTTAGGTTGCTTATAAAATGTTACGAACCATGTTAGAGCTTTAAATAACTTAGAAACATCGATAAACTTCATCTAAATTTCCCAAAAAAGGGGGCTAAGAGAAGTTGAGACGTTGTTAAAATCTGTTGATGGGATGATTATGGCTGACTTTGCTGCTGCAGCACGCAGCACCTGTGGTTATTAAAAGACTAAACGTGAACATTTCTCATCACTGATCTACACACAGAAAGAAGAATTAGAGAGTGTTTTAAACTCACCACACCGTGGATCACATTACAGCCAGCAGTGCACTTTAACACTTGAACTTTAGAGGAGCACAGCGAGTTTAAATACTCCAGCATAGCTCTGATGACTTCATCATTGGCCAAACTGAGAAGAAATCATAAGTAGGGCTGGGAAATTAATGGAAAATGAGATTAAATTGCAGTATGGCCTGTTGCAATTTTCAATTCACAGAAGGGGCAGTATTTCCTTAACCTGAAATTTATGTCAAAAAACAGTTTAAAACTTTTTTTTGCAGCAGAGATATTATGCATTACATACCATGCAATTATTTAAGTGCCATTTAGCCTACAAAAAAGCCTACTTTCTTTATTTTTGTACTTTTTTTCTTATGAGTGACATAAAAAATTACTCCCTTTAAGACAAAAATCATATCCAATTTGCAATACGAGTCATAATCATCACAATCCTATCTTTTTTTCCGGATTGGTCAGCCGTTGTTTTTTTTTTTTTTTTTTTTTTAAGACTTATTGTTGGGCATTTTTGTGCCTTTATTAGAAAGAGGGGAACAGTGGATAGAGTCGGAAACAGGGTCAAGAGCGGGGGAGAGACATGTGGTAAAGGGCCTCGGGCTGGATTCAAACCCGGGCCGCCCACGTACACGGGGAGCGCCTTAAACCACTAGGCCACCTGCGCCCCATGGTCAGCCCTTGTTTGATCTGATACTGTGTTGGTAATAACTTAGAGTTATTTTTTGCTTTTGTATAATAGAAAACACATAAAATGAGGAACTTGAGACCTTAATTGCGTATCAAATCGTAGTCGCAGTATTGAGGGGAAAAAAATCGCACTTAGATTATTTTCCCAAGTTGTTCAGCCCTGATCATAAGCAGGATTTCATTTATGATGTTAAAGCATCTTCATACGCTGGCAGTGGTGCTGCTGGTGGAGAGGGACACGTGTTATCAAGGCATTCGTTTTAAAACCTGCACTCATCACATGGCCCCGTCTTCATCACGGTAATTGAAGCAATACCGTGGCTATTTTTTAATACACTGGTATACAGTATTAACATAATACCGCCCATTCCTAATTCCCACCATGCTGATCAGTCTGGAAAGCCCCTCTTGTCCTGGGTGAACACTGCATATAACATATTACAGCATTTTACTGTTAATATACCTTAGCATATTAATGGACCACTGGTTGACACATGATTTTAGAACAGTCATCTTCTTGACAATCTTACTGTATTGATGTTTTTTATATTTTGAACATTTAATCTCCTGACAATCATATTAAGAGTGGAAATAACCAGCCTGTGCATGCGTTTAAACATGTGTTGCACAAGTAAGGGATATGTAAATGTGAGTTTGAATACATTTTTAGATAAATCCAGGCTTTAGGATTGGACAGTAATGGTGGTCAGTTTATCAGAAACTGGACTATATTACTGCCAGATCTAAATAAGGACATTATGAAGAGAACAGGAGCAGAAGTTCTGCTCCTTGAGAATCAGAGTAGGAGGCCCTTTTGCATCCAAAGCTTGTAAAAGCAGAGTACTGTCAACACATTTTCTGTTGCTTGGTCGACCCCAACTCCAGTTTATTGATTGTATTCACCTGAGCACTGAATGAACCGGAGGTTGCGCTGGACTTTTTTGTTGTCCGTCATTCTGATGGAAAGGGCCGTAAAAATTCCGTCATGCCATTTTACAATCCGTCATTATAATTCCCTCTTTAATATCGGTAGTATGATATAATTCAATGTGAGTTTATTAGTAGTGTTTAATTTATGAAGCACCATTTCTAATCTTTTATTCAAAAACAGTCTTTGAGGTTCTGCATTTAAACGGCACTGAGAGAAAGATAAACACAGCAGCGTTTACTCCTCGTCATTTTTACGCTGTGACAGAGGAGCAACAATCTCTTTCTTTAAGCAAGCAACTATGAACTGGGACATTTAAGATATCACGCACAGTTTTAAGGATATTTTTAATGTCAAGGTGTTGTAGTTTGACGACCGTAGCTGATAACAAGTAGTTTAAAGGCTGCACTGTGGAGCTGTGCGCATCTGTCTGCTCCATAGGAGTCGTAATCTGAAAAAACGTCACACACTCTGACCTTGCACACTGAGTCCATTGTGTTTGTATTTGCCTTGACTGTGAAAATTTGTAGAATATGGCAGATAGTTTGGTACTGCGATCCTGTGGCTCTGTCACTCCTTTAAAATCCCGCTGGATCCATCCTGACAGAGAGCTTCATACGGCACACGACCATGCGTCAGCGCAGAGAGAAGCTGGAGAGATGGAGAACAACTTAATAATTCTGTCTCTAGCTGGGTTTCCATTACACTTGGAAATGTGCAAAATCTAAATAGCACAATAAAAAACTGGGAATGGAAACACCTGAGTTAAAAAAAAAAACAACCTAAAATATCGCAAAAAAGTTTTTACGCTTTCATGAGGAGGTTTTCCAGGTGTTTCGATATAGAAATATATCGCAAAAGTGCAATGGAAACACTTTTTCTGCATTTACAAGTCACGGGACGTGACATACGGTGTCACGTGACCAGTCACTCTGAGACAACATGGCGCAGTACGTGTAGGCAGAAGAAGAGACGAGACTTTTCTTAACATCATACTTCTACCCTTATGCGTGGCTTTTACCGTACATACGGACTTTACCTCTGAACTATCGTCCGCTGCCTTTGTCTTTTGTTCAAAATGATCAAGACAAACGCCGTAGATGTAACCAAAACCGTACCAACACGCAACAGGTTTTGAGCGTCAAGCTTCCCTGCAGCGGATTCACACAAGATGAGATTTTACGAGAATTGCAAGGCCTACGCCCAAAACTCCCTTCAATGGAAACGCATTCAAAGCACAATTGTACTTAATCGAAATTTAAGGGATATCGCTTTTATTCTGCGAAACCCAGCTACTGTTATAACCTGACTAGGCTACAGCCATATGCCTTTATCTGTTATATTTCCATGGTTGATATCCACATGATAAATGAGCAAACAGTGGTGTTTAAAGTGAAGTTTTGGTGGTGAGCAAGCGAGGTGGAAGCAGTGGGAACTCTTTTGGATCATCAGTCACCTTGGACACATACGAAATTTTACATAAAATCGAACCTGTTCCAAAAAAAAAAACAGGAAATAAAACGCCAGTTTGGGCATCAGTGTGCAGACATGATTAGAACAACATGAAGGCTCATTGTGCAAAGACCTTAACGCTCCGCATGCCGACCTGTGTACTGAGACACCTGCAGCAGCCTATCAGTGCTGTCAGCACAGAGACCGGCGCGCTTTTACTAATCTACGATGTCGAGGTCAGTGAGAGAGCCGCAGGGTAGCACGTTTTTGACAGATTAGAATAAATAACCTCCTTGATAGTCTATGTATGCTAAATGAAAAAGGTCTATGCATCTGCCTTCAAAATTCTCCGTCATCCTTCAAAATGT
This sequence comes from Cheilinus undulatus, assembly GCF_018320785.1. Taxonomy (NCBI): domain Eukaryota; kingdom Metazoa; phylum Chordata; class Actinopteri; order Labriformes; family Labridae; genus Cheilinus; species Cheilinus undulatus. The sequence continues at coordinate 53,812,002 of NC_054872.1, forward strand.
TCGGTAATGCGACCTCTGGAATAAACTCTTTGTGCATCAGATCCTGGTCTGCTCAGGAGTTCTTGAGCCAGTTTTTGACTCTTTGTATTTTTTGGTCAATTCTTCAACCTGAACAACACCAGTCTGATTTTGTATCCACTACACAACTATCAGTGACTTTTCCACCGTAGACCTGTCCTATCAGTCATTCTAACAGCACAGTAGCATTAAACTGGAATGTGACAGATCTCACTGAACGTAATACGCTCTCTGAAACCTACGTGAAAAACTAGCATGCTCTCCTTGACGTGCCCTAACAGCGTGTTTCTGCGAGGACGTTATTGTCATGGGGCACTAGAGTGTAGTGAGATATTATTTTATAAAGTCACAGCTTACCATGGAGTAAAAACAATGCAGTTTCTCTGGTCTAAGTCCTCTTCTCTGCTGCAGCCGGGTGAGTGAGTGGGGGAGAGCGCCTGTGCGTGAGGGGGAGGGGCCAGGCGCTCGGGCTGAGTTCAGCAGGGACACACAGGAGCAGAGCGCCAGAATCCCCGCGCAGCAAAAGAGTGAATATGTCGGCTACATATTGGCCGATGTTGATTAATCTGTGATACGATGTAATCGGCCCGCCGATCAATCAGTCGCACTCTAGTCGAGGCTAACAGACGACACGTGAAGGCTGCAGGTGGTCGTCCAGAGCATTTCATCCTCCCCCTCCTCTTCCTTCTCTTCCTCCTCTTCCTCTCAGGTATCAGTTTGTCAACGAGGCGCTGGACAAACTGAAGAGGCAGATGGACATCTTGTTTCAGCCTATCAGAGTACAGAATGAGATGGTGGGGCGGAGCCTGCGGGACATGGAGACCAGGTAAAGACACACACGAGATAATAAGAGAATAACGGACTAGATTTAAGAAAAAAAGGCTTCTTATAAACCTGATCTGCTCTTTATTTATATGAACTGAGTGCTGTTTTCCACTGAAATTCTTCTGTTTTTTTTCTAAACCTAAAAAATCTCTGCAAAGTTTCTGAGTTTCGTTCTGCCAAATCTGAATTTCTCTGACATGCATGTGGAATTTCACATTTTTATTGGGTTATGGATTTATTATTTTCAGATTTAGTTCCCATATCAGTGATGCTGTATGGCACCAACACTGCTGAGTTTCCCTCTTTGACTCTTTTTGTCTGAATTATTTTCTTTTACTTTTTTAGAAACAGCATTTCACTTTTCTTTTATTAAATGATTCCATCATGTAAAACATCCGCCACGGTCCTCAGACTAACCATGTGATGTGTTTTAGAAATCTGTCCTGATGCTTGGGATTCTCTTCTCTGTTTAAAATTCTGAAATATTTCAGGGGTTTTTCAGTGATTCAGTGTTTTTTGTCACTTTTTTCAGTGAAACACATCATTTCACATCTATTTAAAAAAACTTGATATATATATCTATATAGATATATATAGCCAAAAGTATTTGCTCACCTGCCTTGACTGGCATATGAATGTAAGTGACATCCCATTTTTAATCCATAGGGCAGGGGTCATCAAGTCCATCTGCACAAGGGCCGGATTTAGTCTCAACAGAAACTCTGGGGGCCGGACTTTCAAATACACAAACATTAAAGAAATGTTTTATTTTATTGTAGTCGTTACCAGTGAGATCTATCCCTATTATCAATAACGCAGCAGGCCACGAGGAGACGGGCCTGACAACAGAATAGGCCGGACCCCTGAAAATCCCAGAGAATGGGCCCTCCCCAGTTGTCTTTTAGCACCAATATTAACCACTTTTTGACACTTTTAACCCCTTTTTGATACTTTTTGCCCCCTTTTGCCTCTTTAACACAATTTTTAAAAAGATTTTAACCCCATTTAAACCACTTTTCATGCATGTTTTATCCCCTTTGTGACACTCTTATCAATTTTTTCCACTTTTCTTCTATTTTTGCCACTTTTTAACCCCTTTTCATTACATTTTTTCAACAATTTTTGCAACTTTTAAACCAATTTTTGCCACTTTTAACCCATTGTAATGATTTTAAAAGTAGACATAGTACTGTTTTTAATGGATTTGAATCATTGTAGTGCTCATGTCAGCTGCCCCAGAGACTACGGTTGAAAATTAGCCAACTTGGCTAAACCGGCATATTTACAGTAATGTTCATTAATGTGCATTGTCTCTGTATTTTAAACCAACCAACAAACAAACAAATAAATAAATAAATAACATTGTTGATACTTTTGCCTCTTGTTGCCTCTTTTAAACAATTTTTGAAAGATTTTAACCCAATTTAAAACAATTTCCCTGCATGTTTTATCCCCTTTGTGACACTCTTTTATCCAAGTTTTGCCACTTTTCTTTTTTTGCCACTTTTTAACCCCTTTTTAGCAGTTTTTTTCAATATTTTTTGCAACTTTCAAACCAATTTTCCCACTTTTAACCCAGTTTTGATACTTTTTGCCAATTGTTGCCTCTTTGACACAATTTTTGAAGAATTTTAACCCCCTTTAAAACACTTTTCCCTGCATGTTTCATCCCCTTTGTGCCACTCTTTTATCAATTTTTCTGCTTTTGAACCCCTTTTCATCACTTTCTTGCACTACTTTTTTGTCAGTTGTAAACAATTTTTATACCTTTTGTACCTTTTTCTTCTTTTAGCATTTTTTGCCACATTTAACCTCTTTTCACCACTTTATTTGGTCATTTTTGCAGCATTTCTGCCAACCTCAACCCTTTTTAAAATACTTACTAATTATGACAGTAAAAAAAACAGATAAAATGTTTAGTCATTCTAAAACTATTTCAGTGTTATTTTTATGGGATGGATTTAACAGCTGCAGACATTTAAAGCCAAAAGATACTCTTAAAATCTTCTTTTCCTCCTTTTCTGAATTTAACGATCTCTCGGGGACCGGACAGGAAGCTTTGGGGGGCCTGACGTGGCCCCCGGGCTGCCAGTTGATGATCAGTGCCATAGGGTTTAATCTGACGTGGGTCCACCCTTTGCAGCTATAACAGCTTCAACTCTTCTGGGAAGGCTTTCCACAAGGTTTAGGAGTGTGTTTATGGGAATTTTTGACCATTCTTCCTGAAGCACATTTGTGAGGTCACACACTGATGTTGGACCAGAAGGCCTGGCTCTCAGTCTCCGCTCTAATTCATCCCAAAGGTGTTCTATGGGGTTGAGGTCAGGACTCTGTGCAGGCCAGTCAAGTTGATCCACACCAAACTCTCACATCCATGTCTTTATGGACCTTGCTTTGTGCACTGGTGCACAGTCATGTTGGAACAGGAAGGGGCCATCCCCAAACTGTTCCCACAAAGTTGGGAGCATGGAATTGTCCAGAATCTCTTGGTATGCTGAAGCATTCAGAGTTCCTTTGACTGGAACTAAGGGGCCAAGCCCAGCTCCTGAAGAACAAGCCCACACCATAATCCCCCCTCCACCAAACTTTACACTTGGCACAATGCAGTCAGACAAGTACCGTTCTCCTGGCAACCACCAAACCCAGACTGGTCCATCAGACTGCCAGATGGAGAAGCGTGATTGGTCAATCCAGAGAAGGTGCTCCACTGCTCTAGAGTCCAGTGGCGGCGTGCTTTACACCACTGCATCCCACACTTTGCATTGGACTTGGTGATGTATGGCTTGGATGCAGCTGTTACCATGGAAACCCATTCATGAAGCTCTCTACCACTGTTCTTGAGCTAATCTGAAGGCCACATGAAGTTTGGAGGTCTGTAGCCATTGACTCTGCAGACAGTTGGCCACCTCTGCGCACTATGACCTCAGCATCCTCTGACCCCGCTCCGTCATTTTACGTGGCCTACCACTTGGTGGCTGAGTTGCTGTCGTTCCCAATGGCTTCCACTTTGTTCTAATACCACTGACAGTTGACTGTGGAATATTTAGGAGCCAGGAAATTTCACCACTGGACTTGTTGCACAGGTGGCATCCTATCACAGTACCACGCTGGAATTCACTGAGCTCCTGAGAGCGAGCAATTCTTTCACTAATGTTTGTAGAAACAGTCTGCATGCCTAGGTGATGATTTTATACACCTGTGGACATGGAAGTGACTGGAACACCTGATTTACATTATTAGGATGGGTGACTCAATACTTTTGGCATATAGTGTATATATATATATTTATATTTCAAAAGGGTCAAAGGAGCTGCAGAGTTCAGAGACAGGATTGTTGACAGGCACAGCTCTGGGGAAGGCTACAGAAACATTTCTGCTGCTCTGAAGGTTCCAGAGAGAACAGTAGGCTGCAGAATTCCCTCAGTGACAAAAGTATTCGGACATTTTACTCAGTACTTAGGTGAAGCTCCTTTGGCATTACTGACAGTCTTCTATCAAACCTTCATTCATTTCTCCAGAGCAGGACTAACTCACTGTATGAAGTATAAACCTATGATTAGACCCTTCATGCTCTGTGTCGTCGTTTCAGGCTCCAGGACATCGCAGAAAGTGAAGCTCAGCTGCATAATGAGCTGCAACAGGCTCACAAAGTCCTGACTCAGCATATCAAGAACAGGATGCAGGAGATCTTCAACAAGATCAAGGTAAGACCCATGGGCTCTCTGAGTGACTCTCACATTATTGACTGTCTGTGGGAGAGAATGCTGCTAACGGAACATCTCAGTCTGAATACAGAGCCGTCTCTGCAGCTAAAAGCAGACAGGACAGATCTCTGCTACCTGAGGACGTTTCTCTCTTTCTTAACTTTAAACGTCCGAACCACAGAGAGACTCTGAGGGGTCCACAGGGACTGAGGCAGGGCAGACCTCATGTCCCTGTCACAGCGGGGTGTGGAGGCCTGGATCACAGCGCTGAGTGAAGCTGTTCACTCCTGGTCACATCAGGCATCTCCTCACCTGTGGCTGATTCAACGTCTCTGCTTCATGTGCAAATCCACACACAGCCACATTCAGTTGCATTAAGCTTAAATGAGGGGTAAGGAACCGCTGCATCAACTCCTGAGAGGAGAAAGAGGACGTGTTCACGTGAGAGGAGAGAGAGGACGTGTTCACATGAGAGGAGAGAGAGGACGTGGTCAAATGAGATGAGAGAGAGGACATGTTCACATGAGAGAAGAGAGAGGACGTGGTCACATTAGAGGAGGGAGAGGACGTGTTAACATGAGAGGAGGGAGAGGACGTGTTAACATTAGAGGAGAGAGAGGACGTGTTCACATGAGAGGAGAGAGAGGACGTGTTAACATGAGAGGAGAGAGAGGACGTGTTCACATTAGAGGAGAGAGAGGACGTGTTAACATGAGAGGAGAGAGAGGACGTGGTCACATTAGAGGAGGGAGAGGACGTGTTCACATTAGAGGAGAGAGAGGACGTGTTAACATGAGAGGAGAGAGAGGACGTGTTCTCATTAGAGGAGGGAGAGGACGTGTTCACATGAGAGGAGAGAGAGGACGTAGTCACATGAGAGGAGAGAGAGAACGTGGTCACATGAGAGGAGAGAGAGGACGTGTTCACATGAGAGGAGAGAGAGGACTATTCACATGAGATGAGAGAGAGAACGTGGTCACGTTAGAGGAGAGAGAGGACGTGGTCACATGTGAGGAGAGAGAGAACGTGGTCACGTTAGAGGAGAGAGAGGACGTGGTCACATGTGAGGAGAGAGAGGATGTGGTCACGTTAGAGGAGAGAGAGGATGTGGTCACATTAGAGGAGAGAGAGGACGTGTTCACATTAGAGGAGAGAGAGGACGTGTTAACATGAGAGGAGAGAGAGGACGTGTTCTCATTAGAGGAGGGAGAGGACGTGTTCACATGAGAGGAGAGAGAGGACGTAGTCACATGAGAGGAGAGAGAGAACGTGGTCACATTAGAGGAGAGAGAGGACGTGTTCACATGAGAGGAGAGAGAGGACGTATTCACATGAGATGAGAGAGAGAACGTGGTCACGTTAGAGGAGAGAGAGGACGTGTTCATATGAGAGGAGAGAGAGGACATGTTCACATGAGAGGAGAGAGAGGACGTAGTCACATGAGAGGAGAGAGAGGACGTGGTCACGTTAGAGGAGAGAGAGGACGTGTTCACATGAGAGGAGAGAGAGGACGTGTTCACATGAGAGGAGGGAGAGGACGTGTTCACATGAGAGGAGAGAGAGGACGTGGTCAAATGAGATGAGAGAGAGAACGTGGTCACGTTAGAGGAGAGAGAGGACGTGTTCACATGAGAGGAGAGAGAGGACGTGTTCACATGAGAGGAGGGAGAGGACGTGTTCACATGAGAGGAGAGAGAGGACGTGGTCAAATGAGATGAGAGAGAGAACGTGGTCACGTTAGAGGAGAGAGAGGACGTGTTCACATGAGAGGAGAGAGAGGACGTGTTCACATGAGAGGAGAGAGAGGACGTGGTCACATGTGAGGAGAGAGAGGACGTGGTCACATGAGAGGAGAGAGAGGACGTGTTCACGTTAGAAGAGAGAGAGGACGTGTTCACGTTAGAGGAGGGAGAGGACGTGTTCACATGAGAGGAGGGTAGAAGGGGCCACCACTGACTCCAGACAAAGAAGTGATAAACTAGAAGACTAGAGGGAATCTTAACTGTCGACACAGGAGGAGTGTGAGCAGAAATGTGCTAGAAAAGTCTGGATTCATGGACATGTATGAGGTTTGTTTTTCTTAAAATGAGCCCCCCTTTCTCTCCCAGCATGTGCACATTTAACCAGGGTTGGTACGGCTTGTTCTTTTCAGATGTAGGTGCTAAATCCCTACTCTTCAAACGGTACTGGTATTTAGGAACAACAATATAATGGTCAGCAACATTAAAAAACACTACAAAGGTGACTTTATGCTTCAGACTGAGTGATTTTATTAAATCTTAAAAACAAAAATCCACCATGAACAGATTCAAGAGTTTGCATAAAACTCTCCCCAACTCTAAAGCAGACCTTTAACAATGGCATGTTCTCTATCAGGCAGAAGCTGCAGCTGCAGGAAACTTCTCAGTTCCATTAATTTTATTTATCATTAATATATATGAAGCACAGAAGAATAAACAGAATGTTGATCCTTGTAGAATGTGAATTTTATCCAGAAATTACATTTTATTCACACATTATGATAGATAACTTACTATAATAGATAGTTAATAGATAATATATTAACACACTTTCTAAAATTTGATTTAACCTTTATTTTACCAGGAGAAAACCTCATTGAGATTAAAAGTCTCCTTTTCACTTGAAAATAATCCCAGCATGAATAAGGGAATACATTTAAAATGAAATAAAGTAGAGCTGGGCAATTAATTGAAAAATAATCAAAGTCAAGGCAAGTTTATTTATGTAGCACATTTCAGCAACAAGGCAATTAAAAGTTTTTCACACGGGACTTTAAAATACGACAAAGGGAAAAAGAAACACAATGGAAACATTTTTAAAGAAAAATGTAAAAGGGGATAAAAACGGCAAATAAGACCTACAACAGATAAAAACATAGATAACTGGCCTTCACACAGGAAACCCACACATTAATATTTCACTGTCCCTGTGTTCTTATTTTCTAGCCTCAGCCTAAAGGCTGAAAATGTCCTCACCACGTTTTACCCCCTTATTTGTCTAAGATCCGGGTCACTCTCTCTATATTTTTATTATTATTATTATTATTATTATTATTATTGTTATTATTTTTAAACTGACATTTAGAGCCTCTAACCGACGTAAACCTGCTGTGTCAATTATTTCAATTTTTCCCCTTTTTTTGGAAAAATTTGTCTTTTTGTGAAAAACATTTTCATTTCAGCTGATGTGTGTTTAGATTTCAAATATTTCAATAAATAACCAGAAATTGTTAATCTGTACATGTTCCTTTCAGTTGTTTGTTTTAGGATTATAACAAATATTTACAGAACAAATAGAGTCGGAGGTTGGGGTGGAATAATCGGTCATTAATCATAATCGAAGTAAAAAGATCAGTTAATCATGATTTTGACTTTTTGCCATAATCGCTCAGCCCTAAAATAAAGGGTGTCAGTTTTCTGGTGGACATTAGTTTCAGTTAAAATCAGAGATGGTCATTCAGGTCACATGACCTTGTTAAGTGGACAATTAGTCAGTCTGTTTATTATGGACATAAGACTTAGGTGGCTTTCACACTAGGGACCCGGTCCCGGATCCAAATGCACTTGAGCTCAAGGTACGGTTTGTTTTGGTTAGTGTGAATGCAAACGAACCGTGCCCGGGCACCAGGCCCCGGCCCCATATTTATGTAGGAAAAACCTCACTGCAGACCGATCGGCCCGTCTCATTTGGTTGACAGATAGCTTGACAGACAGAAGCTTCCCCCAAAAGGCTAGCTAGCTGACAGGAAGTCAAGCTCAGTGGGCAGGCCCTTGTCTGCCGTTAGTTTGATCCAAAGTCGGGTTGAGACTGCGATTTCAATATAGAAGCCATGGATTGGCCTCTAAAGTTGTTTGAGTCTGTCTGCTGTAATCAAACGGCTGACGTCACAGTCTGATTCTTCTACAGTCTGTGGATGTAAGTGGAAAACAAAACAAGCACAACACAGCATGTGGAGCTGGATCCACTAAATCCAGATCATCTTCCTTAATGCTGGCAGGAGCAAAAATGGTCATTGATGTCGAACACTGATAATTTTTCTTTGTGTTGAAGACCAAATGATCAATATAATTTAATGTTTTCCTGGTGGTGGAATTGATATTTCACATGAGAACACAATGATTGCTGGTGATGAGGTTTATTAAACTGCACTAACATGTTGGTAGATGCTGCTGCTCTTCATCATCATGCTGTTTGTGTGTTTGAGCAGAGCGTCAGTGAGAATGAGAGCCAGCAGATCAGGGCGCGGATGGCGATGCTGAAACGACAGCAGGAGCAACGACAGCGGCTAGCGGAAACAGCAGAAGCAGTCAAAAACACCAGAGACCTGGAGAAGATGCTGAGGTTCAGCTCCCAGGTACGCCTCGCACAGTCAGTGTTAGATTCAAATACTCGTTTCTGTTTTCCTTAAAGACCTACACAACAGACTTCACAGGAGATTTAGAAGCAGGAGAACATCAGGTATTGATGAGAACTAAACATGGTTGGTATACGAGAACTAAACATGGTTGGTATATGAGAACTAAACATGGTTGGTATACGAGAACTAAACATGGTTGGTATGTGAGAACTAAACATGGTTGGTATATGAGAACTAAACATGGTTGGTATGTGAGAACTAAACATGGTTGGTATACGAGAACTAAACATGGTTGGTATATGAGAACTAAACATGATTGGTATACGAGAACTAAACATGGTTGGTATGTGAGAACTAAACATGGTTGGTATACGAGAACTAAACATGGTTGGTATGTGAGAACTAAACATGGTTGGTATACGAGAACTAAACATGGTTGGTATATGAGAACTAAACATGGTTGGTATACGAGAACTAAACATGGTTGGTATACGAGAACTAAACATGGTTGGTATACGAGAACTAAACATGGTTGGTATGTGAGAACTAAACATGGTTGGTATACGAGAACTAAACATGGTTGGTATATGAGAACTAAACATGGTTGGTATACGAGAACTAAACATGGTTGGTATACGAGAACTAAACATGGTTGGTATATGAGAACTAAACATGGTTGGTATATGAGAACTAAACATGGTTGGTATACAAGAACTAAACATGGTTGGTATATGAGAACTAAACATGGTTGGTATATGAGAACTAAACATGGTTGGTATACGAGAACTAAACATGGTTGGTATGTGAGAACTAAACATGGTTGGTATACGAGAACTAAACATGGTTGGTATATGAGAACTAAACATGGTTGGTATACGAGAACTAAACATGGTTGGTATATGAGAACTAAACATGGTTGGTATGTGAGAACTAAACATGGTTGGTATGTGAGAACTAAACATGGTTGGTATACGAGAACTAAACATGGTTGGTATACGAGAACTAAACATGGTTGGTATACGAGAACTAAACATGGTTGGTATACGAGAACTAAACATGGTTGGTATACGAGAACTAAACATGGTTGGTATACGAGAACTAAACATGGTTGGTATACGAGAACTAAACATGGTTGGTATACGAGAACTAAACATGGTTGGTATACGAGAACTAAACATGGTTGGTATACGAGAACTAAACATGGTTGGTATACGAGAACTAAACATGGTTGGTATGTGAGAACTAAACATGGTTGGTATGTGAGAACTAAACATGGTTGGTATATGAGAACTAAACATGGTTGGTATACGAGAACTAAACATGGTTGGTATACGAGAACTAAACATGGTTGGTATATGAGAACTAAACGTGGTTGGTATATGAGAACTAAATGTGGTTGGTATAATGATTAAATATTGAAAACTGAATACATTTGATATAATGATTAAATAAAAGATTTCTGAGGGCCAGTGAGAAACTAAAGGCCAGTAAGAAATAGGGGTGTGACGAGACACTTATCTCACGAGATGAGACGAGACAAGATTTTACACTTTTTTTGAATTTGGAAAGAAAAAATACATGGGTGAAAAATACGTCCTTTAAACAACTGAAAGTCTTAATTGCAACGCCTTCAGGTCTATTAGACCAAGAGATTGATGTTTCCATGGCGAGAGATCTTGTGGTGATTTGATAACGCAAGATCTAGTGCCACGAGATCTCGTGACACCCCTAGTAAGAAACTAAAACACAGATTGCTGTCTCCAGCACTTACAAAGTATCACTTGACCTGTTTGGCATAGAGGTCTGAGCCTAAACCACCCCACCATAGAGGTCTGAGCCTGAACCACCCCACCATAGAGGTCTGAGCCTAAACCACCCCACCATAGAGGTCTGAGCCTGAACCACTCCACCATAGAGGTCTGAGCCTAAACCACCCCACCATAGAGGTCTGAGCCTGAACCACCCCACCATAGAGGTCTGAGCCTAAACCATCCCACCATAGAGGTCTGAGCCTAAACCATCCCACCATAGAGGTCTGAGCCTGAACCACCCCACCATAGAGGTCTGAGCCTAAACCACCCCACCATAGAGGTCTGAGCCTAAACCACCCCACCATAGAGGTCTGAGCCTAAACCATCCCACCATAGAGGTCTGAGCCTGAACCACCCCATCATAGAGGTCTGAGCCTGAACCACTCCATCATAGAGGTCTGAGCCTGAACCACTCCATCATAGAGGTCTGAGCCTAAACCACTCCATCATAGAGGCCTCAGGAAAATAAATCTGTGAAGTCCAGTTTTTGTTTAGTTAGTTCAGAGTGCTCACTCCTCCAGCATATTTTAGCGTAGGGAGGAGTGAGCGGTTTCAGCGGTCACAGCCTCCTACTATGATTTACTATCAGACAGGATCCCATGGAGCCTGTGGGAGGAGCACCTGGAGTTTTCATCACTCTGAGTTCCTGTATGAGGCTTTATCACACGTACTACATAGATTATGCTTGTTCTGATCACTGAGTGTATGAGTCAGGCAGAAGTTTGGACATTTTAAAAATCTGTATTCATTGTTTATGGAGAGCTTATATTGATTGATTAGATAAGGAAATTTGGGTGTAAACCAAAGATGTCAAATAAGCAGGTACCAGCTGTAAAAGGTTGTCCAAATATTTAATGCTTAGAAACATTTTCAAGCCATGCATCTATGAAACAAAACTATTTTAATACCTCTGCAGGGCAATGGATGAAGCTTGAGGTGTTGTATTTTCAGGTTGTCCCTCCGTTTGTCCTGTCCTGTCCAGGCCAATCCTCTAAAGCCATATCTCAGGAATTCACATGCAGAGATGCTAAACGGCTTTAGACCAGAGGACTCCCGCTCCTTGGGAATCCCTCTTAACCTGCTGAGACATTGAACAGCAGTGACCAGGTGTGTCTCCTGTCTGCAGGTTCAGGCTATCCTGAAGAAAGTCCAGGATCAGGATTTGTCTCCTCCTTCCAACATGTTCCAGCTGAGAGTGACAACAGACGCACCCGCTCTGGAAGCCCTTTTACAGTTTGGTAGGTGAAAGTATGGAACATAATGATAGGAGTTTATCATCGCATGTAGAGTCTGGATCCACTTCAGCCTTATTTTGATATTTTTGTACAGCCACCTTAGGGCTGGCCAGTTCATAGAAATGTAGATTAAATCACAATGTGACTTACTAGAATTTTTAAATCGCAGAGGGTGCAATATCTCTTTGACCTGAAATGGGTTTTGAAATACCAGTGTTATACATTTTTTTAAGCAGAGGTGTTTTGCTCTACATACAATGCTTTGAAACCTTTAGGTAATTTTATGAAAATTTGAGAAATGTATTTGTACATTTTTGGGAATTTAGGCTAATTTGAATTTCTTTGGAAATTTGTTTAGAAAATTGTAGGTATTTTTATGGAAATTTTTAACATTTCTTTGTAAATTTTGGGAAATTTGATTCAAATTTCTGGGGGAATTAGCTTTAAAACCTTTAGGTAATTTCATGAAAATTTGAGAAATTTATTTGTAAATTTTTAAGAAGTTGCTTTGATTTTTTTTGTTTTTTTTTTCTTTTGTAATTTTATGAGAGTTTGGGGACTTTACTTAAAAGTTTTTGGGGAATTTGATTTGATTTTTGGGTGGTGGGGCAGGTTTTTTAATTTGTAGTTATTTTCTTAGAATATTTGAACATTATTTGTAGATTTTGGGAGATTGGATATAAATTTCTGGGGGAAATAGCTTTGTGTGTTATAATATAAAATGGTTTATAAGATGAGGAACCTGAAGAATTATTACGTTAAATTGCAACTGCAACTTTGAGTGGAAAAATCGCAGTTAGATTATTTTCCCAAATGGTTCAGCCCTAAGCCACATTGTGATATGGGCATGTGTTTTCACGAACATGGTCCTGTAAGGGCAGCGTTTGATTATGTTCTCATTGGCTGATTGTTTCTTGATAGAAAGATGATGCCCTGAACAGGCTCTATTTGTTTTATCTGCAGGTAATCTTCAGGTGTTATCGGTCCCTTTTGCAGTTAATCCACCTGCCAGTCAGAATACCGGCGCTTCATCTGCCCTCACAGTTACGCCTTTCTCCAGCAATTCCCCCACTGCAGGCTCCCTGGACAAGCCTTTAACCACCTCTCTGGCCTGCTCCTCCACCTCCTCTGTGCTGGTTCAGAGGCAGACATCGGGGGACTTGGGAACAAATAGAACAAATCTGACACCAGAAAGTCAACCCCAGCCTGCCGGGACATCATTAGTCCTGCAGACTGTTGCACCATCCAACAATGTCCTCCAAGTGCTCCAGCCCCCACTTGTTGTGAACCAGCAGACTGCCCCCTCTCAGAACCAGCCTGCTATCGTCCAGCTGACCGAAGCTCGAACTGTGTACCAGGTGTCTAACTTAAAGACGCCCTTTGCCCTGGCCCAGCCCTCTATGCTGCTAACTCAGAATTCATCTCAGTCCCAATCTGGAATAACTTGGTCCAGTAAGAGTGTGATGAGAAAAGAAAGCATAGTAAATCAGCAGGTTGGTGACGGTAATCATGCAGTCCTTTGGATGGGAACATCTGCAGGACCAAATCCCTGTCTGCCACAACAACCAAAACCTAACACCCAGCTGGCTGTCCCTCTACAGAACCTGATGATCAACCGCCAAACACTGCCTGCCCCCAGTTTTTCAGGAAACCACCAAGCATTTCCAGTCACCACACAAACTCTGCCAAACCAATCCCTGCTGGCTTACTTTCAGAAGCATAAACAAACTTTAGACCAACAACCCACAGTACTCCACAACCAAACATCAGATACACAAACGTTACTAGACAACAAAGCAACACCAGATCATCAACCATTGCCACTCAACATTATACAAGTGGTTGTAGGTGGCACACAAACCCCAGACCAGCAGCCATCGCTGACAGACCAGCCATTGCTGGATCACAAACAAGCACTAGACAGACAAACATCATTAGATAACACTCAAACATCAGCTAAACAAACACTGTTTGACAGCCAGCAAACACCAAACCAGGGACTGTTGCCAGTCCACAAACAAACACCACACCAGGGACCATTGCCAGTCCACAAACAAACACCACACCAGGGACCATTGCCAGTCCACAAACAAACACCACACCAGGGACCATTGCCAGTCCACAGACAAACACCACACCAGGGATCGTTGCCAGTCCACAAACAAACACCACACCAGGGACCATTGCCAGTCCACAGACAAACACCACACCAGGGATCGTTGCCAGTCCACAAACAAACACCAAACCAGGAACCATTGCCAGTCTGTAGAGAAAAACCAGACCACCATCCATTGCTGCAATCAATGCTGGATAACAAAAACACACCAGACATAAAAACATTATCAGATAAACAAACTGCAAACCGAAAGCCATTGCCAGTCCACAAACAAACACCAGACCAACAACCATTCCCAGTCCATAGAGGAACACTAGACCAGCATCCATTGCCAGTCCACAAACAAACACCAAACCAGGAACCATTGCCAGTCCATAGAGAAAAACCAGACCACCATCCATTGCTGCAATCAATGTTGGATAACAAAAACACACCAGAAATAAAAACATTATCAGACAAACAAACTGCACACCAAAAACCATTGCAGGTCAACAAACAAACACAAGACCACCAGCCGTTGCCGGTCCGCAAGCTAACAGCAGACAAGCAGTCAGTCATGAGCTACACATCGTTTGAACAGCTTGTAACTGGAGACCACAAGCAAACAGTGGACAACCAACCAAGTCCAGAAAACCTGTCATTTTGGAACTGCAAACAAACACCAGGCAACCAGCAGTTGTCCATGAATCAAACATTGCCGCCCCACAGACAGTCACTGGATGAAGAACCATTGCCAGCTCATGAACAGTCATCAGATGAGGAACCAACGCCAGGCTTCATAATACTCAAACACCAGCCATTGCCAGATGTTACAGAGATGTCACCACAGCGGGGGGAAACGTCTCCTGATATCAGCCCTCAGTTCTCACCCCAACAGCCCATCTCTGATACCAGCCCCTGCTCCTCTGAGAAACCCCATCAGCCCAGTCCTGTGGTGAAGGCGGTGGCAGACTCAGCCTGTGACAGTGGTGTACAGCTGGTGACGCCGTGGCAGCCGGAGCCTGCCGAGAACGAGCCGACCTCCACCATGTCTGAAGAACAGGAGCCTTTAGAGGACCCTCCTTCACCAGATGTAATAGAAATAGACGCTGAGGAACAGAGCTATGACATCGAATGCCCGGACTTCAAAATGAGCCAATGGCAGCCCAGAGTTTCTCTGTACAGACTCCCCTTGGCGCCTTCCCACCCTGGCGGGCCCCTCCCTCAGTTTCGTCTGGTTGCTGGTGATGCTGAAGACGAGTTTTATTTGGAAGAAATCAATGAGGATTCAGAGGTAAAAGCTTAACCTTTAAATAAATGTTTTTTGTTTATCAGCCACATTTACACAAAAACGATCCACATGAACTGAACTGTTCTTCACTTTTTGTTTTCAGAAAAATTCTGTGTTCATACAAATGTATTTTGTTAACAACTAGGGATGCACGATATTGGGTTTTTTGTTGATATCCAATATGCTGATATTTACAGATTTATTTTAGCTGATACCAACATGGATACCGATATTTAGATATGTTGTTTAAACCTAAAAAATGTAGTCCTTTTAACATTCTTTAAGGCAGTGATACTCAACGAGTGGCGCTTTTATGTCTTAATTTTAAATATTATTCCCCCAGAAATACTTTATAAAGGGAAACTGTGACATCAGAAATTATCCATTAGAAGTCACATTAATCAGTTTGAATCCCCAAATGAATATGGTTGGCTTTAATTTTTAACCTTTATTTTTTCTCTATATATTTCCATTGCCCTTATTTGCAATTTAAAACATTTTTTTGCAACTTTAAATACATTTTTACTTCTATCCCATTTTTGCCTCCTTTATCCTGCTTTTTTTATTTGCAATTTTTTCCTTTTTTTGCCACTTTTTGCCCATTTAAGCTGCATTTTGCCATTAAATGCTACTGTTTTTAGCACTCTTACCACTCTTTGCTGCTTTTTGACCATTTTCCTGCATTTTTGCCCATTTTTTGCCATGTTTATGCAGTTTTTTGGCCATTTTTTGCCACCTGTAACTCGTTTTTGGTAACTTCTCACCCATTTTTGCCACTTTCTGCCATATTTTGCCACTTTTTTGCTGCTGTTTGACAATTATTTGCCACATTTAACTTACTTGTATTGCCACTTTATTCAGTCTTTGCTACTATTAGCCACTTACATTGTGGCTCTTACAAAGGCATTTTTCAACAGTTTGGCTCTTTGGTTGAGCAGGGTTGAGTAACACTGATTTAAGGTTTAAGGATGAAAAAAAGAAACAAACATTAAACTTTAAAGAATAAGGATGAATTAAAAAGACCTCTGCTACATAGATCTGCTGGTTCAGTCTAAAACTCAACCAGTTTATTAGTGGCCAAAATTTACAGTCCGTATATGCTGATATTCGAAGCCTAAATATTGGTTTTATGTATTGACAGAAATGTTGATACCTGCTGTAGAGCTAACCCAGGCAGAAACATCTGTTGACTCTCTAGATTCATAAGGGGGGAACTTTTAGCTTGAGTCTCAAGAGTTGTCTCCAGCTTGACCCCTCGGATAAAAAGCAGGCCTCAAAGGACAGTCACAGCCCAAGACCGGTACAATCTCATAGGATTATCGCTTCGCCAATGGGTTGTTTGTAAAAACTTCTAAAACCGTGGGTTTTGCTGCCTTTCGAGTCCATCTTACTGGTCTACCTTTTGAATCTGTCTTTCGCTCAAGCACCCGTTTCTGTGCAGAGCCACACATGTATGTTGGTTGTTCTTTGACCACTTCTGTATGAATGAGTTGATGTGCCAAATGACCTGTATGTGTTGTCTGTGCAGCAGACCCCTCTGCCCAAGACAAATTTCTCCCAAGGCAGACCAAAAAAGACACTTTGACTTTGACTTTGACACGCTCACATTTTCATTCGACTTTGTTAGTTTTATTCAGGTCCAGCTGTTTTTCTAGTTGTTTTTTTATTATTTCGTCTTTGTTGCTGCATCTCGATCCTTTTTCAATTTTTTTTGTAACGTCTAAATCCTGCAAGCCCAGCCTTCACAGTTTACCTGCCTGTTAAATTCCTCAAGTAACCCACAAAAGTGACGTCAGCTCTCCTTGGACATTATCTTTGACGGTTATTTGGGCCAACTGAGGACTTTTGGAACAGGACAAGTTGGCCTGGTTGAAGGGAAGTCACCTGCTGTATCAGACCATCAACTGGAGGGATCCACCGATTTCCACATAACTTTGCAGAAGTAGTCAGCTCCTTGACTGCTGGATCCAAGCTCCGGATCAGCTGATCCAAGCATCAGCCATGGACCCCCCTCTTTTCAGCTAGACGGTTCGTCTCCAGTACACCATCCCTCCAGGGCAAAAGTGGGCGATTCCTGTCTAACTCTTTATGGGTTGATGTGTTTCACTCGGGTTCCATCCAAAACCACTGATCAAGATCAGACCTGTTTTTCAAAATTAATTCCCAAATTCTACCATTTAATTTCAGATCTTTTTTCCTACATTCTAATCCATATAGGTCACACTGTTTAAACATTTTAATCCTGTTATTCACAATAAATCTTCAAAACTTAAATCATTGTCCAGATAGCTTAATTTAGGAAAAATTGTCCCTGAAACGAGAATTCACAACTTGACACATGAGTCTGGTATTCATTTAAAAGCTAAATGTGGTTATTCCATATTTAATTCCCACATACAAGGGTTTTGCCCCATTTTAGGAGTCTGATTTAAATTTGGTATCCCTACACTGCAGATACCGATATTTGCCCTTTTCTGCTAATATCTGCTGATACTGATACCAGGCCGATAATATCATGCATCCCTACTTACAACAGGAGCTAGCACACAAATGTTTGTGAGGACGGACACTGATAAGGGGTTGTTTCTCCAAATGAGGGAATGTCTTTATATATTGTATTAACGATGTGTTACAGTCTTCCAGATACCACTTTAGTCCATGCGTCCATACTCCGTATTTACAGTCCGCCTCCAGTGATGACCTGCTATCAGAACTCACTGTCCTTCCTTTCATTCTAACAACAGTCCAAACATCATTTCTAAGGGTGTCTGCAGAGTCTCAAAAAACATCAATGTTTATCAGTCAATTTGGCAAAAATTAAGGCTGACATGAGAATATAGAGATTTAGATTGTTACAGGTAAAAATGGACTGTGCAAGAGAGCCTTGACTGCCAAAATAGAGGGCTTTTTTTTTTAGATTATTTCCTAACCCTAACCCCCATGGTAACTTAAGAGAAATCACCGTTTTAAAATTTACCAGTTCACTGAAACTGAGAGTTCACCAAGTTCACCCAAAAAGTCCCTTTGACTTTCTGTATGTGAAGGCTGTGCAGCTTCTGCAGGAAAGGCCTCGCTGTCCCTTGTGGTTTTCATACTTCTTCTTTCAGCAAGTTCCCCGTTCAGCAGGTTCAGCAACAACCATTGCCTTTTCTATGACCTCTTATACATTTACAGAACCAGAGACACCAAACTGTTACATTTGTTTGAATAAACCCAACCTTGGTTAAATATTCAAATGTTTGAAGAAAACAAATATAATTCACCAGATACTAAGTCTTTTTCTTGTTAAGAAATAATATAAGAATTTAGGTTCTCTGCTCAAGGCTTTTAGATAATTTCACGAGCCTGGCCAATATTTGAAGGAAATACAGGCTGAGGTGTACAGGCGATATAATTCTATTCTACAGAAGGCCGATATTTACAAGAGAGATAGGCCTGTATTTACAGAAGATATAGACTGATATTTACAGGAGATATAGGCTGATATTTACAGCTGATATAGACTGATATTTACAGGAGATATAGACTGATATTTACAGAAGATATAGACTGATATTTACAGGAGATATAGGCTGATATTTACAGCTGATATAGACTGATATTTACAGGAGATATAGACTGATATTTACAGGAGATATAGACTGATATTTACAGGAGATATAGACTGATATTTACAGCTGATATAGACTGATATTTACGGGAGATATAGACTGATATTTACAGCTGATATAGACTGATATTTACGGGAGATATAGACTGATATTTACAGGAGATATAGGCTGATATTTACAGGAGATATAGGCTGATATTTACAGCTGATATAGACTGATATTTACGGGAGATATAGACTGATATTTACAGGAGATATAGACTGATATTTACAGGAGATATAGGCTGATATTTACAGCTGATATAGACTGATATTTACAGGAGATATAGACTGATATTTACAGGAGATATAGGCTGATATTTACAGCTGATATAGACTGATATTTACAGGAGATATAGACTGATATTTACAGGAGATATAGGCTGATATTTACAGGAGATACATACTGATATTTACAGGAGATATATACTGATATTTACAGGAGATATAGGCTGATATTTACAGGAGATATAGGCTGATATTTACAGGAGATATAGGCTGATATTTACAGGAGATATAGACTGATATTTACAGGAGATATAGGCTGATATTTACAGCTGATATAGACTGATATTTACAGGAGATATAGACTGATATTTACAGGAGATATATACTGATATTTACAGGAGATATAGACTGATATTTACAGGAGATATAGACTGATATTTACAGGAGATATAGGCTGATATTTACAGCTGATATAGACTGATATTTACAGGAGATATAGACTGATATTTACAGGAGATATAGGCTGATATTTACAGCTGATATAGACTGATATTTACAGGAGATATAGGCTGATATTTACAGGAGATATATACTGATATTTACAGGAGATATATACTGATATTTACAGGAGATATAGGCTGATATTTACAGGAGATATAGGCTGATATTTACAGGAGATATAGGCTGATATTTACAGGAGATATAGACTGATATTTACAGGAGATATAGGCTGATATTTACAGCTGATATAGACTGATATTTACAGGAGATATAGACTGATATTTACAGGAGATATATACTGATATTTACAGGAGATATAGACTGATATTTACAGGAGATATAGACTGATATTTACAGGAGATATAGGCTGATATTTACAGCTGATATAGACTGATATTTACAGGAGATATAGGCTGATATTTACAGCTGATATAGACTTATATTTACAGGAGATATAGGCTGATATTTACAGGAGATATAAACTGATATTTACAGGAGATATATACTGATATTTACAGGAGATATAGTCTGATATTTACAGGAGATATAGACTGATATTTACAGGAGATATAGACTGATATTTACAGGAGATATAGTCTGATATTTACAGGAGATATAGTCTGATATTTACAGGAGATATAGTCTGATATTTACAGGAGATATATACTGATATTTACAGGAGATATAGTCTGATATTTACAGGAGATATAGTCTGATATTTACAGGAGATATATACTGATATTTACAGCAGATATAGTCTGATATTTACAGGAGATATATACTGATATTTACAGGAGATATATACTGATATTTACAGGAGATATAGTCTGATATTTAAAGGAGATATAGTCTGATATTTAAAGGAGACATAGTCTGATATTTACAGGAGATATAGTCTGATATTTACAGTTTATTTGGGCTGATATTTAAAGGAATTACAGGCACAGGTTCATAATGGATAAATGCTGACATTTACAGGAGCATCTGTATCTTTTGTGTTATTGATCAGTATATTCAATTTTTCTGAGAAGTGGTTAGAGTAGAGTGTGTTGGAACTGGGCCTATTTTTTACCATTTTATAGTTTTTTTTTACAAGTCAAAGCAGCTTTACAGTGAAACTATAGCCTAGTGTAGTACCAGCACAGATTCTGTAAATGCTAGCACCCCTAGCATCTCAAAGACAGCTTTTTCTGCATACTGCAATAACCAATCTACATCTTTTTAACTATGTTATCACAGCTCTGTATATTTAATCCCCTTCATTTTTGCCTAAAAGTCGGCCATAGTTGTCAACTTTTGGAGAACTGGGTAGAACTGGTGAGGAGTGAGGGTTTAGTCATCAAATGTTAAAATTGTTGGTTAATGTGTCTTCTAGTAATGACAGAGAGTTGAAGTACTGGTTAGATAGAAAAGACAAGATGACCAGTGTTGAGGCATAGAACTCGCAATGCGTCAAACATATCACGAAAACAAGAGTCTAGAGACGGTGAGATAAGTTTAGGCCTAGCCGATATTTACACTGTTCAAAATACGGAGTGATAGAGGAGCTGATCGAGAGAGCCCCGAAAGCTAGTGACAGACCCTTTTATAGCATCTAATCTAGACATGCACCTAGCCATGAATCAAGCACACACATACACACTTCTAGAAGGACCACCAAAACATGTTTTTGTTCTCTTGACGTTGCTTCTTGCACGTACCCTTAGTCCCAGCCAACTCTTACCTAACCTCGTGATATCAGATCTTTCCAGATCATCCTTTTTGGTCATGAGAATCAGCTCCTCACTAGTTTCTCAACCTTCTTACCAGACTGAAACATCTGTAGACCCTTGTCAATTGTTTACCTGACCTGAGAGCCAATCCATCATGTACAGGATGCGTTCAGCCTCCTCTGAGAACAGCCTCTTCGGAGAACAGGCCACAAAGCAGCAGGAGCAGAGTTGAATAGTTGAATAGTTATATGCAGTAAATTAATATGTGAGTACATATATGAGATATATGAAATATCCCTACACCAGCTGTGAGTGAGTGGGACCTGCTCCTCTCTGCTGTTTTCCAGTCTGACGATGATGACATCCCAGAAGAGTACATGGAGCCGCTGTCGTCTCCAGACTCTCCTCTGACCCTGCAGACCGTCGGCTGCGCCGCCTGCGGGTCGGCCAACGCGTCGATCATCTGCTCTGCGTGTGGTCGAGGGTACCACGGAGACTGTCACATTCCTCCTGTTGGCTGTGACATCTGGTGAGGAAAACGCTGACGAAAATGCTGAAACAGCGTGGTATAAATGCCTCAGACAGTCTCTGATGTTGCTTCGTTCCTCTTCTTTGTCTTACAGGATGGAGTGGACCTGTTCACTGTGTCAGGACCTGTTGGACCCCTTAGACCCCTACAGTTCTGACAGACCACCACGACCTCAGGGTGTCTGTCTCAGTCTCCAGGAACAGAGGGTCAGTATCCACTGTGTGGAAATTTTTCTCCGCTGCTGGTGAACAAATGAAATATAGACTTCTGCCGGCTGACAAAGCTTTTATTTCCTGCAAGAAAGTGACAACTTGAAAAGCTGTACATAAGGTTGGTCCGAGTTCGTCTTACGAGCTTTATCATTAGACGACAACTTTATTGTCGTCGGCAGGAAAGGAGAAGAAAGTATGTAATCCTGCGAGCCATTGTGACACCGACTCGGGAGAGAAGGCCTTTGTTGTAAAACTCTCGAAAAGATGAGCTGTCAATAGTGAGGTATAACTTATGCCCTGTTTACACAACGTTTTCGAGTGAAAACACAAAAGTTTTGTAGCGTTTTGGCTGTCCGTTTACACGGCAATGACGTTTTTTGAAACGGGCTCCAGAGTGGAGGTTTTCAAAACATCTCTGTCTCCGTGTAAACAAGGAAAATGGCACTTTCTGAAAACAAACATGTGCGCTGCGGCTGCAGTAAATATCCATGCGCGAGTCGGCTTATAGCACATGTGCGGATGGGAAGTCCTAAACGAAGATGGCCGACACCAGTGTACTGTTTGGGCTCCTCACTCTTTTGAATTTAACTGTACCTCTCCAACAAAATGTTGATTTACCTCATCATCACTTGGATCAGTGAAGGGTGTATGGGTCGAGTCAGAATCTGGTGCAGGCACGAAAATCACACCGCCATCTACTGGCCTGGCATGTATACTACATTGTTTTTGGTGTTTTGGAGATCATTTCGAAAACGCTGCCGTCTGAACATGGAACTTTTTGGAAACGAAAACGAAAACCGAAGCAAAACGTCATATAAACAGGGCATTAATCTACAATTTTATGAAATTTTCCGTGCTGGGACAATCCCCATTCAACATAATAACTGACACTTCTACTCCTCGCGTAACGTAAAGCAGCTACTGTTAGCCCACCCTGTCCAGGCTGCTGGTCAATTTCGGTAGCGTGAGATTGCTGTGGGCTCTTCCGCGGCTCATTTTGTTACAGTCATGGATTTCCTTAACCTGACACGCCAGATGGATTTGTTTCACACATCCATCTGGGAAAGCTTCAATAGGAAACGTTTGAGAAAAGGCAGAGGCTTTGAAAAAAACTCGGAGTGTGATTGGATGAATGTTCTGTCACATCTCTACGCGCCAATAAGAGCAACAAAACATGTGACCACCTCTTTTAGTTGGACCAAGGTCTGGCTGTTTGGTCCGGACCACGGTCCAGGGGAGGTTTTACACCTATCATTTTGGTTCGGACCAAACAGAGAAGTCCGAAAGTCCGGACCAGACCACGTAGGTGTGAAAGCCCCCTTAAACATTTATACCTGAGGAACACCCCCCAAGGCACCCCCACCGTCTGCCGTGGGATCCTGTACCAGGACAGCGCTTTGTATTCAGGCGGGGGATTTAGGAGGTCTAGACATCACACAAAAGGACCTTTTGATTCAGTCATTAAAGGTTTTACACCTACACAGGAACTGGCACAGTCACCTTTGTTTAAAGAAACAGTGGGGGGTGTTACACCACAGAACTACATGAGAACTGAGACGGATTCAGAAAGTATTCAGACCCCTCTTCACTTTTTCAGTTTTCTTGTTTTTCATCCTGATGCTACAGTCATTTAAATCCATTTTTCTCCAATCAGTCTACACTCAGCAGTATTACGCCCCTAGTTACTCATTAGGGGACTTCTGAAGGTGATTGGTTGACCTGGATTTTATTCATGGCTATCAGACTCCAGGGGGCTGAGGACTTTTTCACACCACACTTCTCAGATTTTCATTTTTACAGCATGTTGAAAGCCATGTATAATTTTCCTTCCACTTTATAATTATGCACCACTTTGTGTTCATCTATCACGCAAAATCCCAATAAAATATGTTTACGTTTGTGATTGTAACATGAAGAAATGTGGAAAAATTGAAGGAGTATGAATACTTTTGCAGGCCACTGTACCTTTATGCATTATTGTGATCACATGACATCAACCAGCTGTCCATGTCTCTGTTCTCTGTTTTTAAAACCATCCTAAGAAAATAAAAGAGACAGCCCTGCTGGTACAATGCCTCCTCCTCCTTTCTTCCTGTAGATCTTTGTCAGATTTGTTTTAACCTTGCCTTTTTGTTCCTTCCACAGAAGTGTGAAAACCTGCTGCTCCACCTAAAGGTTGAAGGCTGCAGTCGACTGTCAAAGGTCAGAGCTTCTACTGTTTTTAAATCACCTGCTTGTCTAATTCAGACCTCAGATGATCAGCTGCTGTATTTACATGCTATCCAGTGAAATGAGTCCTGGGCCACTGTGGAGCAGCGAGGAGGTCACAAAAATAAAAATCTAGACGTTATACTCGGCTCATGAACAATCTCTGGCAGAGACAGCGCACCAGTTACAACAAGAGGAACATCAAAATACGACAAACATGACATAGAAACACAAGAGACAGAGAGCAGGACAAACCAGCCTCATGAAGCAGTCACATCTTCAGTTTAATGGCCTTTTAACATTATTTAAATATGATCCAGTGAGACTAGATCAGGGGTGTCAAACTCACTCACAGCAGGGGCCAGATTCTGAATTTGGGTCTAACCTGAGGGCCTAACCAGATCAACATTTAACCATTGACTGACAACCTAAATGATTTTAAGATTAAAAGATCAACATGACAAGTTAAAAACTCAAAATCTGAGATAAAAAGTCAAACTTTTAAGTTTTAAAGGTAAAAACATGACATTTAAAGTCAAAACAATGTTTTTATAAGGTAAAATATGAGATAAAAATTCAAATTCATGAGTTTTAAAAGTCAAAATATATATAATTAAAAATCACAAGTTATAAAGGTCAATTTATGAGATATAATTAAAAATCACGTGTTTTAAAAGTCAAACTATGAAATAAAATTAAAAATCACAAGTTATAAAGAGCAAAATATGAGATAAAAGTGAAAGTTAGAAGTTGAAATGGTCAGAAAAACTGGGATAAAATTCAAAATCATGACATTTACCAATCAAAATATGAGGTAAACGTCAAAATCTTGAGTTTAAAAAGTCAGAATAGAAATAAAATTCAAAATCATGAGTTATAAAAGTCTAAATATGAAATAGAATTAAAAATCATGAGTTATAAAGATCAAAATATGAGATAAAAGTAAAAGTTAGGAGTTGAAATGGTCAGCAAAACTGAGATAAAATTCAAAATCATGATATTTAACAATCATAATATCAGAAATTATGAGTTTAACTTGTCAAAATAGGAAGTAACAGTAAGAATCACAAGTTTTAAAGGTAAAAACAAGATAAACGTCAAAATCATGACTTTAAAAGGTCAAAATAAGGTTGAAAATATAAAATTATGAATCTCAAAGGTAAAAATATGAAATAAAAATTCAAAACCATAACTTTTAGTCATAACTGTGAAAAGCAAAATTGAAAATCTAGAGAAAACACAAATTTGTCCTGCGTTCCTGACTTTGTATCAAATCATTTTTACGGTTTACTTTTTCTGATTTTTATGACTCAACAAGGATGTTGTAAATCATCAAGGTTAAATTTACATTTTTATACTGGAGGAAATCTGCAGACCTCATACTGGTGGACCAGTTTTAATAAAGATGTATGATCTGGTGGGCTGGGTATAACTGCACCACAGGCCGGATTTGGCCCCTGGGCCTTGAGTTTGACACCCCTAGACTAAATATTTGGGTGCTCTACAAGGTCCAGCGAGCTCAGAATGAACCCCGGACTCTGGTGAAAATAGATATGAGAGAGTTTACCAGCACAGATTTATATAAACATGCAGATGACGTCTGAGCAGAGTTAGTGAAGGCCATCCTACCAGCTCATTTAACTTTAACTTTAATGGACATGTTGAAAGCCTGACTTTTTACAGTGTACTTCCTGTAGATTTACTGCATTAAGGATGTGTATATTTCCTCCACCAGGTAGTGCTGTAACGGACGCTCTGCAGTCTGCTGATCCTTTTGTTTCTGTGTTTTCAGATGGAGTCTGTTTGGTCTCGTCTGATAGCGATGTCAGAGCGTCTGACACATCAGAGCCCACAGGTGTACCTGACGTCTGCAGAGCTGCTCTATGACATCTGGAGGCTGTTCAAAGATGCTGTACAGGTACAGGCAGGTGCACAGGTACAGACAGGTGGATAGGTACAGACAGGTGCACAGGTACAGACAGGTGGACGGGTACGGACAGGCAGACGGGTACGGACAGGCGGACAGGTACGGACAGGCACAGACAGGCGGACAGGCACAGACAGGCGGACAGGCACAGACAGGTGGATGGGTACGGACAGGTGGACGGGTAGGGACAGGCGGACGGGTACGGACAGGTACAGACAGGTGGACAGGCACAGACAGGTGGACGGGTACAGACAGGTAGACAGGTACAGACATCTGCACAGGTACAGACAGGTGGACAGGTACAGACAGGTGCACGGATGCACAGTTACAGACAGTTGCACAGGTACAGCCATCTGCACAGGTACAGACAGGTGGACGGGTACAGACAGGTGGACAGGTACAGACAGGTGGATAGGTACAGACAGGTGGATAGGTACAGACAGGTGCACAGGTACAGACAGGTGCACAGGTACAGACAGGTGGATAGGTACAGACAGGTGGATAGGTACAGAGAGGTGGATAGGTACAGACAGGTGGATAGGTACAGACAGGTGCACAGGTACAGACAGGTGGATAGGTACAGACAGGTGGATAGGTACAGACAGGTGGATAGGTACAGACAGGTGGATAGGTACAGACAGGTGCACAGGTACAGACAGGTGGATAGGTACAGACAGGTGGATAGGTACAGAGAGGTGGATAGGTACAGACAGGTGGATAGGTACAGACAGGTGCACAGGTACAGACAGGTGCACAGGTACAGACAGG
This sequence comes from Cheilinus undulatus, assembly GCF_018320785.1. Classification (NCBI taxonomy): domain Eukaryota; kingdom Metazoa; phylum Chordata; class Actinopteri; order Labriformes; family Labridae; genus Cheilinus; species Cheilinus undulatus. Next base: position 53,839,093 of record NC_054872.1, read on the forward strand.
TGGATAGGTACAGACAGGTGGATAGGTACAGACAGGTGCACAGGTACAGACAGGTGCACAGGTACAGACAGGTGGATAGGTACAGACAGGTGGATAGGTACAGAGAGGTGGATAGGTACAGACAGGTGGATAGGTACAGACAGGTGCACAGGTACAGACAGGTGCACAGGTACAGACAGGTGGATAGGTACAGACAGGTGGATAGGTACAGAGAGGTGGATAGGTACAGACAGGTGGATAGGTACAGACAGGTGCACAGGTACAGACAGGTGGACAGGTACAGACAGGTGGACAGGTACAGACAGGTGGATAGGTACAGACAGGTGGACAGGTACAGACAGGTGCACAGGTACAGACAGGTACGGACAGGCACAGACAGGTGGACAGGTACAGAGAGGTGGATGGGTACGGACAGGTGGACGGGTAGGGACAGGCGGACGGGTACGGACAGGTACAGACAGGTGGACAGGTGGACAGGCACAGACAGGTGGACGGGTACAGACAGGTAGACAGGTACAGACATTTGCACAGGTACAGACAGGTGGACAGGTACAGACAGGTGCACGGGTGCACAGGTACAGACAGTTGCACAGGTACAGCCATCTGCACAGGTACAGACAGGTGGATAGGTACATACAGGTGGATAGGTACAGACAGGTGGATAGGTACAGACAGGTGGATAGGTACAGACAGGTAGATAGGTACAGACAGGTGGATAGGTACAGACAGGTGGATAGGTACAGACAGGTGGACAGGTACAGACAGGTGGATAGGTACAGACAGGTGGATAGGTACAGACAGGTGGATAGGTACAGACAGGTGGACAGGTACAGATATGTGATTGATGATGTACTTCCTGTTTTCCCGTTCCCAGGTCAACAGCTCCGTTAACGACCTGCAGGACAGTTTCCAGAGCAGAGTGGCAGAAACGTTCCGCCCAAAACTTCCTGCTCAGGGGGGGGAGAAACAGACCGATTCTCACATCACATCTGACGAGGCCATGATGTCACCTGGAGGAGATCAGGGGGAGGAGCCAGAGGGTCAGGGGGAGGTGGAGGAGGATGAGGAGGAGGAGGAGGAGGAGGAGGAGGAGGAGGAGGTTGACTTTGACATCAGGAAGATGAAGAAGAGGCTCAAAGACCTTCTTGAGAGGAAGGAAGCCAAGAGGAGGAGGATGGACGACGTGACTCCGCCTCCTTCAGAGCCACATGAAGAAGGCCTCTCAGCCCCCAGTAACACTAACTGTGACATCATCATCACATGAATTCAGGGAGTTGAAGTCTGAACAGCGTTGACCTTGGACTGGTCCTGGTCTGACATTTTTCTGTCATATTGTGAATTTATTTTTGTCTCATTTATAATTAAAAAACTCAAGTGAATGTTTTTTTTTACTTCAGCTGATATTAAAAACAGCTTTATTGACAATAATTCAGCTGACAGTCTGCATTGTTTCTATGAAGAAGACTATGGAGTCTGTCTGTTCTTGCACTTAAATGCAACAAACACCCAGGGACTCTAGACTGGTGAGTTTACCTCCACCAGTCCACTCAGTCCATGCCAGGCCTGAGGACTCAGACTCATACTCTAGTATGATGTTAGCTTCTAATGATATCTCCACCACATTGGAAATGAGGGAAACCTTCTGAGAATCAAAGGTTTGAATTGAATATGAGGATGTAGTCAAGGGGCCATCTCTGTAGTCCTCCTCTAATCTGGACTTTATTGCAGAGACAAGCCTTTCCTCACTGCAAAACCACAACACACCTTTGACGACTCCACATAAAAGACCAAGAAGGTCTCCATCTCTCCTCTCCTCCATAAAGTCCAGATCAGTGGAGGGCTGCAGGGATGGTTCTCCTTCCAGAACTTTGTCCCATCACCTCCAGGATCTCAGAGTGACCATCAGGTTCTTGGTCTCCTCACTCACTAAGGTCCTTTTGCCCCCGATGGCCACCGGCTCTAGAAGGGTCCTGGTTGGTCCAGACTTCTTCATGTGAGAATTCTGGAGGCCACTGTTCTCTTGGGAACCTACAGAGCCCCAGACATGACATGGTCAAAAAAAAAAAATTAAATTGCGGCCAAAATGTAGCTGTAACATGCGCAGAAAATACTAATTCATGGCCACGAAATACTAAATTGTGGCCACAAAATACTAATTTACATACAATTTAGTATTTCATGGCCATGTATTAGTATTTCGTGGCCACAAATTAGTATTTTGCGGCCACAATTTAGTTTTTTGTGGCCATGAAATAGTATTTTGTGGCCACAATTTAGTATTCTATGGCTATGAGTTAGTATGTTGTAGCCATGAATTGGTATTTTGAGGCCAGAACTTAGTATTTTGTGGCTATGAATTAGTATTTTGTCGCCACAATTTAGTATTTTGTGGCCATGAATAAGTATTTTGTGGCCACAACTTAGTATTTTGTAGCTCGCTTTTCTTTTTTAACATGAGAAAAATTTGGACAAAATAATCGGACCAAGTGTGCGAAGGCCTTAAGGGGATCAAAACTGAAAAAACACCGTTTTTCATATGTGCCCTTTAAAAGTTGTGAAAGTGCTAAGAACCTCCTGTTTTTGGTCTATTTTAACATGACGTACCTATGAGTACACACCCACCAATGAGCCCCCCACCCCCTTCCTCCCCTGGGGCCCTGGGCTAATGCTTGGAGCACCTGAACACATCAGCTATAAATCACAGATTTCTCCCGTCTTCCTCTCCTCTACTACAGTGGTTTTCAGTGTGAGGTGGGCCCGCCCTGGGGGGGGCGCCACAGGACTTCAGGGGAGGCGCGGACCCATAAACAAACCACAGGATTGCAGGATTTTCCTCTAGTGGTTGTGATGATGCTCAAGATTGATGCTGTTTAATTTGCAAAGATGTACAAACTAATGATAGCAAAAGGCCGTGTAACCCCTGGGGTCACTCTGAATCAAAGCACGAAGTCGCGGGAATTTTTTGATAGGAAGAAAAAAGGAATTCTGGTCACTCAAGGTAACAGAGACATTTAGCACTGTTAAAAACTAAAACAGCCTCTGCAGCTGTTTGGCTCCGGCTAGGATCAGAAGTGAGTACCAGGCAGGGTGGGGGGCGTGGAATAAAAGATCTTCTCCTAGGGGAGGCTCACTCACCTACACTTTGAAAACCCCTACTCTGCTATTTTTCCTTTATTCTGTTCCCAGCCAGCAGAGGGCAGCAGAGCAGCAGACATGCTGGAGTTTTCTAGAGCAGTGGTTCTCAACCTTTTCAGCCCACGACCCCCAAAGTGAGAGACCGGGGACCCCCACTGTACCTAAAGGTGGTTGGACAGCCATGAACATTCGAGAAAAGTCATGTGGAGACGAGGCCGTCCATTAGGCGGGGGATGGGAGAACTTTCTGGGGCCCAGCCACACTGGGGGTCAGCAAAATCCTGGTCCATAGTAAAGTTAAACTGATATTTTATATTTGACCTGAATAATAACCACTCTGATCAAAGAAACACATTTTAAATGATTTGTGTAGTAAGCAGCCCTCTTAAAACTGTAAAAAAAAAAAAAAAAAGGCTAAAATTGGTTAATAATGGCAAAAATGGTGGGAGAGGTGGTGAAATTAAATTTAAAGTAGCAGAAATGGGTTAGAAATGCCAAAAATTGGACAAAAGAATAACAAAAAAAGGGGGAAATTGGTTAAAGTGGCAAAAGTCTGCATATAAAGTGGCTTAAATGGCGTTAAAGTGGCAAAAAAAGGTGGAAATTTGGTGAACTGGGATGAAAATTTAACCCGACACGAAACAATACGAAACGTTTGAGAAAAGGCAGAGGCTTTGAAAAAACTCTGAGGGTGATTGGATGAATGCTCTGTCACATCTCTACGGGCCAATCAGAGCAACAAAACGTGACGTAGCAGCTATCCAGCTACGCGTGCGCAGCTACCCGGGAATAATGGTAACCATGGCGACTGTAGACATGTCAGTACTCCACTTTTGTGGTTTTTGAAAAGAAAACAACTCACTGCTGTTCTTTGTTCTTCTTTTAACAAAGAAATGTCTTCAAGTTCTGATAAAACTGGCACTTTAGCAGCATCCACGCTAATCTCTTCCTCCATAACTGCACCAGCTCTTGCTGCTGCTTGTTTACGTCACGACTCTGCTGCGCCTGAAAGTACCGCCCCTCGTCACTGATTGGTCCTGTCACTTTCTAACTGGGCCCAAACAGTTCAGATGGGAGCTTTGAAGATGAATTCACCAGTGAAAAACACGGAAACGGGCGAATCCATCTGCTTCACAAGGTTATGAAATTGATATAAACTGGCAAAAAAGGCTTAGCTGAGGCAGAACGGGCAAACGGGCATATCAAATTGTGAAATGTTGCTTATAAAGTGTTAAAAGTGGTTAGAAGTGGTAATAATGTGTCAACCGAGCCAACAATAGGCACAGAGTGTCGAGATTTGGTTTAGAAGTGACAAAAACAGGCAGAAAAAAAGTGGTGGAAAGGCTTTAAAATGACAAATGGGTTATAAGTTGCAAAAATGTGTTAAAATGGGCAAAATTGGTTTGAAGTGGCAACAGTGTAATTCAAAAATGTTCTTAGTTTTTTTAAGGCATCTGGAGACCCCCTCTCAGTGTCTCATGACCCTCAGTGGGGTCCTGACCCCAAGGTTAAGAACCACTGTTCTAGAATATGAAGCCCTTTTCCCATTTCTCTAAACTCACAGTGACTGACGTTCTGCAGAGAACGACAGGATGAATCTTCAAACATCCCCGGTCCTTCAGCTCTGAGGAGAGCATCAGGACTCAGACTCCTTCCATACTGAACCGGTCTCTAGTCCTGGTGAACTTATCCGAATAAAAACAGATGCTCTCTATCGCTGATATTTCTGTTCCTCTGAGGAGAGCATCAGATTTCCTGATCCTTTCACCTCACAGTAATCCACAGATCCTTTATTCTAGTCCGTCTACAGGGATCTGCAGTAATCCACAGATCCTTTATTCTAGTCCGTCTACAGGGATCTGCAGTAATCCACAGATCCTTTATTCTAGTCCGTCTACAGGGATCTGCAGTAATCCACAGATCCTTTATTCTAGTCCGTCTACAGGGATCTGCAGTAATCCACAGATCCTTTATTCTAGTCCGTCTACAGGGATCTGCAGTAATCCACAGATCCTTTATTCTAGTCCGTCTACAGGGATCTGCAGAAATCCACAGATCCTTTATTCCAGTCCGTCTACAGGGATCTGCAGTAATCCACAGATCCTTTATTCCAGTCCGTCTACGGGGATCTCCAGTAATCCACAGATCCTTTATTCCAGTTCATCTACAGGGATCTACTGTTGTTACTTTCATTAGACTGATGGCCAGATATCCGGGGGTCTGTTGAGGGTCCTGGACCTCGATGTTGGTCCAGGGGTCCTCCCAGGGGCCTGATTAGTCAATCAGAATCTATTTTATTGTCGTCTTAATCAGTGAAAGTCGTTCAGAACAAAGCGCTCGTATTTAATGTGCACCTTTGTTGATTATATCTCAGGACCCCCGGGGACCAGGACCCCTTGGGGACCAGGACCCCCATGACTCCTTCCCTACGTGAGGGTCCAGCTCCCTGATCTGGACTCTGATCTCCAGCTGCATTAATCTCCACAGCTCATCATCCACCAATCATGCTACAGCCTCTGCCCAGAGGCCCCGCCCACAGCTACATAAAGCCCCGCCAAGGCTCAGAGCTCATATGAAGGTGGATGATCGGAGCAGAGATGGTGGTGGAGGTCAAAGGTCGTCTGGAGGTGATGGAGGGAAACCAGCAGAAGGTGGAGGTGAAGCTGCTTCTGCTCGGCGCTCACAGCGTGGGGAAATCTGGTAGGACACGTTAGAAATATTTACACGCCTCATTTCAAGTTTAGTTTCAACTCTTTATAAAGTCTGAGGTTCTGAGCTACGGAGGCCCTGAAGGGCAAAAACATCACACTTAATAAAATATATTTATTTTTATTTAAAAAAACAATGAGAATGCATAAACTATGACCCACAATTACAGCACTGATTTTTAAAAACACGATTAATCGCATGGCTTATTGTTTGAATCCAGGTCTCTGCAGCGTCAGTGATGTAAATAAATCTTTAACCTGTAAACACAGGTCAGACCAGCCAGAAGTCACCTACTGATAAAATGTGGAGAAAAGGGTGTGATTAATCCCGATTAACTCCAGAAATCATGAGATTAATCGCAGTTAAAATACTTATTCCTTAGACAGCCATATTTTAAGGGATTTTTTGTATTTAAGTATTTTCGTATTTCAGCAAATGTCTTTAGAGTTTAAATAAAATTTTAAAGAACTTTTAAAAACTGTTTTTGTATTTTAAAACGTAATTTAGTTTAAGCCCCAAAATATCTCAAGGAGGTTTGTTTGTGTTTCCCTTTTTTCTATTTGCTAATCTGTCTTTTTTTTTTTTGCTCAAAAAATCATTTTTAGGTTTTATTAAAACATTTCTTGTCATTCAAGAAATATTTTTGTTTTTCCCAAATTATTTTGTGTCTAATTGAATAACTTCATATTTTCATGGAGTGTTTTTTCTTTTGTTGTTGTTTATGAAATCTTTTTGCATTTTGTGTGTTATTTTATATTTTTATGTTGTGAAGACATTTTAGCAGTTGACCTTCAGGGCCACCGTACTGAACTTACTGATTAAATTTATTGTAGAATGTCAAAATCCTGTTGCTTTAAAAGTGTTTTATGATTTAAATCAAAAGATTATTGATTTAATTTTGCTGTCACAAACACTTTAATAACTTCATAGATTCATAAATTCATCTCACACATTTATTTTAGTTTTATTACCACTGTTTGACTTCCATCCTGGAGGTCGATGAAAATGTTTTCAATGATGAAATCACTTCATAATTAACCGCTCGGTTATTCTGAAGGGTTTTTATGTTTTCATTCACTGTTAGCCCGCTCTGCTGTTATTTAGACCAGTGGTTCTCAACCTTGGGGTCGGGACACTGTTGCCCCTTTACACCAATTTTACCAAATTTTACCCTTTTCATCACTTTTTAACACCAATTTGGTCAATATGGCACATTTTTGTCACTTAGAACCCATTTTTGTCTATTTTAAACCCTTTCCACCACTTTTTTCTGCCTGTTTTTGCCACTTCTAAACCAATTTTTGCCAATTACTAACTATTATTGCCTCTGTTAACCCCTTTTTACACCACTTTTATGTCAATTTTAACCACAGGTAACCCAATTTTCCCTATTAATATCAATTTTTCATCTTTTTCCACCCAACTCCCATCAATTTCTGCAATTTAAAGCCATTTCAGCCACTTTAAAATCACATTTTACCACTTTTTCTGCCCATTTTTGCCACTTAAACACTTTTTTTTTTGCCACTTTTAACCCATTAATGTTCTTTTAAAATCCAATTTCACCACCTTTTCACCATTTTTTTGCCATTATTAACCAATTTTACCATATAAAACTATTTTAATTATGTTTGTAACAAAAGTTTTTTCATCTAAAGAAGGCTAAATGAATAATAATCCTCCGTTTGTTTCTGCAGCTCTCACAGTCCGGTTTCTGACCCGGAGGTTTATCGGCGAGTACGGAGACATCGGTGAGGACACGGCCAAACTCTGATCCCTGATCTGAAGACCACGTTCCATTATTCTAAAGTCACGCTGGTGAATTTTGTGTTTTTCAGATTCAGTTTACAGCCGAGTGGAGCGGCTCGACGGTCAGGACGTCTGCTTCAGTGTCTGGGACTCTCTCTACTCACAGGTAGACCCACACCTGAGGCTGTCCTATCAGAGACCGTTTCTAAAAGAACAAAGATATTTTAGATGTACGTGTCAGACATGTTTGATCGGGGGGGTCACACTGCCGCCTCAGTTTAGGATATTTAGACAAAAACTCAATCACAAGTCCTGGTTTGGGATTACAGACTGAACCCAGAATGCTTTGGGAGTATCTCGGGGTAACCATGAGGACACTTTAACCCAGGGTTCCTCAACCAAAGGGCCAAACTGTTCAAAAATACCTTTGCACAATCTAAGTGGTGAAAGTGGCAAAAAAAGCTTGAAGTAGCACTAACGATAAGTTAAAGGAGGCAAAAATGGTCAAAAAGCAACAAAAATGGGTGAAATGGAGAGAAAAATGTGGAAAAATGGTCAGAAAGAAGCAAAAGAATGGGTGAAAAGTGATTAAAATGGGCAAAAAGCAGTCAAGAGTGGCAAAAATAGGAACCAAGTGGTATTTAATGGCAAAAGTAACTTAAATGGGTGAAAAGTGATGAAAAAAGGCAAAAATGGTATGAAATTACCAAAAAGAAGTGGCTGAAATGGACAAAAACTAGGAAGAAAGTGGTATTTAATGACAAAAGGTAGCTTAAATGGGTGAAAATAGAATGTTTAAAATGAAGACCGCTTTTCTCTCTTTAGATGTGAAATTCATCTATGAAACCAAAACAGTGGATTACTGAAACACGTCATAAAAGTAGGGACAGGTCCATGTTTACCGTTATGTAGCTTCCCCTCATCTTTAACAACAGTCTGTAAACGTCTGGAGGTGAGGAGACCAGCTGATGGAGAGGAATGTTGTCCCGTTCCTGTCTGACATAGGATTCTAGCTGCTCTTCCTCCTTTTCTGATGCTCCAAATGTTTTCTGTTCAGATGAGATTATTGACTTTGGTTTAACTTAAAGAACCTCTTACAGAGTGTCCCAGCTTTTTTGGAATTTCAGTTGTAAAGTATTTGCTATTATTTCAGAGTTGCCCTTGCGACACGCCCCCACGCCCCGAGGCGGTCTCCCCTCTGTAAACCATCCTGATTTATTGGTCGTGTGAATGATGGCATGACTGAATAGTTTCGTTTTCTCTCCCAGGACGGCGAGCAGGCTCCGCCCATCAGTGACAAACAGCTGCAGTGGGCGGACGGCGTGATTCTGGTCTACAGTATCTGCGACCGCCTCAGCTTTGACATCGTCCGTCAGCAGCTGCAGCAGATCCGCCGCAGCAGGAAGTCACTTCCCGTGGTCATCGTGGCGAACAAACGGGACCTCCGACGTCACCGCAGCGTCTCCAGCGAGGAGGGTCTTCTGCTCGCTCTGTCGCACGGCTGCGGCTTCTTCGAGGTGTCGGCGGCGGAGACGTACCACGGCGTCCTGCTGGTGTTCCACCGCCTTGTCGACCTCGTCAGAGAGAGCCGCGCGCTGAAGAAGAGCTCGGCTGGCGTTCGAGAGATCGTCCGCAGCGTGTCAGCCGTGTTTGGAAAGAAGCGAGCAGAGTAGGCGAAGACGGTAAAGAGATGTTTGATGACATCAGAGGTCAAAGGTCAGAGATGTGATGGTTGGACGCAGGTGCAGAGAAAGGGTCGACGGCAACGCTGGCGGCAGAAAGAGGCGGCTCCAGTTGATCTAAGGAGATGTTGAGGCGTTGGCGCTACCATCAGGATGAACTTTAATGACCCTGGACTGTGAATGTAACGCCACTCTCAGGTCAACATGGAAGCATGTCTGACATCCTGCAGCAGTGATGTCATCACCAACAGACTTTGTTTATAATGCTAATCATGTTAGCATGCTAAAGGCGCTAAACCTCCATGTCATGCTATTGTGGGATCTGTTTCAATATTTATTATATATTAAATAAAGGCTCTAAATCAGAGAAACACCAAAAGTTTGGGATTCTTTTTTATCCAAGATAAATAAATAAATAGTAAATAAACAGATAAATAAAAAGATAAATAAATATATAGACAAATAAATAAATAAATAGATAATTAAGAAAATAGATAAATAAATAAATAGATGAAAAACAGAAATAAATAAAAATAAAATACAGATAAATAAAATAAATCAATAAAAAGATAAATAGATAAATAAATAATGGATGAATCAACAAAAAGATAAATCCATAAATAAATAAATAAAGACATAGATAATAAATAAACAAACAAACAAATAAATAAACAAATAAAGTGGAAGTTTTCTAATTCACTGGATTTTCTTTTTGTTAAGAAGAAACAAAACTTAGAATATCTAATTTATAAAGTCAAAGATGTAGACTTAAAACCCAGAAATGTCAAGTTCACAGAGTTAAAAAGGATGAATTCATGGTGGAGTAAATTTCATTTACTTCTCTTCACTGAAACGTCTCTTCTTAGTCCAGATGAAGATGATAATCTGAAGATTCTGGTCCAGATTCCAGGATAAAGAACAAATCAATGAAACTCCTCACTACAGGAAAACAGCGTAATCTGCTCAGATGTTCTCTACACAACAAGATATTTCTGGATTTATAATCAAAATCTCCGTTTTTTTTGGTTTTCCTAGATTAAAAACTCAAAGAAAACAGTTTAGTCCTTAAATGTATGACTTTTGAACACGTTTATTTCTTTGAATTTACAACTTTTCTTATAATCATACGTTTCTCATGAATTTAACCTTTTTAGACATTTAAACCTCAAATTCAGAGAAGAACTCCCCTCCAAACGCATTGGAACGGTGGGCCCAATTCCTTTTTTTTTTTTTTTTTTTTGCTGTAGACTAAAAACATTTTGGCTTGACATAAAAAGACAAATATGAGACAAGAGATCAGCTTTTCAGGTATTTACATCTGGATCTGATAAACAGTTAAGGAGAGCTTTATTCATCATGAAACGCCATACTTGTACTTTTTTACACCAAAAGTGTTGGAACAGAGACTAAAAACAGATTAAAGTGGATAGACTTCATATTTAGCGATAAATCTTTTTTATGGTTGGCTGCTGCTGTTCTCCCTGTTTGTCCGCTGTTACTGGGTACTCCTGCTTTTTCTTCTTCAGGTCATTCCTAAAGGTTACACTGACTATAGCCACAATTAAATGTAGTTTTTTTTTTTAGTGCAGTCAACATTTTCAGTCAATTTCTCTTCATTAATCACACCACCAGTAATGAAGTCTTACTTCAATCCTAAACATAAGCCATAGGTCACAATTATGATTAATTAGGGAACATATAATCAATAAGGTTTTTAATTGACTGGTTGCACTAGTTTTTTCTAATTCAGTCATGACCTAATGTAAACTCAAAAATTTCCAGTTCTTTTTATAAACTATTAACTGATTCAAAGAGACAAAAAGCTGCAGAGTCCACCAAGCTTTATTTAAACAACAGAGACATTTCTGTTTAAAGAGAGCAGATATTTAGGAACACAGACAGAAGGGGTTATTCTACACATTTGACTGGTTAAGAGAGACAATACATGGTTCTAACTGAAACCTTAAACTTTAGTGTAAACTTCACATCAATCTGTTAAAACATCTTCAATCGCTTTTTATCACCTTTAACTTTCTCACTGCCGTGCTACCAGACCTTCATCATCTTCATCACCTTCAAACCAAAAAAAGAATCATAAAACAGGGAAACTTCACAATAAACCCTCAAACTAAAACACATTAGAAAAAAAGGAAAGTTACAGATAATATCTCCTGGACTTTTCCTGTTGTGGTCTTTTGAGAGGAAACTTGTAAAAAACTGCAGAAAGCACTGGAAAGACCCGACAGTATTGGCCCGGTGTAGCCTGACCTATCCCTCTCCTGACACTACAGAGGGATGCAATGGCGTCAGTTAGAGCGAGCAACAGGACCGCTGGGCTGAGAGGAAAAACATTCTGAGGAACTGCTCTCTGTTCAGTGGTTATATGGAGGAAAATGTTAGCGTAACAGACAGAGCAGCAAAACATTCTGTTCATTGGGAATAGATGAGAATGAAAGGCTGTTTCCTGTTTACTTCCTACTGAGTCTGAATATTCTGCCAATCAGCGGCTGTGATCCACACAGAAGAACACTGAACTAATAACTAACATGATCAATGAATATGAAAGAAAACTTTATTCAGATTAAACACCACATTTTTGGAACTACAAGGTTACCATTTCTGGACAGGGGGTGGGGCTGGAGAGGCTCCCCACCCCTTTTCCAAATATGGTCACTTCCATGGACAACATGAGCAGCTATTGTCTGAGAACTTCATGGAGTCAAACCAAACACAGTACAGGATATTCCAGAATCTTCTCAGCATGTTTTACTGTCATATTTCAGGATGTCTGTCATATAATCTTCACAAGTTTGATGGCTAATTTCATTTTATAATATCCTGACATTTCAAAACTACAAAAATAAAAATAAAAATAAACAGAAACTGAAAATCCAGGGAGAGATCAGAGCAAATGTAGAGTTAAAATCATGTCTGATAAAGTTAGCTTCAATCTGGCAGTAGCTAAAATGATCAAACAGGTTTTTATTTTAACGTAGAATAAGGTCCAGTTGAGTGTCTTTATCCTGTTTTAGCCACTTTTACTCAGGAAACAATGAAATTAAAACTATTTTCAGAATCTCAGCATTGATGTGATGAATCCCGGGCATATTTATAAAAGAAGGTTCAACAAACTCAGAGTCTATCCCTGAACTCTGGGTGGATCAACCCTCAGATGAGAAACTGAGGTTTAGGTTTCAGCACAGCCAATCTGAATTAATCAACTCTGAGTTGGTTCACTCTGAGTTCAGTGTGGGCAAAACGGATGACGAAACTGGTGACGAAAACCCTCTCCTGACTAGGTTAACTTCACAGACTCAGTTAACACAGAGTTAACTCAGTTAACACAGTAGCTGAAGCAGTGCTACAGTTCCCTCTCCTTAATCAGGTTTGAGTTATCAGGTTTTAGCTATCAGGTTTTAGTTACCAGGTTTGAGCTATCAGGTTTGAGTTATCAGGTTTGAGTTATCAGGTTTGAGCTATCAGGTTTTAGCTATCAGGTTTGAGTTAACAGGTTTGAGTAATCAGGTTTTAGCTATCAGGTTTGAGTTATCAGGTTTTAGCTATCAGGTTTTAGTTACCAGGTTTGAGTTAACAGGTTTGAGTTATCAGGTTTTAGCTATCAGGTTTGAGTTATCAGGTTTTAGCTATCAGGTTTGAGTTATCAGGTTTTAGTGACCAGGTTTGCGTTATCAGGTTTTAATTACCAGGTTTGAGTTATCAGGTTTTAATTTATCAGGTTTGAGTTAGCAGGTCTTAGTTATCAGGTTTTAGTTACCAGGTTTGAGCTATCAGTTTGAGTTATCAGGTTTTAATTATCAGGTTTAAGTTACTAGGTTTTAGTTTTCAGGTTTGAGTTATCAGGTTTTAATTATCAGGTTTAAGTTACTGGGTTTTAGTTATCAGGTTTGAGTTATCATTGGGTTAGGGTTGAGGTTCCTCCTTCACTCAACCACAAATGTCAGAGTATCCTTCATCTAAGCGTTAACAAACTCAGAGCTAAAAGACACAGAATTAACAAAACTCAGAGGTAACAAATTCAGGGTTAACAGACTCAAAGTTAACAGGCACAGCGTTAACAGGACTTAGAGCTGTAAGACTCAGGGTTAACAAACTTAGGGTTGACAGAACTCAGAGCTATGATACTAAGGGTTAACAAACTCAGAGTTAACAAACTCAGGGTTAACAGGCTTAGAGTTAACAGACCCTGGTTTAAAAAAATGAGCGCTAACAGACACAGACTTACAAAAATTAAGGGTAATAGACTCAGAGTTACCAGGCCTAGAATTAACAGAATCTGGGTTGACAGACTCGGGCTTGACAGACCCCAGGTTGACTGACTCAGGGTTGACAGACTCAGAGTTACAGACTCAGAGTTGACAGACTCAGGGTTAACAGACTCAGAGTTACAGACTCAGGATTGACAGACTCAGAGTTAACAGACTCAGAGTTACAGACTCAGAGTTGACAGACTCAGGATTAACAGACTCAGAGTTACAGACTCAGAGTTGACAGACTCAGGGTTAACAGACTCAGAGTTACAGACTCAGGATTGACAGACTCAGAGTTAACAGACTCAGGATTGACAGACTCAGAGTTACAGACTCAGAGTTGACAGACTCAGGATTAACAGACTCAGAGGTACAGACTCAGAGTTGACAGACTCAGGGTTAACAGACTCAGAGTTACAGACTCAGGATTGACAGACTCAGAGTTAACAGACTCAGGGTTGACAGACTCTGAAATAGAACTGTCCAGCATGGTAACAATGATTCTGAATGTGGTGGACCTTGGCTGACTCTATAATCGGGCTCCAGGTAGCGACCTTTCTATCCCAGGTAGCCCTGCTCTAATTTCTGCCTTCTCTGCTCTAACTGACCATAAATACGGCCGTGAATGACTGACTGAGCATCAGAAGAAGACTTGGAACTGGAGACTGGGACCATAAACTCATAAATTAAAGGAATAAGTAGGAACAATCAAACTTTTCATTTACAGCCTTCTGGAAGAATCTAGTCATGAATCTTTGGTATGAAATATTAGTAACATTTATGTTTAATGATTAAAGTTTTAAATGTAAATATCATTTATTATAAATTCACTAACATGTTTACAGTTTGTGACACTGAAGTTAGTTAAGAAAACCAAACAGAACAAAATGATGAAGGATTGTGGGAAAATTTACTAAAATAAAACCATCAGATTTGTTTAAAAAGACTCCTAAAAAGATTCAAACTAATTTTCCAATCACGTTGTTGGTGAATGTGAACGCACAAGCTAACGCCAGCTGAGGCAGAGACGTCTGGTCTCTGAGGGCTGAGATGGGAGGCTGTGATTGGGTGGGGACCAGGGCTGGTGGCCACGATTGGCGGTGGATCAGGGAATGGTCGAACCTCAGCGCAGATTTTAAGAGTCTTCCGTGTTGTTGGCGGCGTTGTCGGTGGAGTTGGGGCTCAGGTACTCGAAGGCTTTCTGGCTCTGGGTGACGAACTGTTTGAGTGGCGTGAGGAGCAGCTCGGTGGCTGACGGGCGGCGGTGGCTGACCACGCTGTCGGAAGGGAGTGCCAGACTATCCATCTCCTGGGCAGGGGTGTCCTTCAGACTGGAGCGACGGCGGCCGTTTGGAGGGTCAGGACTCTGAGGGCTCCCAGGTGTACGGGCAGCACGGGAGTAGAGGCTTCGGCGACGGCGAGGACGCCCATCCATCGCCTTCAGGAAGAGACTGTTGGCAGAGCTGCGACGCGACGAGCTGTTGACAAACTCCTCCCTGTTCAGGAAGTCCTCCACCTCTTGAGCTGATGGCTGCTGGAGCTGGAAGATGGAACAACTCAGTCAGGATAAAGTTTTTTAACTGTAACTTTAATGTCCAAGGTGTGTTTCAAGCATGTTTTTGGCATACACTAGGTGTGTTTCAAGCATGTTTTTGGCATACCCTAGGTGTGTTTCAGCCATGTCTTTGGCATACCCTAGGTGTGTTTCAGCCATGTCTTTGGCATACCCTAGGTGTGTTTCAAGCATGTTTTTGGCATACCCTAGGTGTGTTTCAAGCATGTTTTTGGCATACCCTAGGTGTGTTTCAAGCATGTTTTTGGCATACCCTAGGTGTGTTTCAGCCATGTCTTTGGCATACCCTAGGTGTGTTTCAAGCATGTTTTTGGCATACCCTCGGTGTGTTTCAAGCATGTTTTTGGCATACCCTAGGTGTGTTTCAAGCATGTTTTTGGCATACCCTAGGTGTGTTTCAGGCATGTTTTTGGCATACCCTAGGTGTGTTTCAGCCATGTCTTTGGCATACCCTAGGTGTGTTTCAAGCATGTTTTTGGCATACCCTCGGTGTGTTTCAAGCATGTTTTTGGCATACCCTCGGTGTGTTTCAAGCATGTTTTTGGAATACCCTAGGTGTGTTTCAGGCATGTTTTTGGCATACCCTAGGTGTGTTTCAGCCACGTCTTTGGCATACCCTAGGTGTGTTTCAAGCATGTTTTTGGCATACCCTAGGTGTGTTTCAAGCATGTTTTTGGCATACCCTAGGTGTGTTTCAGCCATGTCTTTGGCATACCCTCGGTGTGTTTCAAGCATGTTTTTGGCATACCCTAGGTGTGTTTCAAGCATGTTTTTGGCATACCCTAGGTGTGTTTCAGCCATGTCTTTGGCATACCCTCGGTGTGTTTCAAGCATGTTTTTGGCATACCCTAGGTGTGTTTCAAGCATGTTTTTGGCATACCCTCGGTGTGTTTCAAGCATGTTTTTGGCATACCCTAGGTGTGTTTCAAGCATGTTTTTGGCATACCCTAGGTGTGTTTCAGGCATGTCTTTGGCATACCCTAGGTGTGTTTCAGGCATGTCTTTGGCATACCCTAGGTGTGTTTCAGGCATGTCTTTGGCATACCCTAGGTGCGTTTCAGGCATGTTTTTGGCATACCCTAGGTGTGTTTCAGGCATGTTTTTGGCATACCCTAGGTGTGTTTCAAGCATGTTTTTTGCCATGCCTCTGGTGTTTTTCAGGTATGTAGTGCTATTCCAGCCATGTTTTTGCATGTATTCTGAACAATGCTATGGGTGACCTCACCATGTTGTAGAGTGGTGTTGCATTGATCACGAGCTGCAGCAGGATTCTGGAGAGTTCTTGCAGGTCTCCAAGTAGATTCTGGATTTGAACTGGCAGCTCTCTGATCTGGCGGATGGGACGCAGCTCGACCAGCATCATGGTCTGAGCTTTGACCCGGCTCAGGGTCAGCTCTCGGAGGCTCTCGGCACGGTACACCAGCGACACCAGAAGGTTCTGCAGGTATTGCAGCAAGTCACCAACCAACTCGATGACTTGACTCAGACCCACCTGCATGGACAGACAGGTCATCAGCTCAGACAGGCAGAGCACCCTCCAGGAACAAGCAGAAACTGGTAAAATCACATTATTGTGATAACTGTGGTACACATGCTGTGATAACATATTACTAACAATAACCAGTTTATGTTGTTCTGTCCCTTAGATGATGTCATCCTTAAAATATTTGATAGATTAGAGTGATGATGTCATCCTTTAAAGTCTCTGATCGGCTATAGAGTGATGATGTCATCCTTTAAAGTCTCTGATCGGCTATAGAGTGATGATGTCATCCTTTAAAGTCTCTGATAGGCTATAGAGTGATGATGTCATCCTTTAAAGTCTCTGATCGGCTATAGAGTGATGATGTCATCCTTTCAAATCTCTGATAGGCTATAGAGTGATGATGTCATCCTTCAAAGTCTCTGATAGGCTATAGAGTGATGATGTCATCCTTTAAAGTCTCTGATAGGCTATAGAGTGATGATGTCATCCTTTAAAATCTCTGATAGGCCATAGAGTGATGATGTCATCCTTTAAAGTCTCTGATCGGCTATAGAGTGATGATGTCATCCTTTCAAATCTCTGATAGGCCATAGAGTGATGATGTCATCCTTTAAAGTCTCTGATAGGCTATAGAGTGATGATGTCATCCTTTAAAGTCTCTGATAGGCTATAGAGTGATGATGTCATCCTTTAAAGTCTCTGATCGGCCATAGAGTGATGATGTCATCCTTTAAAGTCTCTGATCGGCTATAGAGTGATGATGTCATCCTTTCAAATCTCTGATAGGCCATAGAGTGATGATGTCATCCTTTAAAGTCTCTGATAGGCTATAGAGTGATGATGTCATCCTTTAAAGTCTCTGATAGGCCATAGAGTGATGATGTCATCCTTTAAAGTCTCTGATAGGCTATAGAGTGATGATGTCATCCTTTCAAATCTCTGATAGGCCATAGAGTGATGATGTCATCCTTTAAAGTCTCTGATAGGCCATAGAGTGATGATGTCATCCTTTAAAGTCTCTGATAGGCTATAGAGTGATGATGTCATCCTTTAAAGTCTCTGATCGGCCATAGAGTGATGATGTCATCCTTTAAAGTCTCTGATCGGCTATAGAGTGATGATGTCATCCTTTCAAATCTCTGATAGGCCATAGAGTGATGATGTCATCCTTTAAAGTCTCTGATAGGCTATAGAGTGAGGATGTCATCCTTTAAAATCTCTGATAGGCCATAGAGTGATGATGTCATCCTTTAAAGTCTCTGATCGGCTATAGAGTGATGATGTCATCCTTTAAAATCTCTGATAGGCCATAGAGTGATGATGTCATCCTTTAAAGTCTCTGATCGGCTATAGAGTGATGATGTCATCCTTTAAAATCTCTGATAGGCCATAGAGTGATGATGTCATCCTTTAAAGTCTCTGATAGGCTATAGAGTGATGATGTCATCCTTTAAAATCTCTGATAGGCCATAGAGTGATGATGTCATCCTTTAAAGTCTCTGATCGGCTATAGAGTGATGATGTCATCCTTTAAAGTCTCTGATAGGCTATAGAGTGATGATGTCATCCTTTAAAATCTCTGATAGGCCATAGAGTGATGATGTCATCCTTTAAAGTCTCTGATAGGCTATAGAGTGATGATGTCATCCTTTAAAGTCTCTGATAGGCTATAGAGTGATGATGTCATCCTTTAAAATCTCTGATAGGCCATAGAGTGATGATGTCATCCTTTAAAGTCTCTGATAGGCTATAGAGTGATGATGTCATCCTTTAAAGTCTCTGATAGGCTATAGAGTGATGATGTCATCCTTTAAAGTCTCTGATAGGCCATAGAGTGATGATGTCATCCTTTAAAGTCTCTGATCGGCTATAGAGTGATGATGTCATCCTTTAAAGTCTCTGATAGGCTATAGAGTGATGATGTCATCCTTCAAAGTCTCTGATAGGCTATAGAGTGATGATGTCATCCTTTAAAATCTCTGATAGGCTATAGAGTGATGATGTCATCCTTCAAAGTCTCTGATAGGCTATAGAGTGATGATGTCATCCTTTAAAGTCTCTGATAGGCTATAGAGTGATGATGTCATCCTTCAAAGTCTCTGATAGGCTATAGAGTGATGATGTCATCCTTTAAAGTCTCTGATAGGCTATAGAGTGATGATGTCATCCTTTAAAGTCTTAGATAGGCCATGGAGGGATGATGTCACCCTTAAAATATGTGATAGGTTGTTACTGTAAAAGTATGGACACAGACTTAATTGAAGCCTCTCGGTACCTGAATCATCTTTAATCCATGATAATGTTTAGTTTGGACTACTGTAGTCCTGACAGGCCTCAGCCAGCTGCCTTCCTTTGCCTGATGGTAAAACATCCTCTGTCTGATGAGAGGCTCTGTTATCTCTTCATCAGTGGAGATGCAGCGAGCAGCACGTAGGCGCAAATGGACCAGCCTGCAGGAAAACGGCCATTATCTTCACTCAGAGCGATTGTCTGTCTGTGTCTGTGTGGTCGGGGGTATTTTGGATGGCGTGTCTCAGATTTCTGTCCTGATTGAGAGGGTGAGTCTGTTTGTTTTAGGAGCAGCTGCTCAGAAATATCATCAGTTTAAACTTTAAATCTCCTCAAACAAAAACAACGTTATGTTCTACCAATCAGGAGGGCTGAAATGTTGTTTCCTTTTCTTGTCAAGCACATCCGCTCTTACCTGCCTCACTGCTTGTCTGTAACTTTATAGAATTATTATTATTTCAACTTCATGAGAAAAAAAAATTGTTTTACATAATGCAATAAGACTAAATAAACTCACCTCCCAAAAAGAATGAATTGTAAGTAGATTAATCAATTAATTTTGATTTAACTGATTAATAGATAAAAGAAAATGGACAAGTTGAAAAGAAATAAAAAAAATCAGGAAAAATAATAAAAAATAATTTGACCTTAAAAAATTACATTATTTGAATTATGAAGATTTTAATATAAAATTCAATATCTATTTTCAATAAATCAAATTGATTAATTAAAAAATAATTCACAAATAAGTTGAAAAATTAGGGGAAACAAATAAACGACAAAAAAATTCACTTAAACCAAAACATTGAAATAATAAATAATAAATAATAAGATAAATCCAAGAAATTAGGAAATATTTTTTAACCGCTAAAATATATCATTAATAAAATCACTAATTACTAAAAATATCTGATAAGCATCCTAAAATAGTAATAAAGCCGTAATATCTCATTAAATGTATAAACACTTCATTAAACACAACATATTTTGAATAAAGGCAAAATTTTTCAAAACACGTGAATATTTATTAAACCCCAAAACAAATCAAAACACAAAAATCCTACTGAATGTAAAAATATTTCAAAAAACTAAATCATTTTTTACATATGTAAATTAACTTAATAAAACTTAAAATTGTCCAATGGTCCAAAATCACTAAAAAAGAAGACCTAAAAAAAAAAAGTCATATTACAATCACAAACAGAACTATTCATCAAAGCAAGAATATTTCATAATCATTTCCAAAAACTTTCAAAAACACAAAAGGGGCTCTTTAAATGCAACAATATTATCGTGTTTTTATTTTAATTGTAGAAAAAGTCCATGAATTAAATTTTTTTCACAAAGTACAAAAATATTTTGTGACATATTAAAGTCTTAAATGATTCACATTTCATTAAATGTTTTTTTTTTCTATTTTCATGTTATCACTTTAAATTTGTAAAAAGTTTTTTTGTAGTTGATCTTCGGGGCCACCATAGATTTTCTATAAATGAACAAATATAATTGTAGAAGGCTGCGGGGTTATTTAGTGCTTATTTTTTAATTCAGATAACAGGAGGAGGAGAGGGGCTGAAGTCTAAAGTTTTAACGTGTGGACTAAATCCTCAACACGGCCTTTGACCTAGAAACTCGTTCTAATTAATGTCTTACATTTAAAAATTATAATGTCTTCTAAAAGAAAATATACACGGTGTCTGCAGTGTAACGTGTAGTTCGTCCTCTCACCACGTCCGCAGCGCCCCCCAGTGTCCGGACGGCTCTCTGCAGCTGCTCTCTGACCTTGGACATGCGGTGGTAGAGCTGCAGGCTGAGGCTCAACAGGAGGCTTCGGACCCTCGTCCACAGACTCGGCTCCTCATCCTCATCTTCATCCTCGTACTCCTGAACCCTCATCTCCCACTCACGACCTGAGCGATGACAGAAACATGACAAAGACAGGATTAACCCCTTAAAGCCTGTTGAATCATATTTGATACATACTTTTATGATACCTCTATCTAATCATAATGATTATAAATAACTAAAAAAAATTCTGAATACAATCTGACAATAATTAAAATGCCCTCAAGTGGATTATCAGTTACCGAAAACACCTAATGGATCAAATGAGATACAAAAAAAAAAAAAGTTAAATTTTATGGAAATTTGGATTTTTTGGATTTCAGCAGAAAGTGAAATAAACATTTCAGTTCCAAAAAAATTTGAATTTTATGGCTATAATTCGTGTTTTCAGGCTTGATGGGTTAAAGTCTTCATAAAATGAACTTAAAAACAGCACAGGGAATACTAAATTTTGTTCTCAGGTCATTGAACATGACTGTTTGAAATGGGGCTGAAAATCAGGGTTAACATTTCTAAAGTATATGGGTGTTAAAACTGTTTATTAAAAAGGATTTACTCAGCCTTAAAGGGTTATATGTAGTACATGCCATGCAGTGTTGTCATGAAGGGTCTGAGGACTTCTGTCAATGTGATTTTTCTGTTTTTTACTTTTAATAAATTCAGAAAAAATCCTAAAATTCTGTTTTCTCTTTGCCATGATGGGTTACTGAGTTTAGATGAATGAGAATAAAAATGTATTTAAACAACTGCAGCATCAGACTGAAACAGAACAAAACTGAAAAGAGGGAAGGAGCTCTGAATGCTTTCGGAATTAACTGTATGGTGGCCCAAAAGGTCAAATGCTAATATTTTTATATAACACAATTTAAAGCCTTTCATAAAACACTTCACGGCATTTTTTGTGTGTCAGGATTTATTTGTGATTCAATCATTTTGAGCTCCAGAAAAATATTTTTGTTTTACAGAATGTTTGGATATTTCTAAAAGAATTTTCTGCGTTTTACAAGTTTCTTGTTTTATTAAATGTTTTTAATTTCACAAAATAATTTTCTGTCGTGAACACTAAAAAACTCTGGGTGACATGAAATGTTTCTATCTCAGGAACCATATATCTTCCTTAATATTTTGAGAGTCATTAAATATTTTTTAGGGTTCTTGCCTTTGTGATAAATGTTTTTCAGATCATGATTTTTTTTTTGCCTTTCATGATCTGAAAAAATGTGTGTTTTTTTTTATTATTCTCATTACCATTATTTTTTACATGAATATTTTTTTGCATTTCATAATTTTTTTCTTTTTTGCAGTTGGCCTTCAGGGGCTCCGTAGTTTTATCCATAATTCAGTAAACCATGACTTCCTATCTGTACCTGGCATTTCAAAGCAGAAAAAGACGTCAGACCAATTTAATCTATGAGCACATTTCCCAGCATGCCTCAGTACTCACGCAGCATGGGTGGGAGGGGCAGGTAGTAGGCGGTGGCATCCTCCAAACGGCTCAGGACTTCATCCAATCCTGACGTGGCAGCTCGCCCCACCTGAGTGTCCTGCAGCGTTCGGACCGCCGACCACGCCGTGTCAGACAGACGCTCCAGCTGATCCAGAGCGAGGTCCAGACCGTCGACCACCCACAGCTGCACGTCGTCCAGTGTCAGGAAGAAGGCATCCTTTAGGTGACCCATCACCTGAGGGGGAGGAGACAAGACTAGTCAACAGGAGCGCTGTGAACGTCAGTCCACTTCCCTGCTGTTCAGATGGTCAGATTAAAGGTAAACAACCTGCTCAGGTGATCACTACACATGCTTTCTCTTAACCTCACCAAGCTGAAGGATTGTCCAGATTCACATCAGTCATTAGGCTGATTTATCTCACAAGCTTCAAGCTGGTTGGCTTGTCCTGATCAGATAATGACCGGACCAATAGGCATCATCAGAGGAGAAAGAGGGCGTGGCCATGGGCGTGGTTAGGTTGAAGTGACTGCAACCCGTTTTAAAAAAGGTTCTCCCCCTCTCAAACACCATCTATGGGGTGTTATATTTATATTTGTAAAATATTTCCCACTATCTGAAGATGTGAAGCAGGCCATCAGGTTAGGAAACACTCAGAAACACAAAGTCTCATTTGTTAAAATCCTCTGAAACACGAGTCTGTCTTCAAACGCTCCGTTTTCTGAGCTTCAGGCTAAAAATGACATGCTTTAGCCAAAAACATCTTCTGTAACTCATTAACAAAAAAACTTTGCTGAGCCATTCCTGTACAGGAGAAAATGTTTGACCTAAACAGGATAAAAAAAAATTCAAATTCCTCAGTCCACTTCGTGTAACTGGGACACCATGGACACAGGAAGCTGTTGGTCTGCTCTGCTATATCCAGATCTGTCCAGAGAGTTGGCTGGGCCCCTCACAAACCCAGAGAATGACCCCTGATAAACCCAGAGAATGACCCCTGATAAACCCAGAGAATGACCCCTGATAAACCCAGAGAATGACCCCTGATAAACCCAGAGAATGACCCCTGATAAACCCAGAGAATGACCCCTGATAAACCCAGAGAATGACCCCTGATAAACCCAGAGAATGACCCCTGATAAACCCAGAGAATGGACCCTGATAAACCCAGAGAATGACCCCTGATAAACCCAGAGAATGACCCCTGATAAACCCAGAGAATGACCCCTGATAAACCCAGAGATTGGACCCTGATAAACCCAGAGAATGACCCCTGATAAACCCAGAGAATGACCCCTGATAAACCCAGAGAATGACCCCTGATAAACCCAGAGATTGGACCCTGATAAACCCAGAGAATGACCCCTGATAAACCCAGAGAATGACCCCTGATAAACCCAGAGAATGACCCCTGATAAACCCAGAGAATGGCCCCTGATAAACCCAGAGAATGACCCCTGATAAACCCAGAGAATGACCCCTGATAAACCCAGAGAATGGCCCCTGATAAACCCAGAGAATGACCCCTGATAAACCCAGAGAATGACCCCTGATAAACCCAGAGAATGACCCCTGATAAACCCAGAGAATGACCCCTGATAAACCCAGAGAATGACCCCTGATAAACCCAGAGATTGGACCCTGATAAACCCAGAGAATGACCCCTGATAAACCCAGAGAATGGACCCTGATAAACCCAGAGAATGACCCCTGATAAACCCAGAGAATGACCCCTGATAAACCCAGAGAATGGACCCTGATAAACCCAGAGAATGACCCCTGATAAACCCAGAGATTGGACCCTGATAAACCCAGAGAATGACCCCTGATAAACCCAGAGAATGACCCCTGATAAACCCAGAGAATGACCCCTGATAAACCCAGAGAATGGCCCCTGATAAACCCAGAGAATGACCCCTGATAAACCCAGAGAATGACCCCTGATAAACCCAGAGAATGGCCCCTGATAAACCCAGAGAATGGCCCCTGATAAACCCAGAGAATGGACCCTGATAAACCCAGAGAATGACCCCTGATAAACCCAGAGAATGACCCCTGATAAACCCAGAGAATGGACCCTGATAAACCCAGAGAATGGACCCTGATAAACCCAGAGAATGACCCCTGATAAACCCAGAGAATGACCCCTGATAAACCCAGAGAATGACCCCTGATAAACCCAGAGACAACTTATTTCAGTTCCTTCTACTTTCTCTCTGGTATCCTGATGTTACACATGATGTTAAAGTCTGACATGACTTTCCTTAGTTAAGAGCGATTGTCATCACAGATTAATCTTACATTGGACCAGTACTTGGCTGACCTCCATGGGCCCCGAGTTTGTCTTGTCCCCAAAGAGCTCTCCCCTTTCTCCCCCTTTATGCTCTGTGTATTTGTGTGAGCATGAAGATGAACAAACCTCGTCTGTTGATTGGTTCAGGATCGGGAAATTTCTCTCCAGACGGTCGAGGCCGACCAGGGCAAAATTGTTTGCAACTTCAACTGCAGAGAGAAAGAGTGACAAATATTAAGACCAAAAACCAATCATCATCCAGCAGAAGAGGCTTTCACATGTGTCGTCCATGCAGAAATTACTCCAGCAGAAAGAGCACAGCAGTAGTGTCAGTATTTACAAAGGAACACAGGACCATGGAAAGAAAACAATCTCAGTTCATGAGATTAAAGTTGAAATCTGCAAAATAAAGTTTAAAAGTTTAGCAAAATTAGCAGCTTTAGCAGTGATAACAGTAGTACTGGTAGAAGTTTAGCAACATTAGCAGTGTCAGTGATAACAGTAGTACTGATAGAAGTTTAACAACATTAGCAGTGTCAGTGATAACAGTAGTACTAGTAATAGTTTAGCAACATTAGCAGTGTCAGTGATAACAGTAGTACTGATAGAAGTTTAACAACATTAGCAGTGTCAGTGATAACAGTAGTACTGATAGAAGTTTAACAACATTAGCAGTGTCAGTGATAACAGTAGTACTGATAGAAGTTTAACAACATTAGCAGTGTCAGTGATAACAGTAGTACTGATAGAAGTTTAGCAACATTAGCAGTGTCAGTGATAACAGTAGTACTAGTAATAGTTTAGCAACATTAGCAGTGTCAGTGATAACAGTAGTACTGATAGAAGTTTAGCAACATTAGCAGTGTCAGTGATAACAGTAGTACTAGTAATAGTTTAGCAACATTAGCAGTGTCAGTGATAACAGTAGTACTAGTAATAGTTTAGCAACATTAGCAGTGTCAGTGATAACAGTAGTACTAGTAATAGTTTAGCAACATTAGCAGTGTCAGTGATAACAGTAGTACTAGTAATAGTTTAGCAACATTAGCAGTGTCAGTGATAACAGTAGTACTAGTAATAGTTTAGCAACATTAGCAGTGTCAGTGATAACAGTAGTACTGATAGAAGTTTAGCAACATTAGCAGTGTCAGTGATAACAGTAGTACTAGTAATAGTTTAGCAACATTAGCAGTGTCAGTGATAACAGTAGTACTAGTAATAGTTTAGCAACATTAGCAGTGTCAGTGATAACAGTAGTACTGATAGAAGTTTAACAACATTAGCAGTGTTAGCATTAGTTATAGTAATGCTGCATATGATTGTACTTGGAACTCGGATAAATCTGACCTCCGAATCGGAAAATTGCAATAGAACGGCTCTTGAGCTCGGGACTCCGACTCGGGAATTCAGGTAGGATCTAAGCAGCCTGAGTCGGTCGGAATGACGTAGCAATATGGTGTTGCACACCATGAGAGCAATTTTCTCCTCAACTTTTACTTTTATCTGTCATCTAATTTAGTGTTTGTGTAACTACAGTACAGGCCTCTGCACAGCTCGCTTTGATGCCCTTATTAGTTCAATGATGCATGCAGGATTCCCCTCGCTGGTGCATTCAAGTCATACGTACGTTTCTCTTTCTCTCTCTCCCTCAAGTAGCTAATATATTTCCCCAGCAGTAATTTTTGATCCTCGAAAAACATCAAAACCAACATCAGCTTACTGCGGCCGGCCATGTTTTTTCCGAGCTTATGCGATGAGCATTTACCTCGAAGTCGGAAATTCCGATTTTGAGGTATTTCCGACTTTCCAAGTTCCGAGTACAATCGAACGCAGCATTATAATAAATACACATTAATGATGATACGTACTCTGTGGCTCTAGACTCTGGAGAAGGGGCGTGGCCTGTTGTATGGCGACACTAGAGACCTGGCGGACACTAACCTCAGCCACTCCCCCCACCAGGCGCAGCAGAGGATAACGACCTTTGACCTCTGAGTATGCTGATGTCATAGACTGTAGGGCGGAGCGAACCAAAGGGAGGCGGGAAACCCTGAGCACAGCACTGACCTGGAAAACAGCAACACAAGAGGAGCATGGGTAAAATCATGTGTTAACATTTTAAAGTCTAATTTTGTCATGAAAGGTGTAGTGTGTAGTTGTTGTAATTTGTAGAGGTGTAGTTGGTAGTTGTAGTTCATTGTTAAGGTTTGGTGGTAGTTGTAGTTCATTGTTAAGGTTTGGTGGTAGTTGTAGTTCTTAGTTAAGGTTAGCTGGTAGTTGTAGTTCTTAGTTAAGGTTAGCTGGTAACTGTAGTTCTTAGTTAAGGTTAGCTGGTAACTGTAGTTCTTAGTTAAGGTTAGCTGGTAACTGTAGTTCTTAGTTAAGGTTAGCTGGTAACTGTAGTTCTTAGTTAAGGTTAGCTGGTAGTTGTAGTTCATTGTTAAGGTTTGGTGGTAGTTGTAGTTCATTGTTAAGGTTTGGTGGTAGTTGTAGTTCTTAGTTAAGGTTAGCTGGTAGTTGTAGTTCTTAGTTAAGGTTAGCTGGTAGTTGTAGTTCTTAGTTAAGGTTAGCTGGTAGTTGTAGTTCATTGTTAAGGTTTGGTGGTAGTTGTAGTTCTTAGTTAAGGTTAGCTGGTAGTTGTAGTTCTTAGTTAAGGTTAGCTGGTAGTTGTAGTTCTTAGTTAAGGTTAGCTGGTAGTTGTAGTTCATTGTTAAGGTTTGGTGGTAGTTGTAGTTCTTAGTTAAGGTTAGCTGGTAGTTGTAGTTCTTAGTTAAGGTTAGCTGGTAGTTGTAGTTCTTAGTTAAGGTTAGCTGGTAATTGTAGTTCTTAGTTAAGGTTAGCTGGTAGTTGTAGTTCTTAGTTAAGGTTAGCTGGTAGTTGTAGTTCTTAGTTAAGGTTAGCTGGTAGTTGTAGTTCATTGTTAAGGTTTGGTGGTAGTTGTAGTTCTTAGTTAAGGTTAGCTGGTAGTTGTAGTTCATTGTTAAGGTTTGGTGGTAGTTGTAGTTCTTAGTTAAGGTTAGCTGGTAGTTGTAGTTCTTAGTTAAGGTTAGCTGGTAGTTGTAGTTCATTGTTAAGGTTTGGTGGTAGTTGTAGTTCTTAGTTAAGGTTAGCTGGTAGTTGTAGTTCTTAGTTAAGTTTAGCTGGTAGTTGTAGTTCTTAGTTAAGGTTAGCTGGTAGTTGTAGTTCTTAGTTAAGTTTAGCTGGTAGTTGTAGTTCTTAGTTAAGGTTAGCTGGTAACTGTAGTTCTTATTTAAGGTTAGCTGGTAACTGTAGTTCTTAGTTAAGGTTAGCTGGTAGTTGTAGTTCTTAGTTAAGGTTAGCTGGTAGTTGTAGTTCTTAGTTAAGGTTAGCTGGTAACTGTAGTTCTTAGTTAAGGTTAGCTGGTAGTTGTAGTTCTTAGTTAAGGTTAGCTGGTAGTTGTAGTTCTTAGTTAAGGTTAGCTGGTAGTTGTAGTTCTTAGTTAAGGTTAGCTGGTAACTGTAGTTCTTAGTTAAGGTTAGCTGGTAGTTGTAGTTCTTAGTTAAGGTTAGCTGGTAACTGTAGTTCTTAGTTAAGGTTAGCTGGTAGTTGTAGTTCTTAGTTAAGGTTAGCTGGTAGTTGTAGTTCTTAGTTAAGGTTAGCTGGTAGTTGTAGTTCTTAGTTAAGGTTAGCTGGTAGTTGTAGTTCATTGTTAAGGTTTGGTGGTAGTTGTTCTTTGTAGAGGTGTAGCTGGTAGTTGTAGTTCTTTGTAGAGGTGTAGCTGGTAGTTGTAGTTCTTTGTAGAGGTGTAGCTGGTTGTTGTAGTTCTTTGTAGAGGTGTAGCTGGTAGTTTTAGTTCTGTGTACAGCTGGGGTTTGTATTTTGGAGTTGACCCTGCAGGTAATCACTTGTCCTGTGGAGTTTTTGCCCTCACCTCTTGAGAGTCCGTCATGTCTCCTTCTCCGAGTCTGAAGAAAACAAACAGGAGAGAAGTCAGAGGTCAGGATCAATGTGACATTTTAACGTCTTTAATAAAGCCAGCATTTAGTGGAGCATGAGGCAGTCAGCTGCTGCACCTCCACAAAGATCACAACTGTTCACGTCCAACCAGCATGAAAATCAGCTTTTCCCTGCAAGGAGGAAATAGGACGCCATTTTGTAATCTGACGGCCTAAAACACAGCGGCTGCCTTACACAGCACAAACCTCTCATTCAGGCTGGCTCTGATTCATCTCCGTAATGAGAATCAGTGAAAATAATCCGTTTCTATGTTCCCAATGAGCTGTGTCGGACGGTTTTACAGTGTCGTTATCATAGAGACTCAGATCCATCAACTGAATCATCACAGAGGAAAGAATTTGGTCTAAAGGACAAAAATGCCCTTCTTATTGACAAAGATGTTTGTCCCCAAAAGTCATCAACCAAGATCCTGTTTGACTGAGATTATAAAAATATATCTAATGAGTTTGTTCAGCGAAAATAAGGATAAGTTGTAAAAAGAGAGGGATGATGGAGCGCTCTATGAGGTCTGAGTTAATGAAGAAGTGTTGGTTCTCTTGGATAACACAGGAAATGATCTACGAATGTTCTACAGTGGGGAAAAATGGCTCTCTAAACAAGAGAATGACAAATACCTAATTGGCCCTTACAGTAATGGATGAATGATTTTAAACCAACATGGTCAAAGCAAAAGGAAAGGAGAACTTTTGAATAACAAACCCAACATTCTCACTTAGATTCAAGTGTGTCTAACACCTTAAAAAACAGAGATTAAGGACAAGAATCTGGAAAAACAGCTGAATAAAGCTCAGACGGCTTGTAGTTCTTCTGGCTTTAGCACAGCGCCGTGACCACAAGCTCATGCGACTAACCAGCATGCATGAAGATCTCTGTCAGGATGGAAACACACATTGAGGACCCTCTAAATCGTCTGATACTGATGGGTAGCCCCGCTCTTTTTAGTGATCTAGATCAGTGGTTTCAACCTTTGTTGCCCAAGGCATGCCGGTGATAAGGCCAAAGTCTCACACCAGATCCAGTCTAAACAGCCTCTTTACAATGTGAACTTCAGTTGTATGGTTGTAGTAATATAGCCTTGTCAAACTGTAAGAGACACACTGATCTGGATCACTTGGCTCAGATTAGCATGAAGAACCTGGTGGAACCGTATGATCCCCCTAGAATAAAACATCCATGTCTAAACAGCCTCTTTACAATGTGAACTTCAGTTGTATGGTTGTAGCAAGAAAGAATCCTCCTGATTCTGCCAAACAAAACAACAACAAGCATGTCCCTCCAACCCGACTCTCCTTTGACATTCACAACAACAACACATCACCAGGAGAAAGGAGGAATGAGATACAGGTGTCTCCTGGTCCTCTAAAGTCCTCTTTAACATTAATGTCTGTTACAGACAGACAGAGGTGTCTCCTGGTCCTCTAAAGTCCTCTTTAACATTAGAGTCTGTTACAGACAGAGGTGTCTCCTGGTCCTCTAAAGTCCTCTTTAACATTAGTGTCTGTTACAGACAGACAGAGGTGTCTCCTGGTCCTCTAAAGTCCTCTTTAACATTAGTGTCTGTTACAGACAGAGGTGTCTCCTGGTCCTCTAAAGTCTTCTTTAACATTAGTGTCTGTTACAGACAGAGGTGTCTCCTGGTCCTCTAAAGTCCTCTTTAACATAAGTGTCTGTTACAGACAGAGGTGTCTCCTGGTCCTCTAAAGTCCTCTTTAACATTAGTGTCTGTTACAGACAGAGGTGTCTCCTGGTCCTCTAAAGTCCTCTTTAACATTAGTGTCTGTTACAGACAGAGGTGTCTCCTGGTCCTCTAAAGTCCTCTTTAACATTAGTGTCTGTTACAGACAGAGGTGTCTCCTGGTCCTCTAAAGTCCTCTTTAACATTAGTGTCTGTTACAGACAGAGGTGTCTCCTGGTCCTCTAAAGTCTTCTTTAACATTAGAGTCTGTTACAGACAGAGGTGTCTCCTGGTCCTCTAAAGTCCTCTTTAACATTAGTGTCTGTTACAGACAGACAGAGGTGTCTCCTGGTCCTCTAAAGTCCTCTTTAACATTAGTGTCTGTTACAGACAGAGGTGTCTCCTGGTCCTCTAAAGTCTTCTTTAACATTAGTGTCTGTTACAGACAGAGGTGTCTCCTGGTCCTCTAAAGTCCTCTTTAACATTAGTGTCTGTTACAGACAGAGGTGTCTCCTGGTCCTCTAAAGTCCTCTTTAACATAAGTGTCTGTTACAGACAGAGGTGTCTCCTGGTCCTCTAAAGTCTTCTTTAACATTAGTGTCTGTTACAGACAGAGGTGTCTCCTGGTCCTCTAAAGTCCTCTTTAACATTAGTGTCTGTTACAGACAGAGGTGTCTCCTGGTCCTCTAAAGTCCTCTTTAACATTAGTGTCTGTTACAGACAGAGGTGTCTCCTGGTCCTCTAAAGTCCTCTTTAACATTAGTGTCTGTTACAGACAGAGGTGTCTCCTGGTCCTCTAAAGTCCTCTTTAACATTAGTGTCTGTTACAGACAGAGGTGTCTCCTGGTCCTCTAAAGTCCTCTTTAACATTAGTGTCTGTTACAGACAGAGGTGTCTCCTGGTCCTCTAAAGTCCTCTTTAACATTAGTGTCTGTTACAGACAGAGGTGTCTCCTGGTCCTCTAAAGTCCTCTTTAACATTAGTGTCTGTTACAGACAGAGGTGTCTCCTGGTCCTCTAAAGTCCTCTTTAACATTAGTGTCTGTTACAGACAGAGGTGTCTCCTGGTCCTCTAAAGTCTTCTTTAACATTAGTGTCTGTTACAGACAGAGGTGTCTCCTGGTCCTCTAAAGTCTTCTTTAACATTAGTGTCTGTTACAGACAGAGGTGTCTCCTGGTCCTCTAAAGTCCTCTTTAACATTAGTGTCTGTTACAGACAGAGGTGTCTCCTGGTCCTTGACTTGAAAAAAACCATTTTTTTCTCTGCTGGGTTTTGGGTTTTTAACTGTGCTCTGGTTTCATAAGTACATTTAATAAATAAACTTAAAATTACAAATAACAGATGGAAAAGTTGTGAGTCTGCTGTTTTAATGCTGACGCGGCTGAATGAACACACACTTTAGTGTGTGTTTGTTTGACTCCTGATGGTGTAGTGAGGTGTGTCTAGGTGTGTATGCCTCACTACTAAACTTTTAGTAAACACTCAAAAAAAATAACTTGCTCAGTGAACTTAATATAGTAATGGAAAGTATTGGGTCTACATGATGTATTAGCGTTCCTGCTATTTAATTACCATGGATCAGGCCAGCTAGATTTGTGAGGGTAAATGTAACACACTGACATCATTTTCTTGGGCCATTTAACCTTGTATGATAATGTGGCAAAAAAAAGAAAAAGTATTATATTGTGGCAAGCTGTGATGAGGAATAGCTCAAGACAAGCTGAATGGGTTTACCAAGCCCTCATGCAACAAACATGAGCAGCTAGCTTTTATTTAGAGCACAAACACAGACACATACAGACAGGGTAGTCTGCAGCATTAACCCCCTCACTCATGCTGTTTTCCCCTAAAAACATGAACCAATAAACAAAACATGCATAATTATAACTTTTCAGTGAAACATGAACATTATAGAACAGATGAAGAGAGAAATCTTTTGCACAAAACAATCCCAGAAGTCCCTGCTCCAGGGGACTGCTTCCTGGATCGCCACAATATGATTATGAGTTACTTAATTTAATAGGGTAGTTACAACTACTTTTTAAAATAGTGCAGTTACATAAATTCTTTTGCTGATCCAACAAAGCAAAGTTGCACATTACTGCCACCAACTGGTCTGGAGTTGTAAGCAAAGTGATTTGTAACCCAAGGTGAACCCCTTGGAATCAGGTTGTGTTAACATAATTTAGTCTATTAAATTTTAAGTTGTTGCATTTTATGTTAAAACTACATGATTTGAAAGTGTTCAACCATAAAACTTGATTTTATGTAATAGAAGCTACATATTAGACTTGGGTTCATGTAACAGACACCCATGTTGGTTTTTCTGAGTGAAGATGAGGCTGGTGGGCGCTGAGGTTTTGGTGCCTCTTTAATAAAGAAAGCTTCAAAATCCCAGCTCCAGTCTGGAAAAGGGCCTGAAGTCCAGTTAGACTGTTGAGGGATTTCAAGGGTTAAAAGGACCGAGTGTTAAAAAATAAACTTGTGAGCAGCTTTTTAAGAGGAGCTGTGGAGAGAAAGACAGACTGTAAAAACCTACAGAAACTTCTAGAGAAGGGGTGTCCAACTCAAGGCCCGGGGGCCAAATCCGGCTTGTGGAACGATTAGATCCGGCCCACGAGATCAGATCATATTTCTATTCTAACTGGCCACCAGTATGAGGTCTGCAGATTTCCTCCAGTATAAAGATGGAAACTTCAATTTGCTGATTTAAAATCTCCCTGTTAAACCATAAAAATCTAAAAATAAAGAGTAAGAAAGATTTCATAAAAAGTCAGAAATGTGGGGAAAAAATCAATTTGAGTATTTATTTCAAATTTTCAATTTTGCATCTCAAGATTACGACTCAAACTAATGATTTTGATTTTTTTTCATCTCATAATTTGGACTTTGTCACATTTTTATCTTTTAGATTCCAAATTTTAAATTTTAAGTCATATTTGACTTTTAAACTCATGATTTCACTTTTTTTCCCTCATATTTTGACTTTTTAGACTCCCAATTTTAAATGTAAGTCATATTTTTAACTTTTTAAGTCATCATTTTGAATTCTAGCTCATATTTTGACATTTTCCATGCCTAATTTGGCCTTATTAATCACATATTTTGACCTGTAAAACTCACAATTTAATATTTTAAGGTTAGACCTAAATCCAGAATCCAGTCCCTGCTGTGAGTTTGACACCCCTGATCTAGAGCGTGAGAGGATGAGGCCACACCCAAAGGCTGATGGGAAAACATCTCAGGCTCATAACTCAAAAAACCCCACACGAATATATTTAAAAACTCGACAGTAAAAGAGACATTTTAGGAGAGAAATCTGCTGTTTTTATAGCAAGATTTTCACTAATTTTAAAGAAAGATGAGGATTTTAAACCAAACGTTCTCTAAAGACTGGAACTCTTCTCATCGATGAAAAAGCAGGTTCTATCGATAACAGAGAAGTATTGATTAATAGTTGGATCGATAAACGTTCTGGATGATGATCAGCTGTCTCATTTCTGTCAGAGAAATAATCAAACTGGTTGATCTTAATATCTAAATTTACCTGATTCTGCTGTGATTAGAGTCTGGCTGAATTTCCCGCTAATCGATCAATAAATTGTCAATAACAGAGTCGAAGTGAGCGAGTCTTACCCCATCAGAAAGTCTGTGCTGTGGGTGAAGCAGCTGATCGGAGGGACGATGATGAAGATGATGAAGACTCTGACGTTATGACCTGATGCTTAAGAATCGGGACACTTTTGGAGGTCTGGATCAGCGATCTGATTGGTCGGACGATGCTGATGACAGTTTCTTCTGTGAACAGAGAGACTGAAAGAGTCTTCTGTTTGTCGATCCTCAACTAATCGATTGAGAGAGTGAGGTCATTCAGCGACACGCCAACACAAGCTCACATTCACGCTGCTGGATCTTCATCTCATCACTCATCCTCCTGTAAGCACAGAGACTCTTCTGCTGTCAAACAAAGGTCACGCACCGCAGGCGCCAAAGCCTCAATTTCCTACACACTCCTTCACAAAGACCCTCAACATCAGGAACACACAGACCCGGACCTGGTCCAGAGCTGGTCCAGAGCTGGTCCAGATGTGGCCCAGAGCTGGTCCAGAGCTGGTCCAGAGCTGGTCCAGACGTGGTCCAGAGCTGGCCCAGAGCTGGTCAAGACCAGGTCCAGAGCTGGTCCAGAGCTGGCCCAGAGCTGGCCCAGAGCAGGTCGAGAGCTGGTCCATTTAAATCCTTGCCTGTGAAGTTAATAAAACATTCCATTTCTGCCTTTAAAGTTTATAAATCATTCCACCCATCACTTTGAAGTTTATAAAACATTCCATCCTTGCCTTTTAAGTTTTTAACACATTCCATCCTTGCCATTGAAGATAATAAAACATTCCATCTTTGCCTTTGAAGTTTATGAAACATTCCATTCCTGCCTTTGAAGTTTAAAAAACATTCCATCCTTGCCATTAAAGTTTTTAAAACATTCCATGCCTGCCTTTGAAATTTATAAAACATTTCATTCCTGACTTTGAAGATTATTAAACATTCCATTCCTGCCTTTGAAGATTATAAAACATTCCACCCTTCCCTTTGAAGTTTATAAAAAATTCCATCCTTGCCTTTTAAGTTTTAACACATTCCATCCTTGCCATTGAAGATAATAAGACATTCCATCTTTGCCTTTTAAGTTCATGAAACATTCCATCCTTGCCTTTGAAGTTTTAAACACATTCCATGCCTGCTTTTGAAGTTTATAAAACATTTCATTCCCGCCTTTGAAGTTTTAACACATTCCATGCCTGCCTTTGAAATTTATAAAACATTCCATCCTTGCCTTTGAAAATTATAAAACATTCCATCCTTTCCTTTGAAGTTTAAAAAACATTTCATACCTGACTTTGAAGATTATGAAACATTCCATTCCTGCCTTTGAAGTTTGAAACACATTCCATCCTTGCCTTTTCCATCCCTGCCTTTGAAGTTTATAAAACATTCCATCCTTGCTTTTGAAGTTTTTAACACATTCCATCCTTGCCATTGAAGATAATAAAACATTCAATCCTTGCCTTTGAAGTTTTAAAAACATTCCATTCCTGCCTTTTAAGTTTATAAAACATTCCATTCCTGCCTTTGAAGTTTATAAAACATTTCATCCTTGCCTTTGAGGATTATTAAACATTCCATCCTTGCCTTTGAAGTTTATAAAACATTCCATCCTTGCCTTGGAAGTCTATAAAACATTCCATTACTGCCATTGAAGTTAATAAAACATTCCATTACTGCCTTTGAAGATTAAAAGCATTCCAACTTTGCCTTTGAAGATTATTAAACATTCCATTCCTGCCTTTTAATTAAATAAAATATTCCATTACTGCCTTTGAAGATTAAAAGCATTCCAACTTTGCCTTTGAAGATTATAAAACATTCCATCCGTGCCTCTGAAGATTATTAAACATTCCATCCTTTCCTTTGAAGTTTATTCAACATTCCATTCCTGCCTTTGAAGTTTATAAAACATTTCATTCCTGCCTTTGAAGATTCTAAAAAAATTCCATACTTGCCTTTTCAATTCCTGCCTTTGGAGTTTATAAAACATTCCATCCATCACTTTGAAGTTTATAAAACATTCCATTCCTGGTCTTTGAAGTTTATAAAGCATTCCATTGCTGCCTTTGAAGTTCATAAACATTCCATTCCTGCCTTTGAAGTTTATAAAACATTCCATTCCTGCCTTTGAAGATTATAAAACATTCCATCCTTGCCTCTGAAGTCTATAAAACATTCCATGCTTGCCTTTGAAGTTTATAAAACATTTCATCCTTGCCTTTGAGGATTATTAAACATTCCATCCTTGCCTTTGAAGTTTATAAAACATTCCATCCTTGCCTTGGAAGTCTATAAAACATTCCATTACTGCCATTGAAGTTAATAAAACATTCCATTACTGCCTTTGAAGATTAAAAGCATTCCAACTTTGCCTTTGAAGATTATTAAACATTCCATTCCTGCCTTTTAATTAAATAAAATATTCCATTACTGCCTTTGAAGATTAAAAGCATTCCAACTTTGCCTTTGAAGATTATAAAACATTCCATCCGTGCCTCTGAAGATTATTAAACATTCCATCCTTTCCTTTGAAGTTTATTCAACATTCCATTCCTGCCTTTGAAGTTTATGAAACATTCCATTCCTGCCTTTGAAGTTTATGAAACATTTCATTCCTGCCTTTGAAGATTATAAAAAAAATCCATACTTGCCTTTTCAATTCCTGCCTTTGGAGTTTATAAAACATTCCATCCATCACTTTGAAGTTTATAAAACATTCCCATATCTGCCTTTGAAGATTATAAAACATTCCATCCTTGCCTCTGAAGTCTATAAAACATTCCATGCTTGCAAACATCTCAGGCTCATAACTCAAAACCCCCCCCCACAAATATATTTAAAAACTCGACAGTAGAAGAGATATTTTAGGAGAAAGATCTGCTGTTTTTATAGCGACATTTTCACTCATTTTATAGAAAGATGAGGATTTTAAACCAAACGTTCTCTAAAGACTGGAACTCTTCTCATCGATGAAGAAGCAGGTTCTATTGATAACAGAGAAGTATTGATCAATAGTTGGATTGATAAATGTTTTGGTTGATGATCAGATGTCTCATTTCTATCAGGGAAATATTTAAACTGGTTGATCTTAATATCTAAATTTACCATTCCATTCCTGCCTTTGAAGTTTATAAAACATTCCATTCCTGCTTTAAAGTTTATAAATCATTCCATCCTGGTCTTTGAAGTTTATAAATCATTCCATCCTTGCCTTTGAAGTTTATAAATCATTCCATCCTGGTCTTTGAAGTTTATAAATCATTCCATCCTTGCCTTTGAAGTTTATAAATCATTCCATTCTTGCCTTTGAAGTTTATAAATCATTCCATCCTTGCCTTTGAAGTTTATTAATCATTCCATCCTTGCCTTTGAAGTTTATAAATCATTCCATCCTGGTCTTTGAAGTTTATAAATCATTCCATCCTTGCCTTTGAAGTTTATAAATCATTCCATCCTTGCCTTTGAAGTTTATAAATCATTTCATCCTTGCCTTTGAAGTTTATAAATCATTCCATCCTGGTCTTTGAAGTTTATTAATCATTCCATCCTTGCCTTTGAAGTTTATAAATCATTTCATCCTTGCCTTTGAAGTTTATTAATCATTCCATCCTTGCCTTTGAAGTTTATTAATCATTCCATCCTTGCCTTTGAAGTTTATAAATCATTCCATCCTTGCTTTTGAAGTTTATAAAACATTCCATCTGTTGTATCACATCACAGAGACAAACTGTCTGAGGAAATGTCTTTTTATTTATCTTATATTTTTACCAGTGCTTGTTTGGTAATGAGAGCTTGACTGGGGTAGCAGGGGTAGAAGAGCCTGGAAAAGCAGCCTGGGAAAAAATCAGTAAAAGGAGTCGACAAAAACAAACAAACTGTCAGAGACAGGGTTGCCAGGTCTGGGTGACAAATCTAGCCCAGTGGTGGATAAAAACCTGCCCAAAACCAGGCCGAATGCTGAAATCTAACATAAACCTTTGAACCTCTGCCACACCACGTATATCGCTGGTGTGCTGCAGGTGTGCTGCAGGTGTGCTGCTTCTGTGTGTGGCAGGTATGTCTATGTGCCAGTGTGGCACAGCGAATCTTTGGCTGTGTGCCATGTTCTATGCTATCTCTGCTGGCTCACTGAATCGTATTTGAGGATAAATAAAGCCGTTTATCCTGCTTTGGATATTAAATTCATGTACACAAAACATCAAAAGTGGGTCTGCTCAACCTGCGGACAAAAAAATCTATCCACAGCAGTACGTAAAAAGTAACACAATTCTGCAGGAAAACCGCAGACCTGGCAACCCTAGTTAGAGATGAAGCTTATCCTCTTGGAAAACAAGGCTTTGGTCGTTATTATTATCCACCTTTTTTATGACGGAAATCCTTCGAGATCAAACTGGTAAAAACGAAACTGCATGAATAAGGAAGTCGACTTTAACTTGACAGAAACGGAGATGAGCTGCTGCAGGCGGGCCAGTCCTTCTGAGGCTGGAGCCATGGGGGGGGGGGGCTTATGGGGCCCTAAAACATTGATATGTATGCCTTTAGCTGGTGATAGCCAGTCATCACATTGTAGGGGTGTAAATCCTTTGTCTGGTTCATTTTTAGATTTGTAGATCTGGACGTGCTACCATGAGGTCTGGGATTTTCTCACGGCTCCCACACATCAACACCCTGCTTCCTGTGACATCACAGCGGAGGAGTGTTTCCTCCAACAGAGGCCGCGGTCAGCGGGGTGCCTGTGACGAGAGCATGTGTGTTTGTGGGACAGCTCCATGTGACTGAGCAGATCCTAGACTGTGGTTCTGAGCTCCATCACATGATTGGACGGCTGTTATATCAGTGCGGACAGAAATAGTTTCAGCTGTTCTCCTTTAAATGTTTTTATTGGTCTGAAGGTTTCCATCGTCTCTGGCCGTTGAATGACGGCGTGGTTGAGTCTCCATCTGCTTGACAGAGCTCTGAGAAACAGTTAATGCTGAGTCATCACACATGTGACACTATGTGGATTCATCCGCCGCTGCAAATAGTCCCCACAGAAACACTCTCCTCTTCATATCAGCTGCTCTGTTAGACGGTTTAGAGTCAAACTTGGTTATGATTTATCAAGAACAGGATGTCCCGTAACTATTCTGACCTCCATGGGCCCCTCTTTAGGGTCAGGCCCAAGAAATGTTCCTCTCCCCCTCGGGGGCGGCCCTGATGGCGAGTTCTTCATATCTGATGTGAAGACGTTTGATTCCTCAGTTCCACTCAGACAGACTGATGGGTGAATCCATAAATATAGGGACGGCCTGATGGAACTACCTGTAGCCGTAGTTAGCGGATCATAGTTTAGTATTACAAAGACAAAACGCACGTCAAACTAGAAGGAGGGACACAGGAACATCTGGGGAGTCACTTTTCCAGGGTAACTAACATTGACTCAAAAAGAGCCAAATTTACACTGATTTTAGTGTTTTTATTAGCAACCAGTGCCAGAGTTAGAGTAAAATCACAGAGTAAACTCTGCTGGAGTGAAACGTTTTAACTCGGCTCCGTCACTCATGGATGTCTCAGCTGCAGATGGTTAGGAGCTTCAGCTGTAGATAATCAGGATCTCCTCACCTGATGAAGAACCTTCACACACTTGTGCTCTTCAGCCTCTACTCAGGTCACCTGGCTCCTCTTCAACACTTCATCACTGAAGGGCCCTCGCACCCGGTGCAGGTCGGGGTGTGGTGCAACCAATCCAACTTTATTTGTAAAGCACACTTTACCAACACAAAGTCTTCGAAGTGCTGCACAGAAAACTGAAACAAACAGAACAGAATAAAGCACACACGGGAAAAAAAATGTGTGTGTGTGTATATATATATATATATATATATGTGTGTGTGTGTGTGTGTGTATATATATATATATATATATATATATATATATATATATATATATATATATATATATATATATATATATATATATATATATACAGTGCTTAACAAATGTATTAGCCCACCCTAACCCTAACCACAGTCAGGTTTCTGCCACAGCTGCCCTAAATTAACAGCATTGGTAATTACCAACATCATTGTGATGTTTCTGCAATGGTTAATACATCAATATGTAGAAGCTCTTTAACCCAAATTATATTTTTAATGCTAAAATAGAATTATTATTGTTATCCAGGAATTTTCAAATTTACTGATTTACAAAAAAACTGAAAAAATAGTAAAGCACATTAATATTTCTGATTAATATGTCAGATTATAGTTATTTACTGTCATTACTGAACAAAAAAAAATGAGTTTTAGTGGTTGAATGTTATGCTTGATTCATTTCTGACTTAAATTTCAGGCTCAAATTTGTGTGAATTCAGTTTGAAATTCCTCATTCCTGTTCAAAATGGTAAAACGTGGAGAGCTGACTGAAAATGAAAGAGTCCACATTAAAGCACTTCATGATGCTGGATGGTCTCTGAGACAGAGATGACAGCTGGGCTAATACATTTGTGAAGCTCTGTACATATAAACAAATAAAAGCCAATTAAATAAAAAAGACTTAAAAAAAATCAATAAAAGACAGTCAAGAGGACCACACAATTCTCATGTCGGGTTAAATGCCAGTGAGTAAAAGTGTGTTTTTAAACGAGACTTAAAAACATC
Source organism: Cheilinus undulatus (assembly GCF_018320785.1). Lineage (NCBI taxonomy): Eukaryota > Metazoa > Chordata > Actinopteri > Labriformes > Labridae > Cheilinus > Cheilinus undulatus. The sequence continues at coordinate 53,879,457 of NC_054872.1, forward strand.
AGCTGAAGGGGCTGTCTTTATGTGGGCGGGAAGAGCGTTCCACAGTTTAGGGCCAACAACAGAAAGGCCCGGTAGCCCCAGCTTTTAAGTCTAGTTTTTGGGACCAGCTGGAGCTGGTCCTCAGGCCTCAGCGAGCACGCAGGAGCAGTGGTGTGCACGGGGGCGGTTGCACCCCCCTTGTGGCCCAAATGTTGAAAAACACGTGCTGAAGTGCCCCCAAGAGCCAAAATGTGTGCTTAAGTGCCCTCAAAAGCCAAGATGCGTGCTAAAATGTCCTCTTGGGAGCCAGAACACGTGCTAAAGTGTAGGGCTGACAGCTTCAATTTGATTGGTTGATTAATTGATTGGAAAGCTTTAGGTCGACCAAGATCACCCTGGTCGCCGAATCCCCCCCCAAAAGACGCTGGTCTGGGGGCAAAAGTGTGTGAGCAGCTGAGAGAGAGACGGGAACAGGAGCAATGCAGCTCCTGGAAGTACAGGTAGAGAAGCACACAATGATATTTCCTGATATTTTACAGCACGAACGCTCAGAAACTACACATCAACTCGTCACTAAGTTGCAGGCTGTTGGTACTGAAGTGGCTCTGCTCTGCCCTCCCTCACTGCATCAACTCCCGCAGTCAGTTTCACTTACCTGTCGGCAAATAGTCTGCGTAGTATCATCTCCTTTTATAATCTCCTTAAAGAGTTCACGTTAGCGTTAGCTTCTCTTACAGTCACACAGAAAGGAGAGCTGATAAAAGGCGATGTCTGCTGGTCATTAAGTCCTGACGAGCGAACTTTCTTCCTCTCACCTCCGTAAATAAACGCTGCCTGCTTAATGCCCATAAATGACAGCGCGGGCTGGATCAGGTGATCCTGTTAATAGTTACCCTAAAATGCGTGCTAAAGTGCCCTCCTGGGTGGCAAAAACACACTAAACTCCAGAAGACCATCAGGACCAAGGAATACTATGAAATATTACTGTTGCAATGACTTTTATGCTGGGCCCTTTTTGATCCAGAACTATATCTCACAGAACCAGTTTACCAGATTATCTGGTGCTAATATGGTGTTAAAATGCACTAGAATACAGGAAATGATATCTACTTCATTGAAAATGTTCTGGGGAAGGCGTGCCAGGTTAGCCTGGCTGGTACCAGTGTTCAGTGCGTTACGGTAGTCCCGCCGTGTACAGATAAAAGCATGGACCACCTGCTCCAGGGTGCTAAAAGATAAAACTGATAAAAGCAACTGAAGATAAAAGCCTAAGGTGATAAAAACCGGATTTAACCACGGCATTTATCTGCTTGTCAAGCGTAAACTCTCCATCCATGATGGCGCCAAGGTTGGTGGCTGTGGGCTTGATAAGAGGCTGGAGAGAGCCCGGGTCCAAGTTCAAATCCACAGACGTGCCTGGCTTAGAAACCGCAATTTCTGTTTTGGACTCATTCAGGTTTAAAAAAATTCATCACCAGGCAAGCCTTGACATCATCCCGTATTTCAGCAGCGGTGCCAGGGGATTATTATCCATTTTCTTTAGTGGCAGATAGTATAAAATAGTCTGTGGGTCTTGAAAGATGACTGAAAATTGCCAGAAACGCTGGACAAGCCACTTTCCATTTGATAAAAGGGCTGGCACTCAATGGCTACTATTACATGAGAGCTTTAATTCCCCTTTAATTCAGAATTAAAGTTAAATCCTCTTTAAAAAGACCTAGTAGACACCTAATTCTGAATGAAAATGACCATTCTGAATTCAACTTAAATCTGAAGTAGGTGGCTGGTTTCTTCTGATTTTGAATCTGGATTGAATAACTCCTCGATCATGTAGACGTTCATTCCACTTTAATTTAATTCCGGTCGTTCTGCGCACGCTCGTTCCCTTGTCCTGTCGCATATTCCAGGATGGCCGCCCGAAGCAAGTGTTGGACTCGAGCCGAGACTGTTTATTTAATAAGAGCCTTAGACGACATGGATGTAATGAAAAGAGCGGATGGACGGAAGCAGACGGAGTTTGTTTTCTTCCGGCAGACGTAAATACGTAACGTCCGCCCCCTGTCCAATCAGAACCCTTCCCAACCCCAGACCTTATGCGGAACTGAATAAAGGTGATTAAACGTGTTTTCCATGTAAACCACAATTTGGAATTACTATTTCCACGCAAATGCAAAGGATAACGCTTTAATTCTGAATTATTTAATTCCTAATTAAAAAACATCATGCAGCCTTGGCCTGTGAGTTAAATGTGTAGTGTACTCTCTCACACACACTCATACTCTCTCACACACACTCATACTCTCTCACACACACTCATACTCTCTCACACACACTCATACTCTCTCACACACACTCATACTCTCACACACACACTCATACTCTCTCACACACACTCATACTCTCTCACACACACTCATACTCTCTCACACACACTCATACTCTCTCACACACACTCATACTCTCTCACACACACTCATACTCTCACACACACTCATACTCTCACACACACTCATACTCTCTCACACACACTCATACTCTCTCACACACTCATACTCTCACACACACACTCATACTCTCTCACACACTCATACTCTCACACACACACTCATACTCTCTCACACACACTCATACTCTCTCACACACACTCATACTCTCTCACACACACTCATACTCTCTCACACACACTCATACTCTCACACACACTCATACTCTCTCACACACACTCATACTCTCTCACACACACTCATACTCTCTCACACACACTCATACTCACAAACACTCATACTCTCTCACACACACTCATACTCTCACACACACTCATACTCTCTCACACACACTCATACTCTCTCACACACACTCATACTCTCTCACACACACTCATACTCTCACACACACTCATACTCTCTCACACACACTCATACTCTCTCACACACACTCATACTCTCTCTCTCTGCCTATTAAAAGTCAGGTCCACTCAGCCGAACTCTTATCTATAGGAAAGCTTTTAACAACAATAAAAACGTATTTCTTTATTCCTGCCAACAATAATGAGAAGCACCACTGTCCGCTAAGCAGGAAGCAACAAAGCTGCAGAAGAAAGACAATGCAAACAGGCTTTTCATCACAAAGGTGCTGAAATTGTCAACATTATTACAGTCTGCATGAGTTAACAGGCCTGTAGCTGCATGGAACAATAAGGCAGGAAAACAGCAGCTATGCTCAATAACTGATGACCTCATTTAAACTGAAACAGCAGGTGTGGGACAGCAGAGACAGCAGCTCTATAGGAGCTCCTCTATACTCCCAAACATGCATGACTGCAGAATATAGTCCTGATTTTATCACAGGTGAGATGAAGCCCACCTTTAGACGTTTACAGTCAGCTTACAAACCCTCACCATGGTTTTCAGTTTCTGAGCCAGAAGTCCTCTGTACAGTTCGTAGAAAGTCCGTTAGTCTCTTGAGTTGCATTAAACTGCTGACATGGTGGTTTCTGAATCAGTCTGACAGATGAAAACTCTCTACAGAAACAGGTGTGATCTTGCTGCTGCAGCCGTTTAGGGGTCGATAATCAGGTTTTTCATGCAGAGTTTCATTTTACCAGCTCAAGACTTTCCCTGGACCTGATGGTGGTTTTGAGGAGAGGTTAGATCCTGATCTGGTGATGCTGCTTCTCTCTGAGTTTGAGTGGTCAGTGATGTTCTGAGTCTGTGGGTCTGGGTCTGACAGCGGCACCTGTTAGCTAAACCGTCGGGGTTTCCTCCTACATTCACTGAAGAAAAACCTGAAAACTTCTCTCTCTGCTGCAGGAGTCCTTCCTCCTGTGCAGCTCCTCCTCTAAGGCTGGCTTCCAGATAACTCCAGCCGTTTGAACGTTCTGCTGTGTCAGCTAATTTTGAACAAACTACCGCCGGTGTGTGTCGGCAGACCGGGCTGTGTTGGGCTCGTCAGAGTTGAGGGAGGAGGCGGGGCTTGGATGAGGCTGTAGTTGCTGATTGATTGACATGTCTGTCCGCTACTCAGTGCTTACAGGAGGCAGACCGTACTAAGCGGGGAGAGCTGTGATTGGTTGCTCTGTATAATTCCAAAAAACATAGGATACTCCGCCTCCATACAACTCCTCTCTGATTGGTCGTGGCGTGCGCCTGTGTTGCATTCACTGAAGCTGGAAAATTACATAACTACCCTCTTCTTTAGTGTTATACGGCTGCTCCGTTAATGTACACCTCTGTTTCCTTCCTTCCAAGGTTAAAAAATATCCGGGGCTAAAAAAGAAATGTTTGGGGCTAGAGCCCAGGATGCTCGGGCCAGGCGACGCCACTGTTTGCAACCTTCAATTGATCCAGAGAAGAAGATCATATCCTAATTTTTGGGCAGTTTTCTGATGACCAAGCTCACGTGAATGCACCATCCAGTTTCATAATGGACTGTACCAAGTGGGAATTTCATGTGGGGGAGAATGCAGTGTTTTAAAGGTTGTTTGCAACTTTCAGACCAAATATATGAAGACTTCAGCTCTGTTTGAAAAGGGATTTATACATTTATGTCACATTTTTGAGTGATTTAGTGCAAAGTTTTTTGTTTTCATCCTCTCTTGGTGCCAGAGGTCATGAATGAACACCCCTGTCTTCAGACCAGAGTTTGATGAGGAAGCATAAAAGCTCATGTTTGAGAATGTGGAGATGAAGGCCTCAGCAGCTGCTGTCTATGGTGGACATGTGACCATGCTTTGGTGAGTTTGAGTTGTTTGTCATTGACGGCTTTTTAACATGTTTTTTCACTGCCAACTTAGAGCTGAGAAGTATTTCCTGGACTTATATTTTTCCATTTTAAATCTACAAATCTTACACCCTGACCCAAACCCAAATGTTTGTGTGAATCAAACACTTTTAAACTGTTGGAGCTCCTCTGAACCCCATCATCACTGATAATGTTAGAGGGGTCTCCCTCTGAACCATGTGGTTGGGGGTGAATACTTCCTGGGTCACTTCAAACCACCTGTTTGTTGTTTCATTTTCCTCGTCTCAACCTGAAGAGCCTTTTTCCCACATCTTTGGACAACACAACCTCTCCCAGTAAGTAGATTTTTAAGATCTAAACACTAAGTTGTAGTAATGGTAGGATGAATGTTGGCTGATCACATACTGAAAGTTTAGACCCTGTTTTTTATTATTTCTGCACGTCTCCTGGCTTTGCTCTCTAAAACAGTGGATTTTTAATCATAATTTCAGTCATCTACTTCAGTTGAACATTAGTTAGATGGCATTCTTAGCTTGTTCTGCCTCATTTGTCCTAATCTCTGAAAATGCTGACTGACTTTCAGTGCTTTGAGCTGAACTGCTGTTTTAACTGCTTCTCCTGTTTTTCCAGATGGAGATGGCTCCTAGTCTCAAACGTGTGGACAACACAGGCAGCCGAGGTAGATTCATTTATCTTTGATTATTTGCATTGTTTTAGACTCACTAACAGTTCCTTGTTTTCTGCACCACTTCTTAACTGCTGTAGAACTATTTACACATTAAACTGCCAAAAAGGTGTTTAATGATTGGTTAATATCTGTAGCCTTTATTTTCTCCTTTTTTAATGAGCCTTGCATGTTCAGACACATTGCCTTTATAAGACTAACATTAGTGTCCTCCATGTGTTTTACACAGAAATATATGAGCTGCCTCAGACTACAGTGCAGTTACTGTTTCCTCTGTGTTTAACGCTTGTGCCCTCCTCACATTTACTACCCTCTGGACACCTACTTTTTTTCATAAATCTCTTTAGCAACTTCAGACCTGCTCAAAACTAACAACTATTCAATAATTTTCAAGATTTTAACCCTTTAAATGCCAGTTTGATTATTTGAGATATTTTACTTTTTACTAAAAAACAGAAAAAGTGAATTATTTTCCATAAAATTAATAGTAGAAAGACGGGGCTTTGGTGCTGATGAGAGTCTTGGATGGGTCAAAGATTAGCAACAAAATTGATTTGATTGCATTGATATTTTTTACGTAGTGTCAGAAATACCCTCTGGACACCTTGGAGGCTAAAATGCCTCCATTGACTTCCATTAAACCAGGTTTTTTAATCTCACTGTCACTGCAGTATAAAATCATGCATTCTTTAATGTCAGCATTTCAACGTGAAGAAGTCTAGTGACATTTAACATTTTTACTGTATTCCACCAGATTCAACCGTTTACTCATTGTAGGACCATGCACCACACTCTGGTGTTTTTGCTGTTATATTATGGAGAGTTTGTGAAAGTTTGTAAGGCTTAAAATTCTGAGAATTATTGAATGTTTAGTAGTTTTGAGCAGGGCTGAAGTTGTTAAAGAGATTTATAAAGAAGTAGAAAAAATACTGATGTATGCTGGTTTAATGGCAGTTTTTCTCTACGTGTACATTTTTGCCTCGAAGGAGTCCAGAGGGTAGAAAATTCACTGAGAGAGTCTGAATGACATTTAAGAGGAAAACATGTTGGATTTCAAAAAATTTCAAAAATTTATTTAGAAAGAAAAGTTCTTGTAAAAATTCATGCCACAAGCTGTAAAACTGACAAAATGATCACAAATTAAAAAAAAAAAAAAGTTGAGAAAAATGGCCAAAAATGCCCGAGCAGGGCAGAAGGGACAAACTAAAGTTGTGTTGAGGAATGAAAAGGTTTCATGGCAGAAACATGGAGGCAGCCACATGACACTACCCAGAGTGCATTTCACAACATGGCAGCCTACATGGGAACTATTTTTCAAAACTTTGTCCAAAGTGGATTAAATTTATTGACAATGATAACATCACAGATCTAAGGAAAATCCGTGTCTGAACAGGCTTCGTTCCCCCGTGCTCCTCTCGCTCTGCTCTGTCTGTTAGAGCTGGACTCTCCTAGTGAGGCGTGCTGCCTAAGAAACACTGGCGTTTATATTTCTGCCTGTTTAATCATTGTTCTGCTTTCTGTTTAAATTACAGGTGACCAGCTCTGCCTCCCTGCTTCTTGAAGACTGAAGACAGGAGCCACGGCCGAGGGTGGAGTTGGACCGTTAATAAAAATACCAGCGTTCAGTCCTGCCTGAGAACAAACAGCTTAAAGCAACACATGGGAATGATGCTGTCGTAGCTTTACTGGGCGTCTCTCTGTTGAACCACGTTGTTTTAGATGAATTTGGTTAAGCTAATGCTGCTATAGCTAACACTGATAAAGCTATTGCTACTAAAGCTAATGACTTTATAACTGATGTTGTTGGCTAATGTTGAAATGTTAGCTCTATTGTGTGTGGAGCTAGCATTAGCAGCATTAGCTTTAGCAAACATCGCTTAAGCTATTTTTGCTAATGCTAACATAGCTATGTTGGGTAATAAAGTAACAGTGAATACATAGCTTGCATACCTCTGTTTGCTAAGTTAACTTTAGCTATGCTAACTTTAGCAAACATAGCAAAAGCTAATTTTTCCAAAGCTCATGTAGCTATGTTTTGTTATATAGTAATAGTGAGGCCATAGCTTGCATAGCAACATTAGCAAAGTTAGCTTTAGTAAACATAGCAAACAGCTTATTTTGCTAATGCTAATGTAGCTATGATGGCTTTAGTGCTGTTAACTCCATATCTTACTTAGTCTTTGTTAGCTTTAGTTAACAATAATGTTGTTAAAGCTAATTATGTTTAGCTTATTGTTGCTCTGCAGGCTTTTGCAGCTACATTATTTTTAGCGTGCATAGCTAAAGCTAGTGTTGCTAATGCTAATGTAGCTATGATGGCTTTAGTACTGTTAACTCCATATCTTACTTAGTCTTTGTTAGCTTTAGTTAACATTACTGTTGTTAAAGCTAATTATGTTTAGCTTATTGTTGCTCTGCAGGCTTTTGCAGCTACATTATTTTTAGCATGCATAGCTAAAGCTAATGTTGCTAATGCTCGGCTGGCTTATGTGGTAATATGGACCAGGGGCGGAGCCAGGAGAGTCAAATATCTGGAGCTTAGCCTAATTTCGTACGAGTCGGTGGCGTTTTACCCAGAAATGTCTTCGCCCCAGCTAATCAGCATCATGTCGGTAAAATAACAGTTCCACCTAAAAATTCATCCTTTAGAGCTAGCATCGTTTTGAATGTGTAGATACTCTCAAAGTGTCCCTATCTTTTTAAAACCATCATATTAATGATCAATAATTTCTGCTACTGCATCCTTAAAAGGGAAAACAATCTAGTATTAAAGCTTAGCAAAGTGGAGAAATTAACCACAGAAGTTTAAAATCGGGGCTTGAAGTTCAGTCTTTGTTTGAACCAATTTTTTCTTTTGATTCCTTTGCAGAGTATTTACCTCACACTGACCTGGATCTGAGGTTAAAGCAGAATGAAGATAAAGGTATAGTTCACATACTTTTTACATTTGAAGTTGGCTGTATTTTCAGAGCGTATTAAAACCACTGGGAAATCAACCTAGCAGGTTGTGATGATAAGTCAGCCCTCTGGGTTGGTTCTGTTTGCTTTTGCTTGTGTTGTCTTGACTTGCATGTCTTGGTATGACGAGGCTGATTCCAAATTGCTGAGTAAGCTTGATGTCACGCTCAAACCATCTTCATCCATCTTCAAACCATCTTAGGCTTTTCTGGCCTAAACTCTGTTTGAAAACATACAAATACAAGAACTGCAAGTGCTAAGTCTAAATGTTTACATTGAAACGACCAACATTTCATTTTCTATTTTGATGTAGTGTAAACAAGATGGTTACCATGTCAACTGAAAACAACTGTCTTATGTTTATAAGAATTACAACATAATCTCTTACAACATCAGAGGCGTGGTTATCCTTTTTAGGTTGCTTGATATTGTATAAGGGTCTTAAAGCATTGTTTTTAATTTTGCTGCTTTTGTTTCTTTATGTTGCAGATCAAACTGTGTCCTTTATTCAGGATTTGTCTCCTTGTTTATAGTGGTAATGTGTTTGTGTTTAATTTGGTTGTATGGGTTGAATGTTTTGACAATGCCTGACAATTCAACATAAAAAACAATGTGTAAATTCCAAATTTAAGAGAACCCCACAAAACAAAATAATGTGCACCAGTGTTCAATAACATTAACATAGCGCTTTATTATCCCACAAATTAAGAATGACAAGGGACAGGGCGAGGCACCTTCACAAAAATGTCTGAAGCAAAGTAATGTGATACTTGTTGTTGTGTGTTGATGTAGTGCAAAAGGGTATCTACAGTGTCATGTGCTTTAAATGAGTACTGCATAATACCCCAAAATAGATTATTAACAAAGTTAATGAATGTAAATTGCATTGTAGAGCCGAATGTCTTAACTGTTAACTAGACAAATTTTAGTACAAAAAAAGGTTATGTGATATTTATCAAAATTGTATGATGTAGACTTCAAAACTTGATTTAAAGTTAGCTGAAAATGATATCATACACTGAATATTAGTTAATATAATTTAAAGTTCATTGGGCCTACATACATATAATTTCCTTAGCAATACTGATGCAATGATGTGTTTGCTTGTTTGCAGGTTTGACTATCTGGGTGTAACCACCCAAAAATGATGAGTCTCTAAAAAAATGTATTTGTCAAATACTGGTGTTCAGTAGGGAAATCTTCAACCATTGAAAGTTCTGGAGATTAGAGTACTTGACAGATGTTGGCCAAGTTATCATAGCCCATTAATGCTTGTTATCTGTTGGTTCCCATTCACTGGACAGCAAACATACACGTCTCCTTCTCAGCATGAAATTATAAAGAATAGCGACACGGAAACAGATCTTGAACGTCTTAGATTCCTACTGCCATCGTTTTTATCCAGTCATGGGTCACTACTAAAAATCTTTGACATTTATACTTTTGGCTTTGAATTTATAACTTCTCAAATTCCCAAACTTTTTAAAGTCCTTTTTTTTTTCTAAATTTCTGACTTTACAAATTTAGAAAATGTTTTTCTTTTAAATTTTCAGCCTCTTAAACTCCTAGATTTAGATATTTTTCTTCTACATGTCAGACTTTTTTCATGCACATTTTTGAGTTTCTGCGGTACGTTGGATGAACTTCCTGTCGAGCCGGCTCAGAGGACGTACGTCAGAGGACATGAGGGTTTAGTTGTGTCTGTTGGTGTCCGTCCTAGAGGACTTCAGGACGTTTGGGGTCATGATCTGTGTTTTTTACATCAAACTAGAACCATTGGTGACATCAGAAACCCCCACAGAGGCTTCTGTCAGTAAAGATAATATAATAATAAGAAGAAGAGTAAATCTTTTTTTTTTGGTGTATTTGATCAAAACAAGCAGAGATTTTAACATCAGTGGTGTTTAAAGATTTAAAGGTTAGACTCCTAAACTTGATCTTCAGCACGTGGACTTTCCCTCCGGGGGCCGTGTTCATAAGAATAGCCATGAAGACATTCAGAGAAAATCCTTGGAATTTCTCAGAATTTCCCCTGAAGGTCAGAGCAGATCCGCGTTAAGATAAGTTACTCATTAATCCTGGTTGCCCTGAGGACTGATCCTGAAGTGGAAGCTGTGAGGATGGACTGTGCTAATGCTGTCCTTTCAAAATAGAAGCAAAAACTTAGAAAATATTCTCAGAATAATCTCATTAAAGATCCTGAGTCCCACCCATCACTGTGGCTCTGCTCGGCGATGGCTAAAGATGGAGGCGTGGTGTTTTTGGGTTCTCTGACGGTCTTCTTATGACCACACTCTCTTCAGGAAACTTTGATTTTCTTCAGACCTCACTCTGACTCAGAAATGGATTCATTGGATTTGGTGGGTCAAAGGTCAAAGGTTAAGTTCATTAGACCTTATTAGACTCATTAGGATTTGTATGCATTTATTTATTTATTATATAAACCAGCAGAAAAGCAGACATGATCGGCCAAAGCATTAGGGCTAATCTCTGTTGTTTTAGGATGATAAGAAACTGCTTGACAAATAACTGTGCTTTTATGTTTTTAAATTTGATGGTACTTTCACACCTTTCCTATGGTTTAACAGCCTGGTCCCAAACAAATCAGTCAGTGATCGAACCCTAAGAGTGTCTCTACAACTGAGCTCCAAAAATCCTGGATAAAAAACAGATTAGACACCATCACTGCCATGCTTTAAACAAATACAAGGTCTTAAGTTTTAGTAATTTTATAAATTTCACAATGTAAAGTTTGTGTTTAAATGCTTAAATGGACTTGCTCCTCCACCTTTCTGCACATATCTAAGGAGACTCCAGAGCTGCAGCAGATCCACCAGAGCAGCATCAAACGGAAACTGTCGTTTCATTTTACAAAACTTCATTTTACTCAGACTGCATTCTCTGTGAGAGGAGTGAACTCTCTACCTGAACACCTGAAATGTGTCACAGCCTTCACCACCTTTGAGAGAGCTACCAAATCCTGGTTATTTCAGCAACAGAGCTGCTCACCCGGTCATTTTTTCTCTTTTTAATCAACTGTTTTAGCTTTTTATTCTCACAAAAGCCCTTCTAGGGACGGGTGTTGCAAATTAGCATTCTCCACAAACACTATGATACCTGCATGGGATGCCTGTTCTCAGTTGTCTATGTTTATTGTATCTGTCCCTATTAAATAAACCTTAAATAAATAAATGAAACATTTCAGAGATTTGAACGTTTTAAGACGAGGAATGAGAAACTAAGGAACAGCCATGATCAGAGTCAGACATGAGTCTAAACAGGGTCCATGGTTTAATGATGAATCTCTGATGGATCGTTTCCCTTCACTATCATTCATTTAAGGCTTTTTCTCCTGTCAGCTCTAACTCAAAGATGTTTCTGTTCTTATCCAACACTAAATGTTGCTCTTCATGTTGGAATTTCCTACCAAAGGTCTGAAAATCGTCATTTCACGGGTAGAGCGCTGCTCCGTCAGCTGGTTAAACTCCGCCCTGAACTGTAGGTCACAGCTGACATAAAGTCGACCCATCAGGAGCTTACTGCGTCATTAAATTTAGATAAAAGTCATCACAATGACCGCCACTGTCTCTGAGAGAGTCCTGACTCCAGAACCCCCCTGGTCTGAGATCCAGATCAATGTCTGTCCACTAAACATCGGGGTTTTTGTCCCGGATGTGCTCTGATGATGACATGAACGTTGGATTATTCTCATTCTTTCTTTAAACTGATCAGATCTCATGTAAGTAAGGTGGTGGATTATTAAACTCCTTGTTGTTTGGGACTAACACCACTGACACCCACACACGTTGCTTCAGGCCTGCTTTTCTTCTATTTCCCTCCCCTCCTCGATTATTACAGCATCGTTTCCTCGGTCACGCCTCTCCTTGTGACTCCTGTGAATCCTTCTTTATTATAGAAACACCTCAGAGTGTCTCCACGCCGAAGGTCACATGGATTCATTTCAACAACCATCAGCTCTGAAGGCGGCGGTCTGACAGGAAGTCCAACAAGAGCTTTCACAACTTTTCTAAGAAATCTAAAAGGTTCAAGAAAAAGACGTCATTAAACTCTCACAGAGAAAACCCTTCAGTGTCAGCGTGGATAGTCTGGCCTCTGAATATAATGTATGTATAAATATAATCCTGACTCTAAGCTGAAATCCTGACTTTAATCTCAGGATTCTGACTTTAATCTCAGAATCCCATCATTGATCTCAGAATCCCATCTTTGATCTCAGAATCCCATCTTTGATCTCTGAATCCCGTCTTTGCTCTCAGAATCCCGTCTTTGATCTCAGAATCCTATCTTTGATCTCAGAATCCCGTCTTTGATCTCAGAATCCCGTCTTTGATCTCTGAATCCTGTCTTTGATCTCAGAATCCTATCTTTGATCTCAGAATCCCGTCTTTGATCTCAGAATCCCGTCTTTGATCTCAGAATCCTATCTTTGATCTCAGAATCTTGTCTTTAATCTCAGAATCCTGTCTTTAATCTCAGAATCTTGTCTTTGATCTCAGAATCCTGTCTTTAATCTCAGAATCCTGTCTTTGATCTCAGAATCCCGTCTTTGATCTCAGAATCCTGTCTTTGATCTCAGAATCCTGTCTTTAATCTCAGGATTCTAACTTTAATCTCAGAATCCTGTCTTTGATCTCTGAATCCCGTCTTTGATCTCAGAATCCTATCTTTGATCTCAGAATCCCGTCTTTGATCTCAGAATCCCGTCTTTGATCTCAGAATCCTATCTTTGATCTCAGAATCCTGCCTTTAATCTCAGAATCCTGTCTTTGATCTCAGAATCTTGTCTTTGATCTCAGAATCCTGTCTTTAATCTCAGAATCCTGTCTTTGATCTCAGAATCCCGTCTTTGATCTCAGAATCCTGTCTTTAATCTCAGAATCTTGTCTTTGATCTCAGAATCCCGTCTTTGATCTCAGAATCCTGTCTTTAATCTCAGAATCTTGTCTTTAATCTCAGAATCCTGTCTTTAATCTCAGAATCTTGTCTTTGATCTCAGAATCCCGTCATTGATCTCAGAATCCCATCTTTGATCTCTGAATCCCGTCATTGATCTCAGAATCCTATCTTTGATCTCAGAATCCCGTCTTCGATCTCAGAATGACGTCTTCGATCTCAGAATCCTGTCTTTAATCTCAGAATCTTGTCTTTGATCTCAGAATCCTGTCTTTGATCTCAGAATCCTGTCTTTAATCTAAGAATCCTGTCTTTGATCTCAGAATCCTGTCTTTGATCTCAGAATCCCGTCTTTGATCTCAGAATCCCGTATTTAATCTCAGAATCCTGTCTTTGATCTCAGAATCCTGTCTTTGATCTCAGAATCCTGTCTTTGATCTCAGAATCCTGTCTTTAATCTCAGAATCGTGTTCTTGATTTTAGAATCCCATCTTTGATCTCAGAACCCCGTCATTGATCTCAGAATCCCGTCTTTGATCTCTGAATCCAGTCTTTGATCTCAGAATCCCGTCTTCGATCTCAGAATCCTATCTTTGATCTCAGAATCCTGTCTTTGATCTCAGAATCCCGTCTTTGATCTCAGAATCCTATCTTTGATCTCAGAATCTTGTCTTTAATCTCAGAATCCTGTCTTTAATCTCAGAATCTTGTCTTTGATCTCAGAATCCTGTCTTTAATCTCAGAATCCTGTCTTTGATCTCAGAATCCTGTCTTTAATCTCAGGATTCTAACTTTAATCTCAGAATCCTGTCTTTGATCTCAGAATCCTGTCTTTGATCTCAGAATCCTGTCTTTGATCTCAGAATCCTGTCTTTGATCTCAGAATCCTATCTTTGATCTCAGAATCCCGTCTTTGATCTCTGAATCCCGTCTTTGATCTCAGAATCCCGTCTTTGATCTCAGAATCCTATCTTTGATCTCAGAATCCTGTCTTTGATCTCAGAATCCCGTCTTTGATCTCAGAATCCTATCTTTGATCTCAGAATCTTGTCTTTAATCTCAGAATCCTGTCTTTAATCTCAGAATCTTGTCTTTGATCTCAGAATCCTGTCTTTAATCTCAGAATCCTGTCTTTGATCTCAGAATCCTGTCTTTAATCTCAGGATTCTAACTTTAATCTCAGAATCCTGTCTTTGATCTCAGAATCCTGTCTTTGATCTCAGAATCCTGTCTTTAATCTCAGGATTCTAACTTTGATCTCAGAATCCCGTCTTTGATCTCAGAATCCTATCTTTGATCTCAGAATCCCGTCACTGATCTCAGAATCCCGTCTTTGATCTCAGAATCCTATCTTTGATCTCAGAATCTTGTCTTTAATCTCAGAATCCTGTCTTTAATCTCAGAATCTTGTCTTTGATCTCAGAATCCTGTCTTTAATCTCAGAATCCTGTCTTTGATCTCAGAATCCTGTCTTTAATCTCAGGATTCTAACTTTAATCTCAGAATCCTGTCTTTGATCTCAGAATCCTGTCTTTGATCTCAGAATCCTATCTTTGATCTCAGAATCTTGTCTTTAATCTCAGGATTCTAACTTTGATCTCAGAATCTTGTCTTTGATCTCAGAATCCTGTCTTTAATCTCAGAATCCTGTCTTTGATCTCAGAATCCTGTCTTTAATCTCAGGATTCTAACTTTAATCTCAGAATCCTGTCTTTGATCTCAGAATCCTGTCTTTGATCTCAGAATCCTGTCTTTGATCTCAGAATCCTGTCTTTAATCTCAGGATTCTAACTTTGATCTCAGAATCCCGTCTTTGATCTCAGAATCCTATCTTTGATCTCTGAATCCCGTCTTTGATCTCAGAATCCTATCTTTGATCTCAGAATCCTATCTTTGATCTCAGAATCTTGTCTTTAATCTCAGAATCCTGTCTTTAATGTCAGAATCTTGTCTTTGATCTCAGAATCCTGTCTTTAATCTCAGGATTCTAACTTTAATCTCAGAATCTTGTCTTTGATCTCAGAATCCTGTCTTTGATCTCAGAATCCTGTCTTTGATCTCAGAATCCTGTCTTTAATCTCAGGATTCTGGCTGTAATCGAAGGGTTCTGACTTCGATCTCAGGATTCTGATTAAGGTCAAGGTTCACTGAGACCTAAATGTTCTGAGGTCTCAGAGACGTTTTAAATGACCGGGCAGTATTTCTAGCGATCTCTGGAGCCTTAGACAGAGAAAAACTTTATTAACATCATGTAAAAGAAACGAGGCTGAGACGGTGCGTTCAGGGCTTACTTGTTTTTTTATTTGCACGTCCAATTAGTGTTAACAAACCTAACAGAGAGGTTAGCATCCAGGTCTACAGCAGGGGGCGCTCAAACACACAAAAGCTCTGAGGACATCAGACAAGAAGGAAACCAGCAAACATGTTCACGTCTGTACAAATCTACAGTCAGAGCAGCTCCTATTCAAAGACAACTTTATTTATACATGAGCTGATCGATTGATCGAGCTTGACTGAGTGATGGAGCTGCAGCCTCATCGATGAAACGTGGAGTAAATTCATCTTTATATTTGGACCAGAATGTGCTTTAACTCAGAGAACAGTCACCGCTCAGAGAAAACAGATTATTCAAGATCACTGTGGATAAACTGGGCTTTAAAAAAACACTCCAATCAGCTGTAACGGCACCATCAGCAGGCGGGGTTAGACATTACTGCTGGGAGACACGGACAGGTGAGGTCAGAAAACAGGTGAGGTGGAGAAAACACAGAGAGAGAGAGAGAGAGATAGAGAGAGAGAGGAGTTGAGGCTGCTGACGATGATGAACCCAGACTTCATGATCTCTTTATCCCGACATAAACTAACGTGCTGATTTAGTGACCACATTCTCCCAACATGAGGACAACAGTTATGTCTTAACTTCCCTAAACATAATCGCTGTCCTGATTCTGTTTAACATCTTTTTTTTCTCTGATTTGAAGTCGGACATCAGGATCAATGATCAGATCATCTGAAGGAGTTTCACCGTTTCAGCTCTTCAGCCTTATATCAACATCCGTTTGTCTGCCATGCACACAGGATGCCAACAAAGGGCTGTCATGATAGCAGAGTATGAGGACTTTAGGGACCTGGATCCAAGAACCCTTTAGTCTGGTTCGTTTGATCAGTGTGAACGCAAGCGTACCTTCAAAGTCTGTCTGAAGAGGAGAAGCTCGATTATGACGTACTCATCAGCAATCACTGACAAAGCCCTTGACATGCAGCAGTGTGGAAAGGGTTACAAAGACATTTCTAAAGCTTTGGCTAAGCTGAGAGCCATTATCCACAAATGGGGAAAACTGTGAACAATGATGAACCTTCCCAGGAGTGTCTGGCCTACCAACATGACTCCAAGAGAACATGGACGACTCATCCATGAGGTCTCAGAAGAACCCAGAACCACATCTAAAGACCTGCAGGCCTCATGGACTCAGTTAAGGTCAGAGTTCATGATTCAAGAAACAGACTGGGCAACAGTGGCATCATGGGAGGGTTCCAAGGACAAAACAACTGCTGACCACAGACAATCTTTCCCTCATGTTGACTCACCTTTGTCAGCAACTTCTGGAAAACTGGGTGGAACTGGTGAGGAAACCCTCGCTCCTCACCAGTTCCACCCACTTTTCCAGAAGTTGCCGACTCGTGCCTTCTGTGGATATTCCTTTAAAACAGTGTTACTCAACCCTGCTCAACCAAAGAGCCAAACTGTTAAAAAATGGATTCGCAAGAGCCACAATCTAAGAGGTGAAAACTGGCAAAAACGGCCTAAAGTAGCAATAAAAATAAGTTAAAGGAGGCAAAAATGGTCAAACAGCAGCAAAAATGGGTGAAAAGAGGCAAAAATGGGGAGAAAAAGAGGAAAAATGGTCAAAAAGTAGCAGAAACAGGTGAGAAGTGACAAAAAGAATGAGTTACAGGTGGAAAAAATGGTCAAAAAGTGGCAAAATCATGGCAAAAAAATGAGTGAAAAGTGACTGAAAATGGGCAAAAAGCAGTGAAGACTGGCAA
Source organism: Cheilinus undulatus (assembly GCF_018320785.1). Classification (NCBI taxonomy): domain Eukaryota; kingdom Metazoa; phylum Chordata; class Actinopteri; order Labriformes; family Labridae; genus Cheilinus; species Cheilinus undulatus. The sequence goes on from NC_054872.1 coordinate 53,896,780, forward strand.
AATAGGAAACAAGTGGTATGTAATTGAAAAAGGTAGCTTAAATGGACAAAAGGTGGCAAAAAAACTGTGAAAAAGGGCAAAATGGGGACAAAAGTGGAAAAAATGGGCAAAAAGTGGAAAAAAAAGTGTGAAAAAGGGAGAAAATGGGGAAAAAGCGCCAAAATGAAGAGGCAAAAAATGGGCAAAAAATAGGAAAAAAGGGGTCTTTAATAGCAAAAGGTAGCTTAAATGGGCAAAAAACGGTGAAAAATGGACAAAAGTGGCCAAAAGAAGAGGCAAAAATTTGGGGAAAAAAAGGAAACAAGTGGTATTTAATGGCAAAAGGTAGCTTAAATGGAAAAAAGTGGCAAAACAATGGTGAAAAAAGGAAAAAATGGGGAAAGGGTGGCAAAAAGAAGCAAAAAATGGGTGTTTAATGGCAAAAGATAGCTTAAATTGCTGACAAGTGGCAAAAATGGTTAAAATGTTAACAAAAATGTCCTTTTTGAAGGGTTTTCTGGGGGAATAATATCTAAAATAAGGACATAAAAGAGCCACACGTTGAGTATCACTGCTTTAAAATAGCCAGTTAGAAAGACTGGGATTTGTTGTCAAGGCCGGATGTGAGAGAAAAAGTCTGCTTACTGGGACTCTGACACTAGAAGAAGAGATGAGAACTAATTTCCACCATTAGATTTCTGCTCTAAGCTCAGACTCTGGTATGGTGACAGCCCTCGCTGGAGAATGATTTCATGATCAACAGCCAGGTTTGAACATCGACCAGCGCCACAGCTGCCTCCAAGGATGATCAGGATTTAGTCCGTTAAATATCATTCATGTTACAAACACATATTTTACATGGTCCATGAGTCTGCTCGTCTTCTGAGCTGTGTAAGATTCTACAGTTCGGTCTGAAGGAGTCGAGCACGGACTCCTCCTCCTCCTCGGGTGGGGTGAATCGGTTGGTTCTGCTGCAGGAGCAAGGGATGAAACAATGAATGATTTATTCTTTTAGAGGAGAGGGTCTGCCACTCTGCAGGCTGGGAGCATGCTGCCTAAAACAACCAAAATCCCCCCAGACATGGAGACGACTTCACCGAGTGGCGGAGCGAGTCAGGGGGTTGAAGCAGTTTCTTACGGGTCCTAACGCGGAATAATTCTTCTGGGTTATATTAGTTAAAGCGGTGTTAGTATTTTCCTCCTGTGGGAGCTGAATCTGTTCCTGCCGCTCGGTCACAACGATGGTTTCTTTTTCTGGGACAGACATGCGATGAGAGCATGACAACAACAGCGAGAGGGGCGTCTTTTTTTTCTCTTTTGGTGAGCATTCTTCCCCTCGTCCACACAGCCGAGGAGACACAGAACAGTCGTAGAAATGGACGTCATGGTTTTGTTTTAAAAACTTCTTTTGTTTGAGAAACGACTGCAGGATTCTTTTACAGATGTCGTAGAGATTAGAGACAGAGAGTGTTACTATGATCACAACAGTGTGTGGGTGCATGTATGAGTGCGTCTTCTGTACATCGAGTCCGTCTCTCCCTCAGTACTCGCTCAGGTTGTGCCATTTAGAGATCTGCCGGCGGGGGTTTTCGCAGACCTCCCTCCAGTGGGAGGCGCCAGAGGGGTTGGGGCTGTGGAGGCCGAGCAGCAGGCGGCCCAGAACCTCGTTCTTGGTGGTCCGGTCGAAGTCGACGACCAGGAACTCTACAGAGATCTCGGGCAGCAGCTCTGGTGGGATGTCATAGATGAAGGACTCGTTGAAGACCGGGTTCAGAGTGCACTTCTTCACGTGGGTCTTCTTCTTGGCGATGCGTTTACGACCATAGAATACGTTGACCTTCACGTACGGGTCTGTGGAGGAACGAAGAAAAAACGAGAGATGGAACCACGTTAACATGATAGACCAGTGTTACTCAACCAAAGAGCCAAACTGGTGAAAAATACCTTTGCAAAAGCCAATATCTAAGAGGTGAAGCAAAAACAGCTTGAAGTAGCAATAACGATAAGTTAAAGGTGGCAAAAATGGTCAAAAAGCAACAAAAATGGGGTAAAATGGAGATAAAAGTGGAAAAGGGATCAGAAAGTAGCAAAAAATGGGGGAGAAGTGACAAAAAAATAAGTTATAGGTGACATAAAATGGTACAAATGCAGCAAAAATGAGTGAAAATTACTAAAATGGGAAAAAGCAGTCAAGAGTGGCAAAAAATGGGCAAAAAATAGGAAACAAGTGGTATATAGTGGCAAAAGGGAGCTGAAATTGGTGAAAATTGGGAGAAAAAAATGGTGAAAAGTTGCAAAAAATTGTCAAAATGGGCAAGAAGTAGGAAGAGTTGTATTTATGCTAAAAGATAGCTTGAATGGGTGAAAAGTAGCAAAAAAGTTGGCGAAAAAGGGCAAAAATGTGATAAGTGGCAAAAGGGGCAACAGAGGAAACAAGTGATATATAGTGGCAAAAGGTAGCTTAAATGGGTGAAAAATGGCAAAAATTGGTGAAAAAGGGCAAAAATGGGATAAAAGTGGTAAAAAAATGTTTAGAAAGTTGCAACAAAAGTGTCAAAATGGGCAAAGAAGTAGGAAAAAAAGAGGCATTTAATGGCAAAGTTAGCTTAAATGGGTGAAAAATGGTGAAAATTGGTGAAAAAGGGCAAAAGTGGGATAAAAGTGTCAAAAATGTGCAAAAACTGGGAAAAAGTGGTATTTAATGACAAAATGTAGCGTAAATGGGTGAAAATTGGGAGAAAAATGGTGGAAAAGGGCAAAAATGGGATAGAGTGGCAAAAAATGGGCAAAAAGGTAGGAAAAAAAAAGGTATTTAATGACAAAGGTACCTTAAATGGGTAAAAAAGTGGCAAAAAATTGTGAAAAAGGGCAAAAAAGTTTCCCTTTTCTAAGGTTTCCTGGGGGAATAATATTAAAAACTAGAAAAGCACTCAGAGAGTGCAGACCTCCACCATTAGCCCTATCTCCCAATGGTACAGAATCCTTTAAAAGTTCCTAGATCCAGACAATGATCCGGATCAGTCCCAAAGTCTAATCAGTTCTTCCTTATGCCATTTCTGACATTTCCTGAAAATTTTCATCAAAATCTGTCCACAACTTTTTGAGTTATGCTGCTAACAAACTAACTAACCCACCTGATCACATGACCTCCTTGGCGGAGGTAATAAACTCATACTTGATTCACAATAGAACCTTTCAGGAAAATATTAGCTCATTTAGAATTTGATGGCAGCAACACATCTCAAAAAGTAGGGACAGGGTAACAAAAGGCTGGAAAAGTAAGTGGTACTGATGAAAAACAGCTGGAGGAGTATTTTACAACTACTGAGGTTAATTATCATGGAGAGAAGAAGCCATATGTGAACAGGATCCAGAAACAACGTGGTCCATCTTCTCTGGACCAAAGCCCATTTAACATGGACTGAGGAAACATGGAAAACTGTTCTGTGGTCAGAGGAAACCTTAATGCCGTGTCCTGTGGACTAAAGAGGATCTGGAGCATCCAGCTGGTCCTCCTGGCTCAGGTCTAAAGCCTGCATCTCTGATGGTATGGGGTTGCATTAGTGCCTATGGCGTGGGCAGCTCTAACATCTGGAAAGGAACTATCAATGCTGAACAGTAGAGAGAGCTTTTAGAGACACATATGCTCAACAAAGAAGAGCCAGGACTGTAGAGCAGCTAGAATCCTACATCAGACAAGAATGGGACAACATTCCTCTCCTCACTTCCAGACGTTTACAGACTGTTATTAAAGAAGACAATGGTAAACACGGTCCTGTCCCTACTTTTTTGACATGTGTTGCTGCCATCAGATTCTAAATGAGCTGATATTTTCCTGAAATGTTAAAATGTCTCAGTTTAACTCTGATCTGTTGTTTCTGTTCTACTGAGAATCAAATATGAGTTTATGAGATTAGACAATCGTTGACATTTTACACAGTGACCCAACTTTTTTTGTGATCGGGGTTGTTCTATAAATCACTAAATTTGTGGAGATCATAACATTTTAAAACATGAGATATGAAAAAGTCACATGACAACAGTTTTTATCTCCAGCAGAGGGCGCTCTCACACTGACAGAAGAACAGCTGAAAGACTAAAGGACTAAAAATGTCCTTTAATTTAACTTTATTCTCATTTTATCTGAATAAATCAAAGATTCCTTCATGAAATCATTGTTTGATGTCATTCATCTCCGTCCCTGCAGAGGAACTGCAGTCAGAGCTAGACTCAGACCCAGAACCAAGTCAGACTGTCACTTCCTCTGAGTCACACAGAGTGCTGCAGCGCCCCCTGCTGCTCAGATGCTGTACTCACTGGCTGACAGGCCGGTGATGTCCATCTTTGGGAGGTGTCGAGCCTTCAGGACCACCACGCTGAGACGGTGGGACACCGGCTGATAGGACAGAGATGCCAGCAGCTCGCCACGACTCTCACACTGAAAACACACAAACACACACACCCCCCCACACACACACACACACACACACAGCTCTGTTAGAGAGAATTCAGAGGTAGAGGTGGACCATCATGGAGGGTAGTAACTGTTAGAGACGGTGCTTTGGCTGGTCTGGGTTAGTGTTGCAGCGCTGCAGCTCTTCATCTACGGCAGCTTAAACAACCGTTTAAAGGTGTGTTTGAACCTGTGACTTTCTCTTCTAAGTCCACGCTGAGTCAAAGATCCCGGCTGTAAACTAGCTGCAGAAACTCACCGGTACAGCAGCTAAAGCTAACTCAATGCTAAACACACTAAGGTTGTCAAGCTCTTCACAATAAAAGTCTGCGGCTGATATTTTTCTGAAACCAGGAGACGTGTTCCAGTCATGAGCAGCTCCACATCCTCATCAGGAGAGATGAAACATAAACATGGAGCTCAGTTAGAAGGAAGTGAACACAGAGAGACATGTAAACTCTGCTCAGACGTAACGTCAGTCTGCCTTCAGAGGCTTGTTTAAGGGGAGTAGGGGTCAACCCTCAGCCATCACCAGGGACGTTTCTGTCCATTTGGTCTGATCTGTCCTCTTTCTCTGCTCACCATTCTGGCTGTGTTAGTGCATATGGCCTCATTTTTTTTTAACAAAGTTTCTTTCTAGACAGATTTTTGAATTCTAATTTCAATTTCTCTAACAGGTCAGAGACACACTGAAAAAATTTTACTACCCTTTAAAGCCCTGAAGGACAAAAATGTCCACCTCCAAAAAACTGCTATAAAAACTTGACAGATTCATATTTTTTCGGCTTTTTTTTTCATAAATCTCTTAAACAACTGCAGCTGTGCTCAAAACTACCAAACATTCAATCATTTTGAGGATTTTAACCCTTTAAATGCCAGTTTGATTACTTAAAGTCAATGTCGTTTTTATGAAAAAATGTGAAATCTTCCTCAAACCAAAGGTTGGATGTCTGGGGCATTATTTCTAAATCCAGCTTGGACATGTCAGTGATTAACCAAAATATTGACTTTAATGCATTTTTAGTTTTTGTGTAACATCTGATTTAAAATTTACTACCCTTTGGAGTCATTAAGGACAAAAACGTCCACTTCCAAAAATGTCAATAAAAATAGTATAATTTAATATTTTTTTCTGTTTTTTTTTGGTCAGATCTTTTGATCATCTTCAGTTGTGATCAATACAATCAAATATTGAATAATTTCAGGATTTTAACCCTTTAAATGCCAGTTTGATTACAGGATGGTCATATTTTTTCTAAAAAACACTGAAAACAGTCATTATTTTCCAGATAACTAATGTTGGGGGGTGGGGATGTTTTTTTAAATCAGGCCTGGGTATAGGCCTGGGTGATATGGCCTAAAAATCATATCAGGGTATTTTTCTTGCCGTTGACGATAACGGTATTATATCACGGTATTACAAATTTTTTAAATCCAAATTCAAGTGTTATTAACCCCCTTCTCCCCTTAAAACAAGACTTTGATGGCATACTCAATTTATCTCTAAGTATAGGAACACAGAAAACATGTTTTTTTTAAGTCTCTGTAGGTTTACTTCTGTCTAACTGCTCTCCAAGGTTCACATTTCATCTCTAACCTGATGAGGTGTGTTAAGCTGCTAATGACTTGAACACGTTTCCTAGTGAAGGCGTTCACAATAAAAGCGTTTCAGAAAAATAACAGCCACAGACTTTTATTTTGAAGAGCTTGATGAAAGTACTGTGTTTAGTACTGAGTTAGCTTAGCTTTGGTAGCCTACCGGAGAATACAGCTAGTTTACAGCAGCTTTTCTGACCTCATTTAACACCGCAGCCTGGATCTTTGACTCACTGTGGACTTAGAAAAGAAAGTCACAAGTTAAAATACACTTTTAAACGGTTGTTTATGACATTGTAAGAGGAAGAGCTGCAGCGCTGGGCTCTGAGACCAGCTAAAGCAGCACTTAGCTTGTGTTTCAGCCCCAGGTAGACTGACAGAGACGGCTCACTGACTTAGCTGCGGTACAGCCGTCACACTTTGAGAGGAACAAACATGTTTTTGCCTGCTAAGTCACACTGAGGCAGGTACGACGTGAGTGACGTCATTAACAAGCCTTATCGCGATTGGTCGGCAGGGTCCAAATCTCTACCGTAGGCCATATTTATATCATTTATACCGTCTGCCGCATAAACCGCACACCCCTACCTGGGTATGTCAAACAGTAGCCAAAATATTGACTCTGATGAATTATTAGTTTCTGTGTAGCATCTGATTTAAAATTTACTACCCTTTAGAGTCATTAAGGACAAAAAAGTCTACTTCCAAAAATGTCATTAAAAATAGTATAATTTAATATTTTTTTCTGCTTGTTTTGGTCAAATCTTTTGATCATCTTCAGTTCTGATCAATACAATCAAATATTGAATAGTTTTCAGGATTTTAACCCTTTAAATACCAGTTTGATGACAGGATGGTCATATTTTTTCTAAAAAACCCCACACAAAACAGTCATTATTTTCCAGATAACTAATGTTGGGGGATGGGGGATGTTTTTTTTAAGTCAGTCCTTGGTATGTCAAACATTAGCCCAAATACTGACTTGGATGAATTATTAGTTTTTATGTAGCATCAGATTTAATATTTACTACCCTTTAGAGTCACTTGTAGACAAAAACGTTCCACTGACTCCCATTCAAACCACATTTTTTGACCTTTTAGTAATCAAACTGGCATTTAAAGGGTTAAAATCCTCAAAATGATTGAATGTTTGGTAGTTTTGAGCACAGCTGAAGTTGTTAAAGAGATGTATGCAAAAAAAGCCAAAAAAAAGATCAAACCGGTTAAATTTTTATAGTAGTTTATTGGAAGTGGACATTTTTGTCCTTAAGGGCTTTAAAGGTAGTAAATTACAGCGATGCCTGAGGGTTAACAACATTGGGGTTTGGACTGAAAAACATGATCTCTGTTTAATTTTGTAATAGTGTGATATAACACCGTTACTGCCAAAGGTAAGACAAACACAGTGATATGATTTTTGGGCCATATCGCCGAGACCTACCCTAATCCAGACCAGGACTGGAATCAGGACTCAGGTCTGAGTTAAAGCTGACACCCTCTGACTCAACAACACGCTCACATTCTCCTAAATCTAACTAACCTGATTAAGAGCAGACAGAGCTGAGCTCACATCCACGCTGACGGCAGCATTTAGTCAGCAGCCACACCACGACCACGACGACAACAACAACAACAACAACAACAACAACAACAACACAGTCCCACACGGAGGAGTGAGAGGACTCTGAGTCACAGTACCAGGACAGTTCATGGCAGTTTGTTTCTGAGGGAGGACGGTAGTATCAATCCTCCTCCTCCTCCTCCTCCTCTGTATTTTATCCCTGTTTTAAGTTGCTTTTATGAGTTTTTACTAGTTTTACTTGTGTTTAACGTTGACTCTGGATTGTACATCATGATCGCCACCATGGCAAACTTCTATTGGCACTTTTTATCCTGGCGTTGCTTTCACAAGGCCAAACGCCACCTGTGCGGGAGGGAAACAACCTGAGAGATGCGCTATTGTCTCTCCGAGCTATGGGTGCCTCGCCCCTGAGGATACACGGCGACCTGCAAACCTGAGGACATGCCTCAGGAGAAGGGGACAGAAAGGAGGAGTCCACCAGCGTCCACCATCAATGATCCTCAGAAATGTCAGACCAACCCCCATGTGGAACTTCTGTGTCTAACTAAGACCTTTTTATTTGCCTCATGAATTTGGGAATATCCTCCTCTGCACTGTTTACGTCCCACCAGGGATGTAGCACGGGTGGGAAAGGGGACTGATTACCTGGGCCCACAGCAGGGAGCGGCCCTGCAGTGAAAAGTGTGTTTGTACCCATTTTTTCTTCGTATTCTTCAAAAATACATTAAAATGCACATATACACTGCCTGGCCAAAAAAAAAGTGGCCACCTGGATTTAACTAAGCAGATAGGCACGAGCCTCCTATTGGATAATTACTGCATGGGCGATTATCTTTCAGCTCAATACAAGATCTTGGTGAAAAAATAACACAACACTGGATGGAAATAAATCTTGTGACATTGCAGAAGCTTATCGAAACAATGCCACAGCGAATGTGTGCTGTAATCAAAGCCAAAGGCGGTCCAACGAAATATTAGAGTGTGTGACCTCTTTTTGGTGGTGACTTTTTTTTTGGCCAGGCAGTGTATTTGTAAAAAATGATGCAACATTTTTTGCTTGGCCAGCAAGGGGGGGCCTGTGTAATACTCTTTCCCTAGCCACGCCCCTGGTCCCACCCAGCGGCAATGCTGCGAGCGCAGCAGCCCAAATCAATGACTGTGTGCACCACCGACTTTCACTCACCCCAGAGGATCGGGTTTTCATCCTCAGGGATTTCAATCACTGCAAACTCCAACTGCCACTGCCTGGTTTCCACCAGAACATGAAATACGGGACCAGAGAAGATAAGATCTTAGATGAATGCTACGGTAACATGACCGACGCCTATGTAAGCAAAGCCAGGACCCATGTGGAGAGTCTAGGATCCAGACTGCAACCACGATTGTATTTTTATGTAGACTGAGAGTCTCCAGAGTCCAGCAGAAGCTAATGATGCTGGATCGTTTCCCACCTAAAGACGGCTTCAGTCATCAGGGAGGTCCCTGTGAACCTGTAGGATTGTGGGTAATGTAGTCCTGTTGAACATGTTTTCAAGCACCTACGAACTCTGCTCTCTATCTCTCTACATAAGGAAAAAAAAGCTCCTTTAAGAGCCGCTAGACCTCGCCCCCTCACCTGCATGTTCCTCTTGCTGATTTGCTGACTCAGGTGGACACGTCCCGTGCTCGGGTCGACGCCCTTCAGTGGCACGACGGCCTCCCCGATGACATCATCGCGTGCGAAGCGGTCAAAGCTGAGCACCAGGAAGTGCAGGGTGAGCTCGGGGAGCGCGCTGTACGCCACGCCGTAGAAGGTGAAGGTCTCGTCAAAGAGTGGGTCCAGGGTCTTCCTGAGCACCCGGGTCTTGACGCGGTGCTTCTTCTCAGGCAGGATGGTCATCTTCACGTAGGGGTCTGAGCTGCCGGCTTGCTCGTCCATGGCGGGGAGGCCCCGGGCCCCCACGATGGTCACCACCAGAGCCTTCTTGGGGAAGTTGTAGTCGACCGTGAGGCTGATGGAGCCCAGGCTGGGCTCGGGTTCAGGGTCCGAGGAGGCGGGGGTGAAGGGGGACGCCGTCTTGCTGCTGGTCTGGCTACTGCTGGCTGAGCTGCTGTCCAGGCAGCAGTAGTCCGCTCGCACTGGCAGCGCCCGCTCTAGACGGGCCTGTCCATGGGCGGGGCCTGATCCTGCAGGGGGGACCAGGTGACTCATCTGCAGCTGCCCTGGTACGTCCAGGATGTTGTTCTCCGCATCCACCAGCACCATGCCCCGCCCCGTAGCACCAGGACAGCCTCGCTCGCCGTCACGGTCAGAGCGGTCGGCTCGCCGGATACCTCGTACGATCCTCTTGCTGCTGCTGAGGGACTCTGGGTAAATGCTGATGCCCTTCAGCATGTGGATGAACTTGTAGGGGGGGTCTTCGGCGTCACAGTACCGGTCGCCATGCAGCTTGTAGCGCCCAGAGATTCTGAGGTAACGCCGCTGACAAAAGGACCAGAGCAGAACCAGAACCACCACCACCAGGACCAGAACGCCTGCGCCCAGGAAGCCCGCCAGGACCGGGGACATGGCTGAGACACAGAGGGGAGGGGGGACAGAAGGAAACAGAGATTAAACAACAGGATCCTTAAAGATTCACGACGCCGAGGTCAGATAACCAACCACAGTTTAATTCACATTCCCAGGTCAAAGGTCAAACCAACATGGAGGCATGTGACATTTCTCAGTGCATGGAGACAGAGCGGGAACGGACAAGTTTTCAGTCTCTGACCCCTAAAATAACAGCCCTGGAGACCATGGACCCCCACCATCTCTGCTAGGGGTGGAAGTTGATACGATTTTATTGATATTGATGCCTTATCGATTCTGAAGGTTGAAGGTTTAGGGAAAATAATCTAACTGCGATTTTTTCACCCAACACTGCAATTTAACATGTGATTATTCTTCAGGTTCCTCATCTTACAAACCGTTCTATATTATAACACACAAAACTATTTAACCCCAAAAATTTATATCCAATCTCCCAAAATCTACAAATAAATATTCAAAAATTCTAAGACATTAACTAAAAAAAAAAAAAAAAAAAAAAAATCAAAGCACCCCCCCCCCCCCAAAATTCAAATCAACTTCTTAAAAATGTACAAATACATTCCTCAAATTTTCATGAAATTACCTAAAGGTTTCAAAGCTAACTACCCCAGAGATTTGAATCAAATTTCCCAAAATGTACAAATAAATGTTAAAAATCTCCATTAAAATACCTAAAATTTTCTAAACAAATTTCCAAAGAAATTCAAATCAAATTCCCAAAAATTTAAAAAGAAATTTATCAAACTTTCAAGAAGATACTTTCAATTTTCAAAGCAAATTTCCCCCCAAAATTCAAATTAAATTCCTAAAAATGTAAAAATAAATTTCTCAAATTTCTGCAAAAATATCTACAAATTTCTCAGGAAAAATCCCTTAAAATTCAAACCAATCAAACAAAAATGTTTTATTGCAAATTTGATCTGAATTGTGATGAAGGGAGTGATGATTTCATGGATTTCTTATTTTGAAGAAGACAAAAATATACAAAAACAAGGAAAGTAGGAACTTTTGTCAACTGTTCTATAAAATATTGGCACTTGAATGTTTGCATTATGTGTAGAGTAAAACACCTCTGCTTAAAAAAATGTATTAAACTGGTATTTCAGAACACATTTCAGGTCAAAGAGATATTTACCCCCTGCGGTTGTAAAACTGCTGTAGGTCACATTGTGATTTAATCTATGTTTTGATTAATTGCCCAGCCCTAATCGATTCCTTCCTGTGAATTTTCTGATTGGATGACTAAAAATGTTGAACACCAGTGTTTGGGAGGAGAACATGCTAAAACATATCTGTAGGATCCACGTCTGAGTCACTGATAGGGAAATGTTCCTGTCCCTAACCCTGGAGGAGGTCAGAGTGTACCATGCTGCTGAAACACTCTGTAAATGTAGATGTAAGGCTGTGGGTGTGCACATCACTGAGATTCAAACACTCATCTGACTCGGTTTGGCTTCAACCAAACGTGGAGAACCCTCAGGGCCACTTTTATCAACCCTGCACTTAAAGGAGAACCTGAGGATGGTCCAGGTCTCAGAGGACTCAAGTGTTTGAGTGAAACTGATCCTGCTGAGGGGGAGGGAGGAAGCAGAGGAGGAGGAGGAGGGAGGGGTGGGAGACGGGCGGGGCGAAGAGGAAGAGCGGCGCGAGGAGGAGGAGTCAGAGGAGCTCTTTGTTCACTGCATACAGAGGAGGATTGTTGTCCTGGTGTCTCTCACAAGGACACACTGATGCAGCAAAGACCCCCCTCCCCCACACACACACACACACACACACACACACAAGCATGGAGACGTAGGGATGTAGCAGAGGTCTGGATAGTTAGGGATGGAATCTACTGTCGTCTCTGATGATGATTTTATCTCTAAAGACCTAAACCTCTCCATCAGCAGTGCCTCAGACCAGTACCTTAGACCAGTACCTCAGACCACTACCTTAGACCAGTACCTCAGACCAGTACCTCAGACCAGTACCTCAGACCACTACCTTAGACCAGTACCTCAGACCAGTACCTTAGACCAGTACCTCAGACCAGTACCTCAGACCACTACCTTAGACCAGTACCTCAGACCAGTACCTCAGACCAGTACCTCAGACCAGTACCTCAGACCAGTGCCTCAGACCAGTACCTCAGACCACTACCTTAGACCAGTACCTCAGACCAGTACCTCAGACCAGTACCTCAGACCAGTACCTCAGACCACTACCTTAGACCAGTACCTCAGACCAGTACCTCAGACCACTACCTTAGACCAGTACCTCAGACCAGTACCTCAGACCAGTACCTCAGACCACTACCTTAGACCAGTACCTCAGACCAGTACCTCAGACCAGTACCTCAGACCACTACCTTAGACCAGTACCTCAGACCAGTACCTCAGACCAGTACCTTAGACCAGTACCTCAGACCAGTACCTCAGACCACTACCTTAGACCAGTACCTCAGACCAGTACCTCAGACCACTACCTCAGACCAGTACCTCAGACCAGTACCTCAGACCACTACCTTAGACCAGTACCTCAGACCAGTACCTCAGACCAGTACCTCAGACCAGTACCTCAGACCAGTACCTCAGACCAATACCTCAGACCAGTACCTCAGACCAATACCTCAGACCAGTACCTCAGACCAGTACCTCAGACCAATACCTCAGACCAATACCTCAGACCAGTACCTCAGACCAGTACCTCAGACCAGTGCCTCAGACCAATACCTCAGACCAGTACCTCAGACCAGTACCTCAGACCAATACCTCAGACCAGTACCTCAGACCAGTACCTCAGACCAATACCTCAGACCAGTACCTCAGACCAATACCTCAGACCAATATCTCAGACCAATACCTCAGACCAGTACCTCAGACCAATACCTCAGACCAGTACCTCAGACCAGTACCTCAGACCAATACCTCAGACCAGTACCTCAGACCAGTACCTTAGACCAGTACCTCAGACCACTACCTTAGACCAGTACCTCAGACCAGTACCTCAGACCAGTACCTCAGACCACTACCTTAGACCAGTACCTCAGACCAGTACCTTAGACCAGTACCTCAGACCAGTACCTCAGACCACTACCTTAGACCAGTACCTCAGACCAGTACCTCAGACCAGTACCTCAGACCAGTACCTCAGACCAGTGCCTCAGACCAGTACCTCAGACCACTACCTTAGACCAGTACCTCAGACCAGTACCTCAGACCAGTACCTCAGACCAGTACCTCAGACCAGTACCTCAGACCACTACCTTAGACCAGTACCTCAGACCAGTACCTCAGACCACTACCTTAGACCAGTACCTCAGACCAGTACCTCAGACCAGTACCTCAGACCACTACCTTAGACCAGTACCTCAGACCAGTACCTCAGACCAGTACCTCAGACCACTACCTTAGACCAGTACCTCAGACCAGTACCTCAGACCAGTACCTTAGACCAGTACCTCAGACCAGTACCTCAGACCACTACCTTAGACCAGTACCTCAGACCAGTACCTCAGACCACTACCTCAGACCAGTACCTCAGACCAGTACCTCAGACCACTACCTTAGACCAGTACCTCAGACCAGTACCTCAGACCAGTACCTCAGACCAGTACCTCAGACCAGTACCTCAGACCAATACCTCAGACCAGTACCTCAGACCAATACCTCAGACCAGTACCTCAGACCAGTACCTCAGACCAATACCTCAGACCAATACCTCAGACCAGTACCTCAGACCAGTACCTCAGACCAGTGCCTCAGACCAATACCTCAGACCAGTACCTCAGACCAGTACCTCAGACCAATACCTCAGACCAGTACCTCAGACCAGTACCTCAGACCAATACCTCAGACCAGTACCTCAGACCAATACCTCAGACCAATATCTCAGACCAATACCTCAGACCAGTACCTCAGACCAATACCTCAGACCAGTACCTCAGACCAGTACCTCAGACCAATACCTCAGACCAGTACCTCAGACCAATACCTCAGACCAGTACCTCAGACCAGTACCTCAGACCAATACCTCAGACCAGTACCTCAGACCAGTACCTCAGACCAGTACCTCAGACCAGTGTCTCAGACTAGTACCTCAGACCAGTACCTCAGACCAGTACCTCAGACCAGTACCTCAGACCAGTACCTCAGACCAGTACCTCAGACCAGTACCTCAGACCAATACCTCAGACCAGTGCCTCAGACCAGTGCCTCAGACCAGTGCCTCAGACCAGTACCTCATACCAGTACCTCAGACCAGTACCTCAGACCAATGCCTCAGACCAGTGCCTCAGACCAGTACCTCAGACCAGTACCTCAGACCAGTGCCTCAGACCAGTGCCTCAGACCAGTACCTCAGACCAGTACCTCAGACCAGTACCTCAGACCAGTACCTCAGACCAGTACCTCAGACCAGTACCTCAGACCAATACCTCAGACCAGTACCTCAGACCAGTACCTCAGACCAATACCTCAGACCAGTGCCTCAGACCAGTGCCTCAGACCAGTGCCTCAGACCAGTACCTCATACCAGTACCTCAGACCAGTACCTCAGACCAATACCTCAGACCAGTGCCTCAGACCAGTACCTCAGACCAGTACCTCAGACCAGTACCTCAGACCAGTACCTCAGACCACTACCTCAGACCAGTACCTCAGACCAGTGCCTCAGACCAGTACCTCAGACCAGTACCTCAGACCAGTGCCTCAGACCAGTACCTCAGACCAGTACCTCAGACCAATACCTCAGACCAGTGCCTCAGACCAGTACCTCAGACCAGTACCTCAGACCAATACCTCAGACCAGTGCCTCAGACCAGTGCCTCAGACCAGTACCTCAGACCAGTACCTCAGACCAATACCTCAGACCAGTGCCTCAGACCAGTGCCTCAGACCAGTGCCTCAGACCAGTACCTCAGACCAGTACCTCAGACCAGTGCCTCAGACCAGTACCTCAGACCAGTACCTCAGACCAATACCTCAGACCAGTGCCTCAGACCAGTACCTCAGACCAGTACCTCAGACCAATACCTCAGACCAGTGCCTCAGACCAGTGCCTCAGACCAGTACCTCAGACCAGTACCTCAGACCAATACCTCAGACCAGTGCCTCAGACCAGTACCTCAGACCAGTACCTCAGAGCCAGCTCTTCATATGGCCCGTGTAGCAGAGGAAGGACTGCATCAAACACTGCAGGTGGACTGTAAACTGCTCACAGAGCAAACATGTCTGCCTATGTTTCCACTGCTACTGTCTACACAGCATCATTCCTGGAGGAAATATGACTCCCTCCAGACATGCTGCTGAATGCTGTCCTACAGTTTACATCAGGGGTGTCAAACTCAAGGCCCGGGGGCCAAATCTGGCCCGTGGTGCAGTTAAACCCAGCCCACCAGATCATTTATCTTTTTTACAACTGTCCCACCAGTCTGAGGTCTGCAGATTTCCTCCAGTATAAAAAATGGGAACTTAACCTTGATGATTTATAACATCCTTGTTGAGTCATAAAAATTAGAAAAAGTAAAAAGTAAAAATAATTGGATAAAAAGTCAGGAATGTAGGGAAGAAATTAGTGTTTTCTCTATATTTTCAATTTTGCATCTCACAGTTAAAAATGGCTAATGGCAAAAAATGGTGGAAACGATGATAAAATTGGATTTTTAATGAACATAAATGGGTTAAAGTAGCAAAAACTGCCACAAAAAGTGGTCAAAGGGGATTAAAAAGCAGCTGAAGTGGCTTTAAAGAGCAAATAACTGGTGGAAATTCGGTGGGAAGGGATAAAAAATTGATACAAAATGACAAAAATGGTTAACTGTGGTTAAAATTTGCAAAAAGGGGTGTAAAAAGTAGTAAATAACAGAGGGTCAACAGAGGCACAGATGGGAGAAAGTGGCAAGAATTGGTTAGAAGGGTTTAAAATTGCCTATTCAATCACTGCATGGCTTTATTTCACATACAGGAAGGACTGTCCAGAAACTTCCTAGAAGGTGGTTGGATGGTGCTCTACCTGTCACATTCATTACAGCCAATCAGAGCGGCCAGACAAACTCAGGTAGGAGACATGTGCAGCTCTGGGAGTAACCTGAGCTCGACAGACAGCTGATGATGTTGGTGGATAAAACTCATGCCAGGGCCGGTCAGGAGGAAAGCAAAGAAAAGCTTTCAGCGCTCTTTATTTCTTATTTATTTCTTTGCTCTTTATCGATGAAGTCTTTAAGACTGTAAGTCCAGAGGAGACTAAATGGTTAAACACAGCTGAGAGGGTTTGTTCTGGTAATGAGGGTCTGGTGAGTTTGGGTGACTGAATGGAACCACTAGGAGAAGACACGACCTGTCAGCATTAAAGTAAGAACTCCTCTGTCTCTGAAAACCTTAGGAAACATCTGAGATACTGACCCCCGATAAAACATAAATACAGTACAGGAAAGGACACTAGATATTTCAGCACTGAAACATACACACTGCTGGCCCAAAGACTTAAAGATGGTAGGAAACTGGCCGGTCCGGATCATCTAGAGCCGTGTTTTTAAAGTTGTCAGCTGATTTTTTTTACGTGTGGTCTGACCTGTCTGGATGTCTCCGTGCTTCCTCTGTTAAAGGAGGAGACCTAAACAGTTACAGGCCCATCTCTAAACCGTGTCTTAGCCCCGGGGCTGGAATCTCTGGTGAGTGACCAACTTAAAGAGTTTTGATTGGCCAACAATGTTTGATGTGTTTATCAGATTAAACACAGCCCTACCGGGGCTGCTGCAGAGGTAGGCAGTGATTTTATAGAGTCCTGGGACAGTAAGGAGCTCTGAGCGGCTCTTTTTATTGACTCGTTGAGACAGACTGCACTGATTGGCTCTGTCTGAACGAACAGATGAATCCAGGAGAAGAGTGTGCAGGCTTCACTTCTAAGTACTCCAGGTTAAAAACGGAGTTCTCCAGGGCTCAGTCTTAGAGCCGCTGGTACTTCCTCTTTATATCAACAGTGTTTATCATAATGTCCCGTTATTACTAGGGATGTCCCGATCAGATGTTTTCACTTCCGATACAATACCGATATTTCAGCTTTGAGTATCGGCCGATACCGATAAGGGCTGATACGATATCGGCATGAATCATACATACTTTCATTACTTATTTTGTAGTAGGGGAGAGTGGGGGGATTTGTGCCAAAGGGAGAGTAGTGCCACTCCTTGTTTATAGAAAACCATAGAAGAAACTGGTCATGTGACCACATATATTTGAAGAGCCATCCAGTTTACTCATCCTGTATAAAAGAGAGACACATGGCATGAGAGGTAAGCACATTTTAGCTCAAAAAACTGATTTTTGCCTTTTAGAGTAAAATTTCTATGATCAAGGTTTTTTGATTGTTGTGTCTGAACAACATGTTCTAGTGCTTTATTAGGCTACACAATGAGTCTATACAGTTAGCATGATGTTAGCTCTAAACTGCTGGATCATGCTAGTTTTTCAAAAATACTGGGGGTGGGGGGATTTGTGCCAAAGGGCCTGGGTTAAGTTGTGCCAGTGCCACACCCATAAACCCAGACCCACAGACACATCCAAACCCTGACACCCACACAACCAGACCCACACACCCAGAGACACAAATCCCAGACCAACAGGCCTAGACCCTAACCCACACACCCGCTCACCCAGACCCACCCACCCTCACAAATCGACACACGGAGACCTACACACCTAGAACCCAGTGAAGAAAGGGCAAGAACAGTTGGAGGAGTGAGGAGGTGGACCTCATCAGTGTTAGATTTACCTGCTGTTTGTTTAATTCAGCTAACTCTGATTTCACTTTAGAGGTCGCTCTGTTGTGAAAGAGCAGTTTATTCAGTTTCTAACTGGCCTAAGCCACAATGAGATGTTCAGAACTGGCCAATATCACTCTGTTAAATGATTCACAAATATCACATATTGTGTATTAAAGATTTTTGTGTTTCCTCAAAAACTAGAAAATATGACTTATTCCATTAGTTTAACAGGGTGATGAAATCTAAATAAAACTTAAATGAGTAACTTTGTATTGAATTTGTCTCGCTTTTATAGAGCATTATAGTTTATGAGATTCAAATGTTCTGTTTTACTTTAATTATCCTCAATAATCACTGGCACAATTTACCCCAACGTATTCTCCCCAAAGGCACAACTTACCCCGCACCGGGGGCAAGTTGTGCCACGAGACCACTTTTTTTCTGAAAGCTGTATTTCTTAAACAGTTTATTTCAGATCCAAAGTTACTGTTCCCAGGGATGAACCACGTCCTGGAATATGTGTACAGACTTAAGTTGGAGGCATTTCTGTCATGGCCTCACTTTAAAATCACTTTGAGTAAAAACTGGCACATCTCACCCCACTCTCCCCTATGGAATGTTAGAAAAGGCTTGATCATGTGATTTCACTCAGAGAACAGGTCAGCAACAGTAGGTAGGAGAAAAACTGACCCATTTATTATTAACCAATGGGTTACATACATTTTGACCTTAAACATGAGCACACTCTACAATTAAATAGAATAAATCAACAATAAATTAGACAAGCCTGAAAAATGACCTCAATAAATCCAATAAAAACAAATCAGACTTTTAAAGTGCAAAATAACAAACGAAGTTCACCTCAGTTATTTTTTACTGCCAGTGTGTGGTGGGAACAACTGAGGGCAGAGAAAAGAAACACACAGTATTGTCTACTGTCCAACTGCTCAAAGTTAAGAGTCCACTGCTCCAACTTCAGAATAAACATCTCACCCTGATATCAAGAGCAGAAAACAAATAATAATCGCCCAGTGAACTAAATTCCTAACTAAACCCTTCCTACTCCTCCATCTCCACTTTCTGCAGTCCGAGCATGATGTGGAGATTCTTTTGAAGAAGATGAGCATTTCGGCATGCCGTGCCCCTCAGTGATAACTGATGCTGTGCTAAAGAGCCTCTCGCTCTCGACACTCGTGCAGGGAGCACAGAGGAACTTAGCTGCTGCTGGCAGAGTGGGGAGTCGAGCTTGGCTGGCTCTCCAATAAAGTAAAGGATTGTTCTTATGTTCAACAGTGGCCTCACAGAGGTAGCTCTCCATTTGTCCCGTAGGAGTTTATCACACTTTCCAAATGTTTCGTCGGTTGTTTGAAGGACCCAGAGCCTTGTTGTGTCTTCGCCGTCTTGTGAAAATCCTCATGCTGTTTTCTGTGATGCTTCTTCAAATGCCCGATGAGATCGGTCGTTTTAAACTTCCCCGGTCCTTTGCCACCACGGGGAACTTGTGCGTGGCAAGTTTTGCACTCAGCTGCAACGTCTTTATCTGACTTTAACAAAAAATACTGCGACACGGCCGACATCACTCCCACTCCTTGCTACTGTGTTAGCGGTTAGCGCTCAAGCACGCTGTTGTGGGCTCTGCGTGCTGGATCCTGTGGCGCTGCTGGATAGAAGTGCTGGAGCTGAGTCTGGAATGGACTGCTTGTATCGGAGTGCTTAAATCGGAGATTTTAGATGTGATCCGCTATAATCCGATAGTCGTTTTTTTGCTGATATCGGACCGATATCTGATATCATTATTGGATCGGGACACCTCTAGTTATTACACTGATGTTCAGTTAGAGCAGGGCTCATTAAGGACATCTGCACAAGGGCCAGATT
Organism: Cheilinus undulatus; assembly: GCF_018320785.1. Taxonomy (NCBI): domain Eukaryota; kingdom Metazoa; phylum Chordata; class Actinopteri; order Labriformes; family Labridae; genus Cheilinus; species Cheilinus undulatus. The sequence continues at coordinate 53,916,581 of NC_054872.1, forward strand.
TAGTCTTGACAGAAGCTGGGTTTCCATTACAGTTTTTCGCAAAATAAAAGTGATATTTCTTAAATTTCGATTAAGTACAATTGAATGCGTTTCCATTGAAGGGAGTTTTGGGCGTAGGCCTTGCAATTCTCCTAAAATCTCATCTCCCAGGAATCCGCTGCAGGGAAGCTTGACGCTCAAAACCTGTTGCGTGCTACGGTTTAAGTTACATCCAGGGCTTGACGTTAACTTTTTGCTCACTGGCCACCATGGCTACTTGTATTTGAAAAGTTACTAGCCACTGAGCATTTCCAATGGCCATAATTGTGTTGATGGGAAACTATGTGTTACATGCCAAACTGGGTATGTCTGGTATGAGATGAAACACATACTCCATTTCCTTGTTTAATGGATACTAAGATTATTCTAACATTAAAACATTGAGTTTGAATTAGCTTTGTTTAAAAATCAGAAATGCAGCTGGTTCCATCTAATTCTCACTCAGACAAATGCCCACCAGAGAATGCTGTGGTTGTCACACTGATAAATTCCACTGGCCAAGTTACTAGTTAGGGTCAATCTGGTACCTGTCCAGCTGAAATCCACCCGCATTTGGCTAGTTGGCCGGTGTAAATGTCAAGCCCTGGTTACATCTACGGCGAGTGCCTTGATCATTTTGAACAAAAGACGAAGGCAGCGTACGATAGTTCAGAGGTAAAGTCCGTATGTACGGTAAAAGCCACGCATAAGGTTAGAAGTATGATGTTAAGAAAAGTCTCGTCTCGTCTTCTAACCACACGTACTGCCAAGTTGTCTCGGAGTGACTGGTCAAATGTGAGGTCAATCTCAAACTGTTTGAATATGAATTGTTTTTGGGCTGGATTTAACAGATGCAGACATTGAAAACCAAAGAATACTCTAAAACCACAACATTTTCTTTTCCTGTTTTCTGAATTTAAAGATCTTCTGGGGGCCAGACAGGAAGCTTTGGGGGGCCTGATTTGGCCCCCGGGCCGCCAGTTGACAATCAGTGAGTTCTATGCTGATGATGCTCTGCTCCGACAGATCCAGACTCTCTGTCTCTTACAGGAAGTTGTAATTCTCTGATAGGGATGGGGATCATTAATGTTATTGACATCGATACTGTTATCGATGCTCCTTATTGATCTGAGTCCTCATCGATACCACTAACGATACTCTGCTGTAGTCCGGGGTAAAGACAAAATGAAGACAAAGACTTGGAATAGAAGTGGTGAAAGCTGAGCTGTGTTTGAGTTCAAATGTCATGATTCTGTCTGTAACATATACCTTAAGGCCCAATCCTAATTCTCCCCTTAACCCTCAGCCTTAACCCTCAATCTTAACCCTCAGCCTTAACCCTCAGTCTTAACCCTCAATCTTAACCCTCAGCCTTAACCCTCAGCCTTAACCCTCAATCTTAACCCTCAATCTTAACCCTCAATCTTAACCCTCAGCCTTAACCCTCAGCCTTAACCCTCAGCCTTAACCCTCAGTCTTAACCCTCAGCCTTAACCCTCAGTCTTAACCCTCAGCCTTAACCCTCAGCCTTAACCCTCAGCCTTAACCCTCAGTCTTAACCATCAGCCTTAACCCTCAGCCTTAACCCTCAGTCTTAACCCTCAGTCTTAACCCTCAGCCTTAACCCTCAGTCTTAACCCTCAGCCTTAACCCTCAGCCTTAACCCTCAGCCTTAACCCTCAGCCTTAACCCTCAGCCTTAACCCTCAGTCTTAACCCTCAGCCTTAACCCTCAGCCTTAACCCTCATCCTTAACCCTCAGCCTTAACCCTCAGCCTTAACCCTCAGTCTTAACCCTCAGCCTTAACCCTCAGCCTTAACCCTCAATCTTAACCCTCAGCCTTAACCCTCAATCTTAACCCTCAGCCTTAACCCTCAGCCTTAACCCTCAATCTTAACCCTCAGCCTTAACCCTCAATCTTAACCCTCAGCCTTAACCCTCAGCCTTAACCCTCAGTCTTAACCCTCAGCCTTAACCCTCAGTCTTAACCCTCAGCCTTAACCCTCAGTCTTAACCATCAGCCTTAACCCTCAGCCTTAACCCTCAGCCTTAACCCTCAGCCTTAACCCTCAGTCTTAACCCTCAGCCTTAACCCTCAGCCTTAACCATCAGCCTTAACCCTCAGCCTTAACCCTCAGTCTTAACCCTCAGCCTTAACCCTCAGTCTTAACCCTCAGCCTTAACCCTCAGCCTTAACCCTCAGTCTTAACCCTCAGCCTTAACCCTCAGTCTTAACCCTCAGCCTTAACCCTCAGCCTTAACCCTCAATCTTAACCCTCAGCCTTAACCCTCAGCCTTAACCCTCAGCCTTAACCCTCAGCCTTAACCCTCAGCCTTAACCCTCAATCTTAACCATCAGCCTTAACCCTCAGCCTTAACCCTCAGCCTTAACCCTCAATCTTAACCATCAGCCTTAACCCTCAGCCTTAACCCTCAGTCTTAACCCTCAATCTTAACCCTCAGCCTTAACCCTCAGCCTTAACCCTCAATCTTAACCCTCAGCCTTAACCCTCAGCCTTAACCCTCATCCTTAACCATCAGCCTTAACCATCAGCCTTAACCCTCAGCCTTAACCCTCAATCTTAACCCTCAGCCTTAACCCTCATCCTTAACCCTCAGCCTTAACCCTCAGCCTTAACCCTCAATCTTAACCCTCAGCCTTAACCCTCATCCTTAACCCTCAATCTTAACCCTCAGCCTTAACCCTCAGCCTTAACCCTCAGCCTTAACCCTCAGCCTTAACCCTCAATCTTAACCATCAGCCTTAACCCTCAGCCTTAACCCTCAGCCTTAACCCTCAATCTTAACCATCAGCCTTAACCCTCAGCCTTAACCATCAGCCTTAACCCTCAGCCTTAACCCTCAATCTTAACCCTCAGCCTTAACCCTCAGCCTTAACCCTCAATCTTAACCCTCAGCCTTAACCCTCAGCCTTAACCCTCATCCTTAACCATCAGCCTTAACCCTCAGCCTTAACCCTCAATCTTAATCCTCAGTCTTAGTCCTCAGTCTTAACTCGCCCCTCTAAACCAAGTGTAAAGGCCTCCTCTGCTTGAGCTTCTTGGGGCCCCACATGATCTGCCAGTGGGTACTAAGTTCATCATAACGGTCCAAAATGATGAAATGTTGCTGCTGTGCAGGCTCTGTCAGGTGAATTCAGTGTTACATTAGTCTGTGTATGCGCGCAGACTCGATCTTAGTGCCGCTATCTTTGAGTTTGTAACTTTGTTTCCGCGCTGCTTCCTCTTGTCTTCTTCTCGTCTCACCGTCTGTCAGCCTCACGTCCATCGGCTGTTGGCTGTGGCATCATCAATCAGAAGATCAACAGAAGCAGCAACAGGTGGTTGTGTACTTCAGCGGTAAACTTAGTGAAACAGACTCTCTCTCAGCGCCACAGAGTCCACTGTTAGCTCCAAAAACCGCAGTTTTAGCACCATTTAAAGGCGCCCTGCTTGTTGTCTGACAGGCAGAGCAGAGACACACACTCTCACCAGCGCACACACATGAACACACACACTCACCTATGCGTCATGTCCAACACTGTTGAAGCTCATATGAACAAAAAGCACACAAAAACGATCAGTTAATCTATTTCTCTACATTACAGCAAACGTGTTACTAACAGCAATACAGATGTCCTTAAAGAGGATGAGAATCAGTTTGATTTTACTGATGCAGCTCTTCATATCTCTGTCTGCTGTAAACAGTGTTTAAAGTACTTTAAAATAATCTAAATGCCTTTATTATGATTATTGTAATTGTGGCAGTGAGTGTATAGTGTAGTAAAATAAAGATGTGGTAGACTATTAAAATGAAAGGTTTGATTTGAAGAGCATTAAAATGTTCAGTTAGAGTCAGAGTTAGACAAGATAAACTGTAAGCATTAATAGCCTGTTCAGTACAAGAGAAGTTAGTTTAAACATGTCTGAATAGACCTGAATGCTTTATGACTTTCAGTTGTATAAAGGACATATTATCCACCCATCTATTAAACAAAAGTGTAAAATCTCGTCTCATGAGAGTCTCGTCACACCCCTAATAAAGACATAAAATACTGTGTCTTTAAAAATGAGGCTGTAAACCAGTGATGCTCAGCGTGTGGCTCTTTTATGTCTTAATTTCAAATATTATTGCCCCAGAAAACCTTAAAAAAGGAAAATTTGACCTCAGAAATTACACATTGCAAGTCACATAAATCCGTTTGTTTCCCACACAGTAGGGTTAAATTGTCATCCTCTGTTTTTGTCTGCATATTTCCATCGCTCTCATTTGCATTGTTTGCTCCTTGAATTCCATTTTTACTGCTTTAAGCCCATTTTTGACACGTTTATCCAGCTGTTTGCCACTTTTGGCTCATTTAAGCTGCCCTTTGCAATTAAATGCCACTAATTTCCCATTTTGCCACTCTTTGATGCTTATTGCCCATTTTTGCCACCTTTAAGCTGATTTCTTCCCATTTTAGTCACTTTTCACTTTTTCTCTCCACGTTTTTGCCACTCTTGGACCGTTTTTGCCACATGTGACTCATTCTTTCATCAATTTTCAGCCATTTTTGCCACTGTCTGCCCTGTTTTTCCACTTTTCTCCCAGTGTTTGCTGCTTTAAGCCCATTTTTGCCACGTCTTTATGTCCCTTTTTGATACGTTTCTTCTGCTTTTTGTAATGTTTGCCCCTTTTTGACACTTCTTGCCCATTTCAGCTGTATTTTGCGATTAAATGCCACTTTTTACCCAATCTCCCATCTTTTTTTCTGATTTTTGCCCATTTTGGTCACTTTTTACAACGTTTTAACTCATTATTTGGTCACTTCTGCCCATTTTTGCCACCTTTCCCGTCTTAGATTGTGGCTCCTGCAGGTGTATTTTTCAACAGTCTGGCTCTCTGGTTGAGCAGGGCTGGGTAACGCTGCTCTAAACTGACAGACTTGTGCTTCATTCGGTCAGACTTTCTTCCCCATCAGTAGTGAGCATGTGTGACCTTCTGAGTTTTAGTGATGATAAATCAACAGCTGTAAAGACTTGAACTGTGAAACTGTCAGGGTTTTAGTGGGTTGTCTTTATTTCAGAGTGGCTCTAGAGCTCCATCATACGTCAGACTCGTTAAAATCTCTGATGCAACAGTGAACCGTTCATTCCTGCTCCATCTCTCTGATCGCTCAGCTGATCGATAATCAATCAGGATAACCGTTTATCAGCGCTGAAAGCTTTAATCTCTGCCTCTCCACAGCACCAGCTCCGGATACAGACATGACGTCACCCTCTACCCACCCCGACGGGCACGCGCACGCACACTGAGGCAGACTGTGCGTAGGAGCACGAGACCGCCCTGATTGACGCGTCTATCGGGATGATGTTATTTTTCTGTGGGGTTAATTTGTAAAAATAAAACTCAATTAAAGATATTTTAAGGTTTTTTTCTCTATCAGTCCACAAAAAAAAAAAAAACAACAGAAAGAGTGAATATTTTGTCCTTCATGGATTCAGCCTCTCTGGTGTGAAATCAAACCAGCTGAAATGGTCTCACGAGCCCAGGCAGGAGAAATGATGCTATTTAGGCGGGAAATATTAATATTCAGGGATGAAATTAAGCTGAAAATATCGAAGACGGTAAAAGAAGAGCGAAGGGTGTTGGCATCACAAGGCTTCACCAACCGACAACAATCCAAGATGACACAGGACATTTACGACAGCAGAGCGGTTAAAACCACGACAAAATGGCGCCAAATCCTGATAGAACGAGACAAGGAAGAGTTAGGAAAGCTATTTCAGCGTGAAACAGCAGAGAGATGGAGCAGACAGGCCCTGGTACTCACCGTAGGCGGGTCCCAGCTCGATCATGTCCGCCATTTTGTGGATGAGGGCAGGATGCGGAGCTGACGGAGCGGGGAGAAGAGCACTCAGATGGAGAGGACACCGACTGACGACCGCGCGCTTTTACTTCACATCCATCCAGAAGGACGACGAGGAGGGAAATCACCGAAAAGCAGCCGCTGATCCGGGGGAGAAAGTCCTCATATGTCCGCGGACGGAGCTCGGAGCCGTCGACGTCTCTGCCGCTGCTCCGCTCGGTGCACAGTGATGCTCGCGCGAGGATGCAGGGAGGCTGCGCGGAGGAGCTCGCGATGAGACTGGACCAGGATCGTCTAATAGAGTGATGACTCACTCTGTATTATATGTTGGGGCAGTTTAGTTAGGCCAAAGACATGCAGGATATCTGAACATTTATTTTGGAGACTCAACGGTTTTTCTCAAGTTTTGAGGAACAAACATAATTCTACGGAAGAGGTTAGGGGCCACTGAACAAAAAAAAAAAAGAATAAAGAGATACTTGTTTTTTTTTTTCAATTTTGAGAATAAAGTCAGATTTCTGATTTCATCTCAGTCTCGTCACACTAAAACCTTTATTCACTGTGAAACAGTATTTACTTCACAGTGAAATGTTGTTGAAATTTAAACATTCTTCACAGCTAAAACAACTGTTTAAACAACAGAAGGTGTATCTCTGAAACAAAGACCCTCCAAACCTTCATTCAAACCAACACCCTTTTAAAACAACTACATTTTTATTTATTTAAATATTGTTGGTTAATACACTTTAATAGTGAATGTGAATCTGACTTCTAGTGATTATTGTTAGGCTGCTATATTATAAATCTGGAGTCAGAATACCTTTATTAAACTTTTTTACAAATATTCTTTTCACCAGTCTTTTCATAAAGACTGAAACACACTGGTTAAACTCAGAGCTGACTTTGTTAAAGTTAAATTCTAAAGCTCTCCAGTCCTGGCCTCAGAACATAACCAAAGAAAATCAATGACAGCTGAAACACCTGTTTTTTTGTCTGAGGCTCCGGTATCTGTCCTGTCCACAGAAGACGAAGCATCACTTTCATCGTGTCTTGGTCCTAAAATATTTTCAGAGTGAGACATCGTTACATCATGATCGTCAGTGTAGTGGTCCTCGCGGGAGTGTAGACTCCGCCCCCCGTGCTGCGTCACCGCGGTGTTAGATAATAAACAGGAATTGTACTTTTATGAACATGAAGAAGAGCAGCTGATGGAGAGACCATGGAACAGGAAGTGACTTTATTTATTTATTTATTTACCAATCATTTGAATAATTCAATTATTTATTTACTTATTTACCTACTTATTCACGTATTACTTTGTTTATCACATATTTATTTATCAAGTATTCACTTAAATAATTCAATTTTTTATTTACTTATTTATTAATTATTTACTTGTTCAGAAATTAATTCATTTATTCACATATTTATTTATTCATTATTCATTTAAATTATTTATTTATTTATTAACTTACTTACTTATTCATGTGTTAATTAATTAATTTATATATTTATTAATTCATTACTCATTTAAATTATTTATTTATTTATTTACTTACTTTCTTACTTATTCGAGTATTAATTAATTTATTTACATATTTATTTATTCTTTATTAATTTTGTTAATTTATTTATTTACCTATTCATGTTTTAATTCATTTTCTTTACATATTTATTACACATTTAAATGATTTAATCATAAGATTTTTTTTTTCTTTCAAGATGTATTTTGGCCTTTTTTTGGATAGTACAGTGGATAGAGTCGGAAACAGGGAAGAGAGCGGGGAGAGACATGCAGGAAATAGTGCCACAGGCCAAATTTGAACCGGGTCGCCTGCGTATATGGTGTGCGCCTTAACCACTCGACTACCAGCAAGCCCATATTTTGACCTTTAAAGTCATGGATTTTAATGTTATTTCATATTTTGACCTTTAAAGTCATGGATTTTAATGTTATTTCATATTTTGACCTTTAAAGTCATGGATTTTAATGTTATTTCATATTTTGACCTTTAAAGTCATGGATTTTAATGTTATTTCATACTTTGACCTTTAAAGTCATGATTTTTCATGTTATTATTAGGGCTGTCAAAGTTAACGTGTTAATATCACGTTAACTCAAATTACTTTTAACGCCGCTAATTTTTTTGTCGCACGATTAACGCATGCGTGTTCTGTATGACCCTCGACCCATCCCGTAGTTTGCCAGACAGGAAGTTCCGCTGTCAAGTGCCAGTACAAGCTAGCAGAAATGGATAAAGGACAGAGACTTTGAATGACAGGTTCAGCTTTCAGATCATGTCAGATAAGACTGAAGTTATTTTCTCCTACTGTTGACATGAATGGAGTTACAGGAAGTTCGTAGAGTCTTATATAGCCCGCACCACTCGCTGGCCATGCACACCGCTAATGCAGAGAGCCGCCCCCCCCTCGCCATGCTGGATTTGTTTTCAATGGAGACACTCAGACAACTCTGCAGGGATGGACTTGCTATCTGGCATACCGAGCATTTCCCAGTGTGCTGACGCACTTTTGGGCCAGTATGATTTATTCATTTATTTAGACTATTATATCTGCCATGAACCGGCACCACAGCTGCGCAGACTAATCATAATGACTGTTGACTGGTCCGATCACGTCTCCTAAAGGTCCGTTTGACCCCCCCCCCGCTCTCATCCCCACACATTTCCTGCTTGGAAGTGAAAGTATTCGGAAAAAAACAAAACTTACTAAAACAATTGACTGGGACTGTACATAAACGCCAAAATTAAAAAAAAAAGGTCAATCAAGATGCTGCAAAAGTGTCAAAGACTCTGCAGTCCCTGTAGGAAATTGTCTGATGCTGGTGAATGTACAGCTGCATCATGAGGAGGAGGAGGAGACAGAGCAGCAGAGGCTGGTGTGTGACAGGAGAGCAGAGGTTAGTGAATGAGCTCTGTAGAGTATCAGAATAGAAGCTGAAAGCACTGTGGGAAATATGGGGGGTCTGAGACCCCTTAATTGACACAAGAGACCCCTTGAAACCCTCAACTGCAAAATTTTGGGGGGTCTCTTGAGAAGTATTTATGTCATTTTTCACTTGCGATTGCCACGTAATTTTTGTTTTAATGAAGTTCATTGTAAAGAATTTATTCACATATAAGAATACGGAGAATAATATCTCTGATAAAGCTTCCAAATGTGGGGGGCGCTGTTTCAAATGCTCCAAAACAATGACCTCGCGTAACCCTGCCATACAGCTTGTGTATTTCTTACCGCTTTGGTTGTGTGTGGGTGTGCTTTGCACACAGGGCATGTGATGCGCCAGTGCAGTAGTGTTGGAGTTAGTTTGTGCTTGTAGATAGTGCATGCTGCATGTCGCTTTCTGCTTGTTACTCTCTGCTCTCAGCTGCTGCCACCGGATAGCCCTTCTTCTTGAGGGGTGAAAAGAGGAGCCGAGTGCGTAAGCCTCCTCAGCCGGTACATAGCCTCTCCACTGCCGAGATCTTGTACACGCCTCCTCGTGGCCATGCACGGTAACTGGTACCTCGCGGTGGAAAAAGGTGAACTGCTATCATCGCCAGAGAGCTAAGGAGATCTCGGATCGACATTGCAGCACTCTCTGAAACCGGACTGGCGGATGAAGGGCAACTGAAGGAGGAGAAAGGGGGATATACTTTCTTCTGGAAAGGAAAACCTGCTGATGAGCCTAGGATCCATGGCGTGGGATTTGCGATCAAGAACACCCTAATCAGCCAGCTCTCCGAACTCCCTGTGGGCATCAGTGAGCACCTAATGACCATACGCCTGTCGCTCTCAGGTGGCCAAAAGGCCACAGTTGTTAGTGCGTATGCCCCAACACTTGATGCACAGGACGAAGTGAAAGAGACCTTTTATGTTGCCTTGGACAACATCTTGTCCCAAGTCCCCAAGGAGGACAAGCCAATCCTGCTTGGAGACTTCAATGCCAGGGTGGGACGAAATCACAACCTCTGGAGAGGCACTATAGGGAAGGAAGGTGTTGGAAACGTGAACTCCAACGGTATCCATCTCCTATCAAAATGTGCAGAACACAATCTCATAATCACTAACACACTTTACCGCCAAAAGAATAAACTTAAAACATCCTGGATCAATCCCCGCTCCAAGCTTTGGCATCTCATCGACTACATAGTTGTCTGCACCAAAGACCGCCGTGATGTTTGCAACACCAGAGCGATGATCAGTGCAGATGACTGCTGGACAGATCACCGCCTCATCTGCTCCGTCATGTCCTTTAGTCTCAAGCGGAAAAGAAGGGTGCAAAAACAGCAGTGCTGGCCAAAGCTCAACATCGAAAGGCTTGTTGACTCTACCTTCCGACAGAGACTGCAGGCCACGCTCAGCACTGAGTTGCCCAGGCAATATCCAGAGGACATTGAAAAACACTGGGAACTGCTGAGGTCAATCACCATCAACTCCTGCAAAAGCACCCTTGGCTACAAAACCCAGAAACATCAAGACTGGTTTGATGAGAATGACACTGAGATCCAACTGCTCATGAACGCCAAGCGGCAAGCCTTCATCATCTTGCAAAATGACATCAATTGCAAGGTTAAAAGAGCAGCCCATACCAAAGCAAAGGCAGCCGTTCAATCCCGGGTCAGGCAGCTGAAGAATGGGTGGTGGACAAGAAAGGCTCTGGAGATTCAGCAGCGTGCTGACTGCAGGGATACCAGAGGCTTCTTTGATGCCACAAAAGCGGTCTATGGCCCTAGCCATCGCTGCCTAGCCCCCCTTCGCTCCAAGGATGGGCTGACCCTGCTGAAGGACAGTGAGTCTATTGCAACTCGGTGGAAAGAGCACTATGAGGAGCTATTAAATAGAGACACCACTCCTGAGATGGAGGCCCTTGACCAACTCCCTCAACAGCCTATCAAAGAGGACATGGGTGCACTTCCTAGCCTGGAAGAGGTGCAGGATGCCATAATGGGGATGAAGAACAACAAGGCAGCCGGACCTGATGGCATCCCAGCAGAGATCCTGAAGGAAGGCGGGCCTGATGTCCTCAGGCATATCCATGCCCTACTCCTTAAAGTTTGGGAAAAGGAGGAAATCCCAGCACAGCTTCGAGATGCCCTGATAGTCTCCATTTTTAAGAAGGGAGACAAGGCAGACTGTGGGAACTACCGTGGCATCTCCCTGCTGTCCACCACCGGGAAAGCCCTTGCTAGGGTTTTGGCCAGTAGACTCCTCCCACTGTCAGAAAACAATCTCCCTGAGTCTCAGAGTGGTTTCCGCCCAAACAGAGGCACCATGGACATGATATTCATTGCTTGCCAACTGCAGGAAAAATGCAGGGAACAATACCAACCTCTATACATGGCCTTCATAGACCTCACCAAAGCTTTTGACTCCGTAAACCGTCAGGTTCTCTGGCTGGTTCTCGCCAAAATGGGCTGCCCAGATAAGTACATCCGGATTCTGAAACTGCTGCATGACAGCATGTCAGCGACAGTACTCAGTGGTGGTGGAAATGAAACTGACCCCTTCAGGAGTGACACAGGAGTCAAGCAAGGCTGCATGACTGCCCCCACCCTGCTCTCCATTTTCATCTCTGCCATCCTCCATCTCACTGGTGTACACCTCCCCCCAGGTGTCAGAATTATGTACAGAACTGACGGACAACTTCTCAACATCAAGAGATTCAGGGCCAAAAGCAGGACTACCATCACATCCATCATGGAGCTGCAGTATGCCTATGACAATGCTCTTGTGGCTCACTCAGAGGAGGACCTGCAGTGCATTCTCAATGCCTTTGCCAAGGCATATGTGCAGCTTGGTCTGGCCCTCAACATAAAAAAGACCCAGATTCTCTTCCAGCCACCACCCAATGCAACCACACCCCCCTCACTCCCATCTATATCTGTTGGCACCGCCAAATTGGAAAATGTGAACCACTTTACCTACCTTGGGAGCCTCCTGTCTTCTAAGGCAAATATTGATGAGGAAATACACCACCGTATCAGTTTTGCTAGTGGGGCCTTCGCAAGACTGAGAACAAGGGTCTTTGAAAACCGCAACCTCCAGACCAAAACAAAGATCCTGGTCTACAGAGCGGTGGTGCTGCCCACTTTGCTGTATGGGTCAGAGACCTGGACCACATACAGCAGGCACCTGAAAGCTCTGGAGGCACATCACCAGAGTTGCCTCAGAAAAATCTTTAACATCTTCTGGGAAGACAGACAAACCAACACCAGCGTCCTGGAGGAGGCCGACATCACTGCCATCATCGCCCAGAACCAGCTCAGATGGACTGGCCATGCGAGGATGCAGCAACTAAGAGGGCATCATGGAAACAGCTTGTCCAGGAGGGAGCCGCATGTTACAATGACGATCTCCGCCGTGCTGCAGAAGCAAAACGCAGACTCAGAAAGGAGAAGGCTTCCACCAAAATGGCCCAGAGCAAACCCACAATCCCCACGGCCCATCCCTGCCCACACTGCACCAAAGTATGCGGGTCCAGGATCGGCCTCTTTGCCCACCTGAAGACCCACAACAACCAATAAGGAGGACAGTCATACTCGACCTCTAGTGACCGCCGATGATGATGACCGCTTTGGTTACCCTCCTGAAATTGTGGACTCAGTGAGCTTAAATTCAGCAAAATATGTCAGAGAAAGCAAAGTTCTTTGCTTGAAAACTTTGGATTCACATCTAAAAGACTAAACCGAAACAGTGATGAAGATGGAGCAGAGACATCCCGAGCTAATCCTGGTGAGGGAGCTGCTAGCACATCTACCGGTGAGTTGGGGTCTCCAAAAAAATCTATTAAACCCAGACTCAATTACCTGACTGTGATAGACCTGCTGTGCTTCATACTGAAATATATATTTTGCCATACGTCGGTTGGCTGGGTTCATATGTGCACGTATGCGTGTGTATGTGTGAGTGCGCCCACACGAGAGGGACGTGCGAGTGTCCTATTTGGTCACAGAGCAGAGTTGCTCTGTGGTCCTGCAGCTGTGTGCAGCTTTGTTGATGATGATGCTAGAATGGGTGATGTGTGTTTAATGTGTGTGCATGCATTACTTGTGGTCCTGTATACTGCATGCTGTGTGAGACTTCAGCCTGATACTGGAGCACTAGTTAGGGTGGACCCCCCGATTAAGGCCGGGTATTTCGCACACTGGCTGAAAGCATTATTAGACTGTGGCTCTCCTTTATTTAGGAAGAAAAATGGTTTTATATTAAATCTGTAGCTCTTCTATGATCTGAAGAATGAAGAGATGGTTCAGTCCTCTTACTACACCTTCAGAGTTCTCCACTCAGACTTCTTTGACTTTGTGTGTTCATGAGTTTTGAAAAGCAGCTTCACGTGTGTTTATTGACATCATTCCAGTAAATCTACTGGACTGATGACAGTCATTTCTTACTGTCAGCATTTATTTTACATTTGGACTACATTTTTTAGTTTGAAAGTAAAAATCTGATAAATAATAGCAGACATTTTTAAGTAATGACTTGCTTTTTGTCTTGAGCAGGGCAGATGTGTCCACCTTACTCACATCAGAACAGTGAAACACCATTAGATGTGTCTGTGCCTTACTGCTGAGCTCTCAGCAGAGACTTGACTTCTTTATGTCCATGTGTGATGATGAGATCTGTTGTTCTGTGTTCAGCTGCTGAGAACAGAGGAGGTAACTTCTAGAAGTCTAAAGTTTGACTCTACATTGTGGTATTATTCAGTAATGTTACATTAAGGTCAGTATCTCCATCTGTTGGTCTTGAGTTTACCATGTTATGCTCTCAGCAGATTTTTGCAGCGTTCAGTATCTCTGAGCTCAGACTAGAGAATGTTCTGGACTTTATCTGTTGTTGTTTTGGGTTGTTGAACAAACATTTGCATAAAGAAAGCATTTTTGTCCACTTGTGTTGATAAGGGTATTTAAATCTTGAGAAATAGTACTGTTAGGTATATTTAGAACAGACAAAAAGGTGTGATTAATTTGCGATTAATCGCGAGTTAACTATGGAATTTGTGAGATTAATCACTATTAAAAATTTTAATCTATTGACAGCCCTAGTTATTTCATATTTTGACCTTTTAAAGTCATGATTTTTAATGTTATCTATCTCATATTTTGCCTTTTAAAGACATTTTAACTTTCTTTTTTTAGCTTTAAATTTCTAAGTTTGACTTTCATCTCAGATGTTGAGTTTTTAACTGATCATGTTGATCTTTTAGGTTGACGGTCGATGGTTAAATGTGGACCCTGTTAGACCCTCAGGTTAGACCCAAGTTCAGAATCCGGCCCCTGCTGTCAGTGAGTCTGACACCCCTGACCTATGGAGTTAACAGAGTGCTGCTCCTAACGCCATCTTCACTGAGGAAAACATCCATTTAACTTCCTTTACAGTCATCTAAGATCTGAAAACTGTGAGCGAGATTCATGTGGTCTGGACCAGATCCACATCTAGGTTCACAGATCTGATACAAACTTTTCAAAAATCCAGATCTGTTTAGTTTATTGCATTTATAGAATATAATCATCCAAACCTTGAAATGTCTGGTACGTTCTGTTTCTCCTAAGCCTCTCCTTCATCAACACTTCTCCATCTTTCATCAGACCAGGACAGAAAAACCAGCCTACTGAAAGTCCAGACCACTATTAGACCACAGCAGCAACCTTCCCCTTATGTGACTGTCCTCTGGAACCTTCTAAAAACCAGGAAAAAAGCACCCAACACCCCCGGCTTCACCAACATTCTGTCCTTTAATGTCATCATATCAACAGGCTGCAGGAAGATGATGTCATATTTATATTTATATATGGTTATATATGGCGCTGTAGAAATAAAGGGTCCTGACCTTCATGACTCTGTCTCTCTGCTGGTTGTTTGAACATAAACCTGTTTTTTGTCTTAAGCGTGTCCTCAAACACACAGGCAGTAATCCTGAACTCGTATCTTTGTGTTTGATGATGGGAGCCTCAGGCTGCATATGTGAGGATTTAACAGGTAACTACAGTCCAAGCAGACACAGTCACTGATCAGAACTCACACAGACTCCTCTACCTCTCTACCTGCACAGGTGAGTTCCTGCTCTCTACTCTGCAGCCAAGCAGAGGACTTCATTATGATCTGAGTAGTAAATAGTAAATATTATTATTATTATTATTATTAATATCATTATTATCATTATTACTGTTATTATTAATACAATTATTATTATTATTAGTAGTAGTAGTAGTAGTATTAGTATTAGTATTATAACTATTATTATTATTATTATATCATTATTACTGTAAATATTATTATTTTTATAATAATAATAATTATTATTATTATTATCATTATTTTTATTATTATTATTATTATCATTATTTTTATTGTTATTATTATTAGTAGTAGTAGTAGTATTAGTATTAGTATTATAACTATTATTATTATTATTATATCATTATTACTGTAAATATTATTATTTTTATAATAATAATAATAATTATTATTATTATTATCATTATTTTTATTATTATTATTATTATCATTATTTTTATTATTATTAGGGGCTTTGCCACGAGCCACTATTGTTTTCTGTGTCTTTCTTTTTAGTTTTTTTCTCCATCTTCCGGACAATATTTTGCTTCGCTACTCCTCCTAGGACTTTGAGAAAACCACTGCAAATTATACTTCAGATGTGTGGTTTGTTCCTGATCGGTATGCTATGTCTTTTCTAAGAAATTCGCCAATTTTTCGCAAAGTTTTACCCAAAAACTAAAAAAAGAAGTCCCATTTGAAATGAATGGGGAGAGGGACGAAGAAACCACAAAAAAAGGAGTTTTTACCACCCCTACTGCCTCGCCATACTTTCACCTACACGGATCATTCAAACTTTAAAACGCAGGTATTTTTGTCCTGTCTGCAGGAACGTTTTTGGTATAATGATGGGGTTTACAGTTTTTGATAGGTGAGTCTTCAAAACTCCTGTGCGTTGAGTGAAAATGATTAAAAATCACCCTGCTAGAGTGTGTGATGTCATCACCCTAGAGGCTGAGAGAGCAGACACATGAACCGAACATGTTGCGAACAACTTGCCCTCACGGCCAAACCATACATAGGAGGTGAATGATTTTTTCACAGAATGTGGTCACAGTTCCTGGGACTCATATGAACCCATTTTTGAAGCCCTACCTCTTTTTAAACTGAAATGACAGCCAGCTGTTTAGGCGGTGGTCCCTGATTTTGTCCCATAAGAGCCAATGGAAACTTATTTTTTTCTCCTATTGAACTGACTGTTTTGACACTGCCATAACTCCGTCATTTCTCACAGTATCTTAAAAAACATTACATCTTCACGTTCCCTAGAACTGTCCGAAGCTCACGATCATTTTACTTTTCACCTAGCATTTACAGTTGTCCCATAATTAACATTTGTTCAGAAGCCTCTCAGCAGCAGAAATCAGGTCTTTCAGACCAGTTTGTCGCTGGTGGGGCATATCCCCATGGCAACAGCAGCTATGGTCCTTTGATGATGTCATCACTGATTGACACACATACAGCCCTCAATGAGCTGCACACACATGGAGCTGTTCCAATAAAGCAGCCCATTTAAACAATGCTTTAACACAATGGTACTCAACCTGTGGTTCTGGAGCCGCATGTAGCTCTTTTGTGAGTATTTGTGGCTCTTTTATGTCTTAATTTAAATGTTATTCCCCCAGAAAACCTTAAAAAGGTAAACCTTGTTGCCATTACTCACAATTTTTTGCCTTTTTTTTCCACTTGAGCAATGTTTTGTCATTAAATACCACTTTTTTCCTACTTTTTGCCTATTTAAGCTTCCTCTTGCCAATAAAAAACATTTTTATCCCCACATTTTTCCCATTTTGAGTATTTTTTAGCAACTTTTAACCCATTTTAAAAATCATTTCATCCTTTTATTGCCCCTTTTCAGTTTTATCTCCCCGTTTTGACCTATCTAATTTACATTTTGTCATTAAATACCTCTTTATACCTATTTTCTGGCCCATTTTTGCCACTCTTGACTGCTTTTTGCCCATTTCAGTCATTTTTTCAACAGGTATTTTCAACAGTTTGGCTCTTTGTTTGAGTAACACTGCTGTAACAGGATGGTGGGACTGTGGGTGGCTTCTCATCCACATACAGTCCCCCCTAAAGTCTTTGGTGACGTTAGTCACTAAAGACAGCCACACATATATCCCATATGAAAAGAATGGGAGAGATGATGTGTTTGCTTGTGTGTTGGCACGTGACGCGTACATGTGTGTGTGGTTGTGTGTGTGCAAAAGTTACATGCATATGTGAATCTGCACAAACTTCTCAGCCTCATGTTCCAGTAACTGCTATTAAACTATGACCAGGCCATGTGAGTAAGAGAGACAGACACACTGTTTCATCAGGCTGATTTCATTGTTTCTTTGTATCACGGCCACGTCCATTTGTAGTCATAATGTTACCTCAGCTCATAGGGAGGGCCAACACCACCAGGTATATCAAGAAGACAGCTGAAGCTCAGTTGCCAGGTGATCAGCATCAGCTAATCAGGCCACACATGACTAAAACACATGAATGAAGTCTCCTGTCATGTACAGTGTTTCTCAACCATTTCACCGTGTCATTGTCCAGCTACATGCTGCTTCAGCCTGGACTTGGACATGACCTTGTAATGACAAGTCGGGTCTATCGTCATAAATGACCCTGTGATGAAACCAGCACAGCCCCCCGAGCCCCTCTCATGATTTCAGCTTTTGGAAATTGTCTAGTTATCATTACTGTTATTATTATTATTATTATTATGTTTCTATTATTATTATTGTTATTATTATGACTGTAAGTCTGGGGTCAGGGTCCAGGAGTTGTGTGTGACCAGTCTCATTGTTGACTGAAATCAAAGACATTTTGATGCTTTTGGCTCTCACTGACAGGTATTCTTATCTAAATCATAGAGACAGATGTACAGCATGTGTCCTCGTATTAGTACCTCTGATGATGAGGAGTGTGAAGGACGTCTGTGATTGTGAATGAACCCTGACAGAGTAAAACCTCCACAGTACCAACCCTGCATGGATAAGACAGATAAGGAGGGCTCAGATTGTGGATGGCCTTGAATGCATGCAGGAGGGTTTTGAATTCTATTCTGGATTTGACCAGAAGCCAGCTGCTGTAGGACGGTGTCATGGTTTGGCTTTAGTTGTGTTAATTTTTAGGTCCTTGGGTTTCTGGTGCTCCTTGTGTTTGTTTTTCTATCTCCTGTGTTCCCTTGTCTTTAGTTTCAAGTTGTGTCAGTTTCCCTCAATGTGTTCCTCGTGCTCCTGTTCAGTGTTTCCTGTTTTATTTTGTAGTTTTCTTCTCCTCGTGTGTGTCCTCTGGCTTTCTTCCTGCCCTTGTGTTTTTCCCTCCACCCTGATTGCCTTCACCTGCGCATGTTCTCCCTCACCTGTGCCATTGGCCTCACCTGTCTCCCTGTGTCTAATCACCCTCTGTCTATTTAGTTTCTGGGTCTCCCTGTGTCTGTGTCAGTTCGTCTGCATATCCTGCCTGTGATTCCCCTGCGTGTAACCTCTTGTGATTTTCAACCAGTGTTCCCTCGTGTTCTTTTGGTGATCTTTAGGTTTAGTATTTTGGCCTTTTTGTGCATTTTGATTTTGTTAGCACCTTTGTTGTAGTTTTTGCATTTTTAGTTAATTAAAGAGTTTTTTGTGCCTTTGCAATTGAGTCCTTCCCTTTTGAGTTTTTACCAATCCTGACAGACGGAGGTGATGTGGGGAAATGAGGGAGTTTTGGTGATGACGTAAGCGGCAGAATTCTGGACCAGTTGAAGTTTACGGAGAGATTTGTGAGGGAGACCAAAGAGGAGAGAGTTACAGTAGTCTGGGGGTGAGGGAGGGGTGGAGGAGATTGATGTTGCGTAGATGGAAATAAGCAGACGGGGTAATATTACTGATGAGAGCTTGGAAGGATAGAGTCAAGGATGACACCCAGACTCTTGACCTGAGGGGAGGGGTTTAGGGCTTCTCTGATGTCACATGTGAATGTTTTTGTCCAATGAGGTTACTGTTTTTGTTTTGGTAGTTGGTGAGGGAGTGGGGTGAAAGTGAAGAATTTGGTTTGCTGGATAGGTAGAGCTGGGTGTCATCCGTGAAGCAGTGAAAATGGATGTTGAATTTGTGAAAAATATTGCCAAGGGGAAGGAGGTAGATGATGAAGAGAAGGGGCCCCAGGACAGAGCCCTGGGGCACACCTGAAGTCACGGAGAGGGCTGGGATGTGAAGGATTTGAGACGGATGAAATGAGTTGACCTGAGAGACAGGAATGAAACCAGTCTAGGGGGTGGAAGTGATGCCACACATATATGCACATATGTGTGTGTGTGTGTGTGTGTGTGTGTGTATTCCTGTATATAGGATGATCTTCCACTCAGTGTTCACAACGCTGAAGAAGACAACAAGTTGAGACGCGTCTGTTGTGCCTTGCTTTGATAAAACTGCTTATAAGGACCTTTTCTCGCGCTGACGTCTCGTTTTCAGTAAGTCCACAGACACTAACCTGCATGTATCATATGTCTAATTTAAGGTAGTATTTCAGTGTTTTTGTTAAGGTCTTCAGCTTTTCTGATCCAGAAATACTAGGTGCAGAGCTCTGACACAGATAGGTTTTCCCTGATCCTCTATCAGTGTTTTCCAGACACATTCGACCGTTCCCTCAGGTCTGAAATATGTGATTACAACTAAACCTTTATAAGAGATTTAGGAGTTTTTTTTAGACATTTCACAAAAAGAGCTGATGTGAGCCTGAACTCTGCTGCTGTCTCTGGAAATGTAGAAGGTGGAGAATTTTAACGGTCAGGGTAGGGAGCGGCAAATATTCTTATTTAATCCAATGACAGGCACCCTGGAGGGTTACCAGAGGACTCTAGAGGGGGCTTTTCTATGTTTTTCCCTTGAAACGACTCCTTAAAGTTTTCTCCTCATTTTAATGTCAAAGACGACAGTTCCAACATTTGTCGGGGCTAAACCTGTAATCATTCATGCATACTTGTTCAAGTCGTTGGAACTAATCCAAACTCCTGGCGCCAAAACGAACAAGGCTGCATTCTGCTGTGGTGGGTGGATTTCATCATCAGTGCTGCAGAAAAACACCCAGCTTCACCTGTGTCTGAGGAAAACATCTGCAGGACTAAAAATGTATAGGTTTTTGGGAGTTTTGTCAGACAAATCTTGGTAAAAATGCAATTTCAGGTGAAATTACTTGGGGATGCTGAGAGCTGAATTGTGGAAGAACTGCTGTAAATAGCTGAAAAAGCAAAAAAAAAAAAAAAAAAAAAAAAAAAAAGGCTGAAAATAGCATGAAAAATCCCTGAAAATATCATAACATAGCTAAACAGCGTAGAAAGCTGAAAAATTTCTAAAAATAGCATAAAATAGCTAAATAGCTCAAAATAGCTGACAAAAATCTCTAAAAATAGCATAACATAGCTAAACAGCGTAAAAAGCTGAAAAATTTCTAAAAATAGCATAAAATAGCTAAATAGCTCAAAATAGCTGGCAAAATCTCTAAAAATAGCATAAAATAGCTAAATAGCATAAAATAGCTGAAAAATATCTAAAAATAGTATAAAATAGCTAAATAGCTCAAAATAGCTGGAAAAAACTCAAAAAATAGCATAAATAGCTAAATAGCTCAAAATAGCTGGAAAAATCTCTAAAAATAGCATAAATAGCTAAATAGCACAAAATAGCTGAAAAATCTCTAAAAATAGCATAAAATAGCTAAATAGCATAAAATAGCTGAAAAATCTCTAAAAATAGTGTAAAATAGCTAAATAGCTCAAAATAGCTGGAAAAACCTCTAAAAATAGCATAAATAGCTAAATAGCATAGAATAGCTGAAAAATATCTAAAAATAGCATAAATAGCTAAATAGCACAAAATAGCTGAAAAATATCTAAAAATAGCATAAAATAGCTAAATAGCATAAAATAGCTGAAAAATCTCTAAAAATAGTGTAAAATAGTTAAATAGCTCAAAATAGCTGGAAAAACCTCTAAAAATAGCATAAATAGCTAAATAGCATAAAATAGCTGAAAAATATCTAAAAATAGCATAAATAGCTAAATAGCACAAAATAGCTGAAAAATATCTAAAAATAGCATAAAATAGCTAAATAGCATAGAATAGCTGAAAAATATCTAAAAATAGCATAAAATAGCTGAAAAATCTCTAAAAATAGTGTAAAATAGCTAAATAGCTCTAAATAGCTGGAAAAACCTCTAAAAATAGTGTAAAATAGCTAAATAGCTCAAAATAGCTGGAAAAACCTCTAAAAATAGCATAAATAGCTAAATAGCATAGAATAGCTGAAAAATATCTAAAAATAGCATAAATAGCTAAATAGCACAAAATAGCTGAAAAATATCTAAAAATAGCATAAAATAGCTGAAAAATCTCTAAAAATAGTGTAAAATAGCTAAATAGCTCAAAATAGCTGGAAAAACCTCTAAAAATAGCATAAATAGCTAAATAGCATAGAATAGCTGAAAAATATCTAAAAATAGCATAAAATAGCTGAAAAATCTCTAAAAATAGTGTAAAATAGCTAAATAGCTCTAAATAGCTGGAAAAACCTCTAAAAATAGTGTAAAATAGCTAAATAGCTCAAAATAGCTGGAAAAACCTCTAAAAATAGCATAAATAGCTAAATAGCATAGAATAGCTGAAAAATATCTAAAAATAGCATAAATAGCTAAATAGCACAAAATAGCTGAAAAATATCTAAAAATAGCATAAAATAGCTGAAAAATCTCTAAAAATAGTGTAAAATAGCTAAATAGCTCAAAATAGCTGGAAAAACCTCTAAAAATAGCATAAATAGCTAAATAGCATAAAATAGCTGAAAAATATCTAAAAATAGCATAAATAGCTAAATAGCACAAAATAGCTGAAAAATATCTAAAAATAGCATAAAATAGCTAAATAGCATAGAATAGCTGAAAAATATCTAAAAATAGCATAAATAGCTAAATAGCTCAAAATAGCTAAAAAAAATCTAAAAATAGCATAAATAACTAAATAGCTAAATAGCATAAAATAGCTGAAAAATATCTAAAAATAGCATAAATAGCTAAATAGCACAAAATAGCTGAAAAATCTCTAAAAATAGCATAAATAGCTAAATAGCATAGAATAGCTGAAAAATATCTAAAAATAGCATATATAGCTTAATAGCTCAAAATAGCTGGAAAAACCTCTAAAAATAGCATAAATAGCTAAATAGCTCAAAATAGCTGGAGAAATCTCCAAAAAAAGCATAAATAGCTTAATAGCATACAATAGCTGAAAAATATCTAAAAATAGCATAAATAGCTAAATAGCACAAAATAGCTGAAAAATCTCTAAAAATAGCATAAGTAGCTAAATAGCATAGAATAGCTGAAAAAAATCTTTAAAAATAACATAAATAGCTAAATAGCTCAAAATAGCTAAAGGACACTCTAAAAATTGCATGAATAACTAAATAGCTTAAAATAGCATATAAATAGTATAAATAGTTAAAAGGCATAAAAATAGCTAAAAGGCACAAAAATGGTTGAAAATGGCATAAAAGCTGAATAGTGCAATACCTGATTAGTGAAAAATGTAAAAAACAAAACAAAACAAAACAAAAAACATATAAAAAGAGATCCATTTAGAACTTTGTCTCCAGATTTACTCTTCAGCACATTGTTTTATAATATTGTTCAGATGAGAGCTTTAAAACCATAAATCAAAGCCACTTGTATGTGACAGTTTAAGAGAGTGTTGATGTGTGTCTGGAAGACTCCCAGGTTGCTATGGTGATCAAAGCCTGTATGACATCATAGCTAATCAGTCACACTGAGATCAAAGCTAATTAGTCACACCTGTGAAAGCTTCTGTAAAAACGGCTCAGAAAACTGAGTTGAGTGGCCAGAACATGCACTCAAACAAAGTCCATTTAAGCTGTAGTTGTGAAAGCTAGCAGAAAGATGTTATTTTAGATGTTATTTTAGTTTTAGGAAAAGCCAAATAGTTCAAAAAGTATAGATAGTAGAAAAAAGTGTTATAAATAGCTGAAAAGAGCACAAGAAGCTGAAGAGTTTGATCATAGAATAGCGAAAATAGCCCAAGAAATGCCAAAGTTATGAGGAGTTGAAAAAAGTGCAGTGTTTTGAGATGTGTTGCTGCCATCAAATCCTAAATGAGTTAATATTTTCCTGAAATGTTATAATGCGTCAGTTTAACCTCTGATCTGCTGTTTCTGTTCTATCGAGAAACAAATATGAGTTATGAGATTAGACAATCATTGCTCTTATTTACATTTTACACAGTGTCCCAGCTTTTTTGGAACTGGGGTCATAGTTTACCTGCACCCTTGCAGCTACTTTTCCTGCTTACGTAAAGGTGAGGAAATGTTCCTAAGCAGACCTCCTCCTATTCTCCTAACAGTTAGGGCGCCGTCTCCTCGCCATCTCTTCGTCTCCTCGCCACAATGTCTGACGGCTGTAGATCCATTGACGACATAAGGACGCTGCTCCAGTCCGCCACAGACCTGGACCGTCAGGAGAGGATGAAGTTCTACAATGGTTGGGCTCAGTCGTATGAGCAGGTCAGCGACGCTCCTCTTTACTCTCGTTAACCAATCATCAGCCATCTTCATCTTTACATCCCAAATGTCCACTTCTTAATAGAAATACACTCTTTTCTTGGCTCACAGACTTTCAGAACACTTTTTAAAATGAAAGCTCCTGTCTACTTTAAAGACAATCCTTTGTCTTGTGATTGGTGACCTTTGACTTCAAGGTATTTCAGCCAGAGGAGGTCAAAGTCCTCCCATTAAGACGAGAGATTCCTTTATTAGTCCTACAAGGAGAAATTCCACATTTACAGGTGGTCTAGCCCAACTAGAGACACCTGATCCAAGCACCAGAGCTGATATGTCAGATCTGAAGGTGGAGTTCCCATCATGCCTTGTGTGTTAAGATGCGTTTCAGATGTGTCTGCTGAGTGATTTCTCTAAGTCCATGTTTTGAGCTAATTAGGACTACGACAAGGATTCAAGTCTGAAAATAAAAACATTTTTGATTCTTGAGTTGAACAGACTGGTTCATGAACGACTCACATTAAAGAGTCGTTGAGTTGAACAGACTGGTTCATGAACGGCTCACATTAAAGAGTCGTTTAGTTGAACAGACTGGTTCATGAACGGCTCACATTAAAGAGTCGTTGAGTTGAACAGACTGGTTCATGAACGGCTCACATTAAAGAGTCGTTTAGTTGAACAGACTGGTTCATGAACGGCTCACATTAAAGAGTCGTTGAGTTGAACAGACTAGTTCATGAACGGCTCACATTAAAGAGTCGTTGAATTGAACAGACTGGTTCATGAACGGCTCACATTAAAGAGGCGTTGAGTTGAACAGACTAGTTCATGAACGGCTCACATTAAAGAGTCGTTGAGTTGAACAGACTGGTTCATGAACGGCTCACATTAAAGAGTCGTTGAGTTGAACAGACTGGTTCATGAACGGCTCACATTAAAGAGTCGTTTAGTTGAACAGACTGGTTCATGAACGGCTCACATTAAAGAGTCGTTTAGTTGAACAGACTGGTTCATGAACGGCTCACATTAAAGAGTCGTTTAGTTGAACAGACTGTTGGAGTCTCAAGGAGGATTTTAGATGTTAAAGGGGCTCAGCTAGACTCTTAGGTCAGGACTAGACTCCTCTAGACTTTGGTAGACCATCTGGATAGACCACACTAGGAAGTCTGCAGGACTGAGTATCAGTGGTCTGGATCTCCTCCTCTCCAGGTAGATCAGGTAAACTCTGGTCTCATCTGTTTTACTCTAGTCTGTAGAAATGTTCTGATGATAACTGCAGCGCCACCTAGAGCTGTAAAGTTCTAACTTCCCTCTGTTCTGGTCAACAAAACAATGAAAACTCAAGCTTAGAAGAAGCCGGACTTAAGTAAATATTGGACAGAGGACTTTGTTAGACAGAAGGCTGCAGGGCTGGCTAGTGAGCATTCTGCTATCACCCAGCAAACAACGGCTAAAGACACTAACAGAGTTATATTTGCAGAGGCCGGGAGCTCTCAGACAAATGTGTGTCCAAAACACTCTGCAATAGCGTAGCATCCAAACGCATACAGCAAAACTGCATGTAGTTACAACACAAGCACAGGTTAGTGACCAAAACCCGAGCCAGGACCATGAAACAAGTCCATTTATATGAAGTTTCTGTCCAGCTGTGTTGTTTGAAATGTCTGAAAAACTGGCCTTATTGATCCTGGGGGAATAAAGTCTCAGTTTGACAAAGACCAGAGGAATGACGGTGGTCTGGTTTAAACTTCTCCTCCAACAGGACTCAGAGCTGATGAACTACAGAGCTCCTAACCGGGTGGTCAGTTTCCTCCACGCTAACTTCCCCCATAGCCGTGAGGACCTTCAGGTCTTGGATGTGGCCTGTGGATCTGGACTGGCTGCTAAACTGGTGAGAAGACACGTGTGCTGTGATCCTCATGAATGTTGGGTCGTTTAACCGCTGATAGCTCCTCCTCTCTGTGTCCAGATGAGTGAAGTGGGCTTCAGGAACTTTGTGGGAGTGGACGGCAGTAAAGGCATGCTGGAGCTAGCAGAGAAGACCGGACTCTACCAGGACCTCAGACTGGCCTTACTGGGAACAGAACCACTGCCTGCAGACACTGGTACCATTATAGAACACATGCATGCTTCTTTATCATAAAACAGCCCTGCAGAGTTCTAAAGGGGGTCATCATGTAGACCATGGTAGTTCTAAAAACATCATCATGTAGACCATGATAGTTCGAAAAGGGGGGCATCATGTAGACCATGGTAGTTCTAAAAACATCATCATGTAGACCATGGTAGTTCTAAAAGGGGGTCATCATGTAGACCCTGGTAGTTCTAAAAGGGGGTCATCATGTAGACCATGGTAGTTCTAAAAACATCATCATGTAGACCATGATAGTTCGAAAAGGGGGGCATCATGTAGACCATGGTAGTTCTAAAAGGGGGTCATCATGTAGACCCTGGTAGTTCTAAAAGGGGGTCATCATGTAGACCCTGGTAGTTCTAAAAGGGGGTCATCATGTAGACCATGGTAGTTCTAAAAACATCATCATGTAGACCATGATAGTTCGAAAAGGGGGGCATCATGTAGACCCTGGTAGTTCTAAAAGGGGGTCATCATGTAGACCCTGGTAGTTCTAAAAGGGGGTCATCATGTAGACCATGGTAGTTCTAAAAACATCATCATGTAGACCATGATAGTTCAAAAAGGGGGGCATCATGTAGACCATGGTAGTTCTAAAAGGGGGTCATCATGTAGACCATGGTAGTTCTAAAAGGGGGTCATCATGTAGACCATGGTAGTTCTAAAAACATCATCATGTAGACCATGATAGTTCTAAAAGGGGGGCATCATGTAGACCATGGTAGTTCTAAAAACATCATCATGTAGACCATGATAGTTCTAAAAGGGGGGCATCATGTAGACCATGGTAGTTCTAAAAGGGGGGCATCATGTAGACCATGGTAGTTCTAAAAGGGGGGCATCATGTAGACCATGGTAGTTCTAAAAGGGGGGCATCATGTAGACCATGGTAGTTCTAAAAACATCATCATGTAGACCATGGTAGTTCTAAAAGGGGGTCATCATGTAGACCCTGGTAGTTCTAAAAGGGGGTCATCATGTAGACCATGGTAGTTCTAAAAACATCATCATGTAGACCATGATAGTTCTAAAAGGGGGGCATCATGTAGACCATGGTAGTTCTAAAAACATCATCATGTAGACCATGATAGTTCTAAAAGGGGGGCATCATGTAGACCATGGTAGTTCTAAAAGGGGGGCATCATGTAGACCATGGTAGTTCTAAAAACATCATCATGTAGACCATGATAGTTCTAAAATGGGGGCATCATGTAGACCATGGTAGTTCTAAAAGGGGGTCATCATGTAGACCATGGTAGTTCTAAAAGGGGGTCATCATGTAGACCCTGGTAGTTCTAAAAGGGGGTCATCATGTAGACCCTGGTAGTTCTAAAAGGGGGTCATCATGTAGACCATGGTAGTTCTAAAAGGGGGTCATCATGTAGACCATGATAGTTCTAAAAGGGGGTCATCATGTAGACCATGATAGTTCTAAAAGGGGATCATCATGTAGACCATGGTAGTTCTAAAAGGGGGTCATCATGTAGACCATGGTAGTTCTAAAAACATCATCATGTAGACCATGGTAGTTCTAAAAGGGGATCATCATGTAGACCCTGGTAGTTCTAAAAGGGGGTCATCATGTAGACCATGGTAGTTCTAAAAGGGGATCATCATGTAGACCATGGTAGTTCTAAAAGGGGGTCATCATGTAGACCATGGTAGTTCTAAAAACATCATCATGTAGACCATGGTAGTTCTAAAAGGGGGTCATCATGTAGACCATGGTAGTTCTAAAAGGGGGTCATCATGTAGACCATGATAGTTCTAAAAGGGGATCATCATGTAGACCATGGTAGTTCTAAAAGGGGGTCATCATGTAGACCATGGTAGTTCTAAAAACATCATCATGTAGACCATGGTAGTTCTAAAAGGGGGTCATCATGTAGACCATGGTAGTTCTAAAAACATCATCATGTAGACCCTTGTGGTTCTGAAAGGGGTTGTCTTGTAGACTGTGGAACAGTCTGGAATGGTTTTAATAATTTTGTCCTCATGTGTTAGATTGTAGTCTGGTAGAGTTGTTGCAGACTGCCTCCATGTTAACAGGCCTAAATATTAATTCTACTACTTCCTGTGCTGTTTTCAGACTCTTTTGATTTGGTGGTGATCATCGGTGCTCTACGGGACGGCTTTGTCCCCGTCAACGTCATCAGGGAGCTCTGCCAGGTCACCAAACCAGGTAACCCTCTGACTGCGACACTGAAGTGTGGTCCACTTTACATGTTGTTAAGGACTAGTTTACATGTTGTTAAGGACTAGTTTACATGTTGTAAAGGACTTGTTAACATGTTGTTAAGGACTAGTTTACATGTTGTTAAGGACTTGTTAACATGTTGTTAAGTACTAGTTTACATGTTGTTGAGGACTAGTTTACATGCTTGTAAGGACTATTTCACATTTTGTTAAGGACTAGTTTACATGTTTGGGACTAGTTTACATGTTGTGAAGGACTAGTTTACATGTTTGGGACTAGTTTACATGTTGTTAAGGACTAGTTTACATGTTGGTAAGGACTAGTTTACATGTTGGTAAGGACTAGTTTACATGTTGTGACGGACTAGTTTACATGTTGGTAAGGACTAGTTTACATGTTGGTAAGGACTAGTTTACATGTTTGGGACTAGTTTACATGTTGTGAAGGACTAGTTTACATGTTTGGGACTAGTTTACATGTTGTTAAGGACTAGTTTACATGTTGGTAAGGACTAGTTTACATGTTGTGACGGACTAGTTTACATGTTGTGACGGACTAGTTTACATGTTGGTAAGGACTAGTTTACATTATGTTAAGGACTAGTTTACATGTTGGTAAGGACTAGTTTACATGTTGTGACGGACTAGTTTACATGTTGGTAAGGACTAGTTTACATGTTGTGACGGACTAGTTTACATGTTGGTAAGGACTAGTTTACATGTTGGTAAGGACTAGTTTACATGTTGTGACGGACTAGTTTACATGTTGGTAAGGACTAGTTTACATGTTGTTAAGGACTAGTTTACATGTTGGTAAGGACTAGTTTACATGTTGGTAAGGACTAGTTTACATGTTGTTAAGGACTAGTTTACATGTTGGTAAGGACTAGTTTACATGTTGGTAAGGACTAGTTTACATGTTGTAAAGGACTAGTTTACATGTTGGTAAGGACTAGTTTACATGTTGGTAAGGACTAGTTTACATGTTGGTAAGGACTAGTTTACATGTTGTGACGGACTAGTTTACATGTTGGTAAGGACTAGTTTACATGTTGGTAAGGACTAGTTTACATGTTGTAAAGGACTAGTTTACATGTTGGTAAGGACTAGTTTACATGTTGGTAAGGACTAGTTTACATGTTGGTAAGGACTAGTTTACATGTTGGTAAGGACTAGTTCACATGTTGTTAAGGACTAGTTTACATGTTGTAAAGGACTAGTTTACATGTTGGTAAGGACTAGTTTACATGTTGGTAAGGACTAGTTTACATGTTGTAAAGGACTTGTTTACATGTTGTGACGGACTAGTTTACATGTTGTTAAGGACTTGTTAACATGTTGTTAAGTACTAGTTTACATGTTGTTGAGGACTAGTTTACATGTTGGTAAGGACTAGTTTACATGTTGGTAAGGACTAGTTTACATGTTGGTAAGGACTAGTTTACATGTTGGTAAGGACTAGTTTACATGTTGGTAAGGACTAGTTTACATGTTGTTAAGGACTAGTTTACATGTTGGTAAGGACTAGTTTACATGTTGTGACGGACTAGTTTACATGTTGGTAAGGACTAGTTTACATGTTGGTAAGGACTAGTTTACATGTTGGTAAGGACTAGTTTACATGTTGGTACGGACTAGTTTACATGTTGGTAAGGACTAGTTTACATGTTAGTACGGACTAGTTTACATGTTGGTAAGGACTAGTTTACATGTTGGTAAGGACTAGTTTACATGTTGGTACGGACTAGTTTACATGTTGGTAAGGACTAGTTTACATGTTGGTACGGACTAGTTTACATGTTGGTACGGACTAGTTTACATGTTGGTAAGGACTAGTTTACATGTTGGTACGGACTAGTTTACATGTTGGTAAGGACTAGTTTACATGTTGGTACGGACTAGTTTACATGTTGGTAAGGACTAGTTTACATGTTGGTAAGGACTAGTTTACATGTTGGTAAGGACTAGTTTACATGTTGGTACGGACTAGTTTACATGTTGGTAAGGACTAGTTTACATGTTGGTACGGACTAGTTTACATGTTGGTAAGGACTAGTTTACATGTTGTTAAGGACTAGTTTACATGTTGGTAAGGACTAGTTTACATGTTGGTAAGGACTAGTTTACATGTTGGTAAGGACTAGTTTACATGTTGGTAAGGACTAGTTTACATGTTGGTAAGGACTAGTTTACATGTTGGTAAGGACTAGTTTACATGTTGGTAAGGACTAGTTTACATGTTGGTACGGACTAGTTTACATGTTGGTAAGGACTAGTTTACATGTTGGTACGGACTAGTTTACATGTTGGTAAGGACTAGTTTACATGTTGGTACGGACTAGTTTACATGTTGGTAAGGACTAGTTTACATGTTGTTAAGGACTAGTTTACATGTTGGTAAGGACTAGTTTACATGTTGTTAAGGACTAGTTTACATGTTGGTACGGACTAGTTTACATGTTGGTAAGGACTAGTTTACATGTTGGTAAGGACTAGTTTACATGTTGGTAAGGACTAGTTTACATGTTGGTACGGACTAGTTTACATGTTGGTAAGGACTAGTTTACATGTTGGTAAGGACTAGTTTACATGTTGGTACGGACTAGTTTACATGTTGGTAAGGACTAGTTTACATGTTGTTAAGGACTAGTTTACATGTTGGTAAGGACTAGTTTACATGTTGTGACGGACTAGTTTACATGTTGGTAAGGACTAGTTTACATGTTGGTAAGGACTAGTTTACATGTTGTGACGGACTAGTTTACATGTTGGTAAGGACTAGTTTACATGTTGTTAAGGACTAGTTTACATGTTGGTAAGGACTAGTTTACATGTTGTGACGGACTAGTTTACATGTTGGTAAGGACTAGTTTACATGTTGGTAAGGACTAGTTTACATGTTGGTAAGGACTAGTTTACATGTTGGTAAGGACTAGTTTACATGTTGTGACGGACTAGTTTACATGTTGTAAAGGACTAGTTTACATGTTGTAAAGGACTAGTTTACATGTTGGTAAGGACTAGTTTACATGTTGGTAAGGACTAGTTTACATGTTGGTAAGGACTAGTTTACATGTTGTTAAGGACTAGTTTACATGTTGTAAAGGACTAGTTTACATGTTGGTAAGGACTAGTTTACATGTTGGTAAGGACTAGTTTACATGTTGTTAAGGACTAGTTTACATGTTGTAAAGGACTAGTTTACATGTTGGTAAGGACTAGTTTACATGTTGGTAAGGACTAGTTTACATGTTGGTAAGGACTAGTTTACATGTTGTGACGGACTAGTTTACATGTTGGTAAGGACTAGTTTACATGTTGGTAAGGACTAGTTTACATGTTGTAAAGGACTAGTTTACATGTTGGTAAGGACTAGTTTACATGTTGGTAAGGACTAGTTTACATGTTGGTAAGGACTAGTTTACATGTTGTTAAGGACTAGTTTACATGTTGTTAAGGACTAGTTTACATGTTGGTAAGGACTAGTTTACATGTTGTGACGGACTAGTTTACATGTTGGTAAGGACTAGTTTACATGTTGGTAAGGACTAGTTTACATGTTGGTAAGGACTAGTTTACATGTTGGTACGGACTAGTTTACATGTTGGTAAGGACTAGTTTACATGTTGGTAAGGACTAGTTTACATGTTGGTAAGGACTAGTTTACATGTTGGTAAGGACTAGTTTACATGTTGTGACGGACTAGTTTACATGTTGGTAAGGACTAGTTTACATGTTGTAAAGGACTAGTTTACATGTTGGTAAGGACTAGTTTACATGTTGGTAAGGACTAGTTTACATGTTGTTAAGGACTAGTTTACATGTTGTAAAGGACTAGTTTACATGTTGGTAAGGACTAGTTTACATGTTGGTAAGGACTAGTTTACATGTTGGTAAGGACTAGTTTACATGTTGTGACGGACTAGTTTACATGTTGGTAAGGACTAGTTTACATGTTGGTAAGGACTAGTTTACATGTTGTAAAGGACTAGTTTACATGTTGGTAAGGACTAGTTTACATGTTGGTAAGGACTAGTTTACATGTTGTTAAGGACTAGTTTACATGTTGGTAAGGACTAGTTTACATGTTGGTAAGGACTAGTTTACATGTTGTTAAGGACTAGTTTACATGTTGTTAAGGACTAGTTTACATGTTGGTAAGGACTAGTTTACATGTTGTGACGGACTAGTTTACATGTTGGTAAGGACTAGTTTACATGTTGGTAAGGACTAGTTTACATGTTGGTAAGGACTAGTTT
Organism: Cheilinus undulatus; assembly: GCF_018320785.1. Classification (NCBI taxonomy): domain Eukaryota; kingdom Metazoa; phylum Chordata; class Actinopteri; order Labriformes; family Labridae; genus Cheilinus; species Cheilinus undulatus. Next base: position 53,948,634 of record NC_054872.1, read on the forward strand.
ACATGTTGGTACGGACTAGTTTACATGTTGGTAAGGACTAGTTTACATGTTAATGACTAGTTTACATGTTGGTAAGGACTAGTTTACATGTTGGTACGGACTAGTTTACATGTTGGTAAGGACTAGTTTACATGTTGGTAAGGACTAGTTTACATGTTGGTAAGGACTAGTTTACATGTTGGTACGGACTAGTTTACATGTTGGTACGGACTAGTTTACATGTTGGTAAGGACTAGTTTACATGTTGGTAAGGACTAGTTTACATGTTGGTAAGGACTAGTTTACATGTTGGTACGGACTAGTTTACATGTTGGTACGGACTAGTTTACATGTTGGTAAGGACTAGTTTACATGTTGGTAAGGACTAGTTTACATGTTGTTAAGGACTAGTTTACATGTTGGTAAGGACTAGTTTACATGTTGGTAAGGACTAGTTTACATGTTGGTACGGACTAGTTTACATGTTGGTACGGACTAGTTTACATGTTGGTAAGGACTAGTTTACATGTTGGTAAGGACTAGTTTACATGTTGGTAAGGACTAGTTTACATGTTGGTAAGGACTAGTTTACATGTTGGTACGGACTAGTTTACATGTTGGTACGGACTAGTTTACATGTTGGTAAGGACTAGTTTACATGTTGGTACGGACTAGTTTACATGTTGGTAAGGACTAGTTTACATGTTGGTAAGGACTAGTTTACATGTTGGTAAGGACTAGTTTACATGTTGGTAAGGACTAGTTTACATGTTGGTACGGACTAGTTTACATGTTGGTACGGACTAGTTTACATGTTGGTAAGGACTAGTTTACATGTTGGTAAGGACTAGTTTACGACTAGTTTACATGTTGTTAAGGACTAGTTTACATGTTGGTAAGGACTAGTTTACATGTTGTTAAGGACTAGTTTACATGTTGGTAAGGACTAGTTTACATGTTGTTAAGGACTAGTTTACATGTTGGTACGGACTAGTTTACATGTTGGTAAGGACTAGTTTACATGTTGTTAAGGACTAGTTTACATGTTGGTAAGGACTAGTTTACATGTTGTTAAGGACTAGTTTACATGTTGGTACGGACTAGTTTACATGTTGGTAAGGACTAGTTTACATGTTGTTAAGGACTAGTTTACATGTTGGTAAGGACTTGCTACCTGGCTGGCTGCTGTCTAAAACCCTACAGGTACACACAGTACACTGGTACTGGTTTAGTTTTCCACTTTAATGAAGGCATGTGCACACGTCAAGCATAGACGGCATCACAGGTCTATGTTGTACTGTATATCTTTGATTGTGGTCTATCCACCTCATTCCTAGTCCCAATGAGTCTTTGCATGAAAAATGGGGAAAGCTTTTGGTCCCTTCTATCTAAACGGGACTTTGCATTGAATACGAGATGTGAAACGCGATTTTTAGAGCAATCCGGACATGAAAACATGTAACTTTCGTCTGCTTCACCTCAATCAGGACAATATGATTATTTCTCTGAGTACAAAGTGACAACATTACCTCAGATAACCTAGACTAGCATATTTAGCTAACTTTATTAGCTTCATATCAGTACAGTAATAAACGATCATGTTTTGTTAAATGAGTTTGGACACCACCTTCAGGTAACATTTCCAGTTTGTAGGGTTGCTGAAATCCTTATTCCACCAACTAATCCCTCTTAAATGTGGGAACTATATTAAATAAAATGATCCATGACTGAAGCTGTCAGCTCTTCAGTTTGGTAAATGTCAAGTTTTGAATTAACGGTGAATCAGTATTGAAAGACTTACATCCCAAAATGCCTTTAAACAGTGAACAGCATGTTTGAAACACTGCTGTTATAGACATATTTAACATAATTAGTACCACAACCAAAGCAACAGGTACAGAGCATTACAGAAAATATTATTTAAACATTCAGCTCATTTAACTTTATTGAGTTAAGAAAAATGAAGCAGTATTTAATGCAGCAAATATTTATTTCAGAACAACCACTGCTGACGCCAAATCACTTTAGTAATCCCTTGGAAGAATGGTGTTTTGCTATTATTGCTACTGTACAGGAAGTTCCAACCTCATTTATAGCAGTAGACCCCCAGGAATAATGTAGATCCACCTTATTTACTTACTTACAGTACAAACACTGTGAACATATGATTTCAAAAATATATCAATATTTACAAATTCATGGTGAATTTCTCTCAAACAACTGTCATTGGTAGTTAGCATCTATGGTTAGCTGCTGTATTAAATTACATGTATTTATGTACTTCAGCCTTAGCACCAGAAGCTTCGCCCATATTCAGATTTGCAGTAGCGGCCCCAGGAATAAGGTGGATAAGGCAGAAATAGAAATCAGATTTAGAACATTAATAATAAAAGGACACTTAGATAATTGACAGATTACCAAATATAGAAACAAAACTGGCCAAAAGGAAAAATAGACATCAATTTAAATGCACAAGAACACAACAGCTACATAAACAGCTACTGTAGCTTCTGATGAGACCATAAATGAGGTAATTACGCCACCTGTTGGTGAAAACGCCTTATAACACTTCTACCAGGCTGAAACACCACCTACTAATGAGTCTACCTGCCACATGAAGAAATGAAGCGCTGTTAGCATACAGACATGGTAAAGTAGATGCAGTATAACGTAGTGCTAAGAAATAATCTAGCTGGTGAGCTTGTAAGGAGCACACCATAAAACACGTGTGTCATAATGAAGCAGTATGAATCCACCCACATCCTAAAACATGGACACATACACAAATCTACGGGGTCAGTACTTACGTTCTGGTCAATAACACACAAAAGGGAAATCTGATGGTGTGCAAAAGTCCGAACAGCCATATTACTGAATCACTGAGGAACGATAACTGGGGCGGGTCTCATGCAGTTGTGAACTATCAGCCAATAGTACGAGGGCTCACTTCTAAACCAATCAGAGCACTGAACACATCATACAAACTGCTAAGCTGAAATCTGACCTGAGAACAGTTTTTGTAGGTAGGTTCTGAGTACAGAATCATGAGGCCCCTCTAGTCTTGTCCCCACTATTTAAAATGTGATGATGCATCAAAATCTGGGTTTATGAGATTTGACAACATTGCTTTTATTTACAGTTTACACAGTGTCCCAGCTTTTTTGGAACTGGGGTCATAGTTTACCTGTACGCCTGCCTATGTCCTGTTGATTCCCAGCTCCAGTGCTGACAGGAAGTTGGATGAAGTAGCAGAGTGAGCACACCTGTAGGGGTGCTTAGATAACACCTGTTCTCACCTGAGCTCAGGTAACCTGACTGCTGGGACGGCCTGAGGCTGCTGCAGCCCCTGTGATTAAACCCACCAGTCTGGATTGTTCCAGTCTTTGGCGTGTTTTTAGGAGTGAACTGAAGACACACTGGCTCTGCAGCAGTGCTGGGACTCACACTGGGACGCCAGTTCCAGTAGAACAGGACAGTCAAACTCATACTGGGTCCTGGGCCAGACTTCCTCCAATAAGACCTGAGGGCCAGACTATTTAGGCCAGGGATGTAAAAGTCAGTCACAATAGGGGCCAGATTCTGGATTTGGGCCTAACCTGAGGGCCTAACAGAGTCAACATTTATCCATAAACTGTCACCTTCATTCTCACCTATAATAAAACATGAACCCCCCCCAAAAAACCCTGATGATGAATCTTTCTGAGATAAAAGAAAGTCAAACTGATGAGTTAAAGGGCTCAAAATCTGAGATTAAAGATCAAACTTATTAGTTAAAAAGGTCAAAACAAGAATTCAAAAGTTAAAATAATGCTTTTAAAATATGAGATGAAATGAGAAATGATGAGTTTAAAAGGTCAAATATGAAATAAAACTATGAAATTTATTAATTGAAGAATAAAGATATGAGAAAAAAAGTGAAAATCTGAAGTTTAAGTCAGAATCATGAGATACAACATTGGAAAGATGAAACAGAAACATTATTATCTTTTCCTCTCTGACTTGTGAACATTGGTTCTTTTTCAGGTGTTCCTGATTTCACCAGGTTATTCTAAATAATCAAAGCTGACTCTGTTACACTGGAGGAAATCTGCACACCTCTTAACAGTGGGCCGGTTATAATCAAAAGATGATACGGTAGTACTGTACCAGGGGCCGGGTTTGGCCCCCGGGCCTTGAGTTTGACCCCCCTGCTGTAGAAGCTTGTGCTGGTTTGACACATGAGAGGGGCAGATAGAGCAGAGAGGACTAAAGTCTGTCTCTAACCTGAGAGTACAGCCGCTGTAAAGGTGGGTTGACCTTTATCTACTGTTCATGTAAACGGGGCGGGGCCTGGAGACCCTCGCTGACCATGAATCTCACGTGGCAGAGATTAGAAGTAGATTAGAAGTCTTTACCAGAGTAGGGTGTGCCTCTCAGCCACAGCAATGATTGATAGAGAGCCGTGCTTTATCTGACATGCATGTCGCTGATAGAGTAGCATGTTTGACTGCTGAGGAGCGTATGAAGACAGGAAGCAGCCGTTCTGTTGCTGTACCTCCTTACTGATAGACTGTGATTATTCTCTGGCATCAGCTGTGGGGGCGATTTATGACCCCAGCTGTGGCAGGAAAACTAAGAACGTTCAATCCTCCTGCTACAACCCAGATTCCAGAAAAGTTGGGTCACCTTGTAAAATGTTACCAAACAAAATGTAATGATCTGTAATTCTAATAAAGTTAATTTATTTACAGTAGAACTAAACGACATATCAGATGGTGAGACGTACAACGCTGAAGATGACCTACGTGTCGTCCGTTGTGGCCTGTCATGCCTTAATAAACGGTAAAAGGACATTTGGAGTGCTGACCTTTCCTTTGTGGTCGTGCACCTTTCTGTTAAAAGTCAGGAGAGTGCTCCTTTTTGTTGCCTTTTTTTTTTTTTGCTGTATCGAGACATTTTACCACTACATGAAACACTGCCGCATTCCGGATTTGATTACATCTCAAAAAAGTTGGGACGGAGCAACAAAAGGCTGGAAACGTATGTGGTGCTAAGTTTAAAGAGAATTTTCCAACTAATGAGGTTAATTATGAACAGGTCAGTCACATGACAGTGTAAAAGGAGCATTTTAGAGAGGTAGAGTCTCAGAGAAGATGGGCAGAGGTTCACCAATCTGACAAAAACTGAGTCTAAAAATGTGGAACAAGTTTAGGAAAATGTTCCTGAAGACTTTGAATCTCCCTCCATCTACAGTCCACAGAATCATCAGAAGATTCAGAGAATCTGGAGAAATCTCTGAGAGCGAGGGACAAGGCTGAAGGGGCCCTCAGGGGCCCTCAGGGGCCCTCAGGGGCCACGTCATTAAAAACAGACATAGGCAGAAATGTGAACAAGATCCAGAAACACCGTGGTCCGTCTTCTCTGGACCAAAGCTCATTTAACATGGACTGAGGAAACATGGAAAACTGTTCTGTGTTGTAGAATACGCTGAAGGCAACACAAAAACACGGTTTCACTTCCAGTTTGGGCTTTTCAAAGTAAAAGCCTCCTTCAGGGTTTCTGCAGAGACGCTCAGATCATTTGTACAGAGCGCTCTGTAATGAACCGTGTCAGTTGTAGGCGGGGGTATAGCTGGGAATTTAGGGCCCCCAGAAATAATATTACACAGGGGCCCCATTAACCAGCTAGCCAAGCAGCAAAAGTGGCGTCATTTTTACAAATATCTCTGCATTTGAATGTATTTTTGAACTATAATTGACCCATTTATGAGCAACATTTTTACTATGGTTAGATTAAATTAACTTTCATTGTTTTGCAGCGCTGGACTATACCATTTGGATATTTTTAAGGGAGGGGCCCCCAAGTATTTTATTTTATTCTATTTCATACAAATTCCAAAAATACATAAAAACACTCTTTTCATTGCAGGCTTTTCAGGCCCCCCCCCCCCACTGTATGCCAGGGTAATCAGACCCCCCCCCACACACACACACACACACCTCTGGTTGTAGGGAGATTCATTGAGGTAAAACTGTTAGGGGGGACCGAGCAGGCATAAAACCAGGATCTTCACTTCTCTTCCTGCAGGCGGCCATGTTTGCATGTCAAGGGTGAACCCAAAGTCAGCATCTGGCGAGAGATACAAGCAGTGCATGGAGCAAGAGCTGCAGCTGATGGTGGAGGAGGGCCTGTGGAGTCCTGTTGCTACCGGGGAGATAAGCAGATACATGATGGATGTTTATAGTAACCATGACAACCAGGAGAATGACCAGTACCTCACTGGGAACATCTATCTCTACAGGAAATCTTTGTATTAGTCTCTAACCCCTCCCTCTGTCTGTTGGGTTTAACATGAAGTCATGAAATAAAAACCTGTGAGAGATTACCTCAATGTGAAAACGGCTCATTATTGGATTAAAATACATTCTGACCTGCCGACCACATACATCTGTTTGTAAAAAGCCTCCTGGTTCATGGTGGTGGTGTGGAGACTGAGGATCTTCTTTGGTCTCAATAGCTCACTAATGTGCCATAATTTTCTCCAGTTAAACAGAGAAAAAACTGAGGTAGTTGTTTTAGGACCCAAGGAGGACTCTCTAAAAACCAGCATGCAGCTCCAGTCACTTCAGTTAAAAACCTCAGACCAGGCCAGAAATCTGGGTGGTGTCATGGATTCAGACCTGAATTTCAAAAACCACATAAAAACCATTACAAAGTCAGCGTATTATCACCTCAAGAATATTTATAGGATTAAGGACTAATGTCACAGCAGGACCTTGAAAAACTGGTCCATGCATTTATCTTCAGTCCAGTTGACTACTGGAACAGGATCTTTACTGGTCTGCCAAAAAGTCCATCAGAGAGCTGCAGCTGATCCAGAACACTGCTGCTCCAGTCCTCACTAAGACCAAGAGAGTGGACCACATCAGTCCTGGTCTGAGGTCTCCACACTGGCTCCCTGTCTCTCAGAGAGTAGACTTTAAGATCCTCCTGTTAGCTTATAAAGATCTGGATGGTTTAGGCCCAGAATACATCAGAGACCTTCTAGTCCAGTATGAACCATCCAGACCGCTCAGGTGGTCTGGTTTGACTTCTTTTAGATCAGGGTTGAGGACTCACCTGTTCACTGCTGCCTTTGACTAAAAACTTTTTACCTTTCTAATTTTCCAATTTTTCTCCAACTCTGCACTGTAGCTTTTTTTTTTTTTTTGCTGTTTTAAAAAATTTTCTGTGTGTTTTTATCTTTTTTGGATTTTATACATATAAAGTTCAGACAAATGACACTAGGGATGTGTCTATCTCGTGTGGGTCTTATTTCCTGTTTTTAATCACCTTTTAATGCTTTGTTTAAAATGGTTTCATTGTTGTTTTTTCCCTTTGTCAGTGTATTTCAATGACCCGTGTGAAGCGCTTTGAACCGCCTTGTTGCTGAGATGTGCTACACAAATAAACTTGCCTTGACTTATGTGCTGCAGCATTATCAGTGTTGATTTCTACTAGAAGCTTCCGTTGCTTGTTCATCCTGGTAAAATGTTTCCTGAAGAGTAAATCATTTTTGGATTTTGCTGCTTTGTATTCACTGTTGGACCCTTAAATTCATTCAACATGCAGAACAGTGCAGACGTGGGAAGCACATATAGAGCTGAAGATTTCCCCCAGGGGGACGAGGAAGAGGAGGAGGGGGAGGAGGGTGGTGGGTGGTGGGCGGGTCCTATGGTGATTGGAAACACCTGACACGTCACATTCTCGGGAAAGACAAACCAGAAACTCTAGATCAAGTCTGCTCTTTGGCCGTTAAAAGCACGCTGAGACAGCTTCTCTGAACACTCAGACGAGCCCTCTTCACCTGGACTCATTCACACAGGTAAGAACAAAATACCTCATCCTGTCAAAATAGTGAGATCTACTACCTATGATGATTTTCACAATAAAATCTGCATGTCATTGTAACATCAGTGTTCAGTTTTAAGATTTTTTAAAAATATTAAATGGTTGATTTATGTGGATTTGTGCAAATAAATGAAAAAACAGCTGATATAAACTGAAATTTACAGCTAATATAGACTGATATTTACAGCTGATATAGTCTGTTTCAGTTATAAATATCAGTCTACATCAGCTGTGAACATCAGTCTATATTAGGTGTAAAAATCAGTGTATATCAGAATGAAATGTCAGTATATATATGCTGTAAATATCAGTCTATATCAGCTGTAAATATCAGTCTACATCAGCTGTAAATATCAGTCTATATCAGCTATAAATATCAGTCTATATCAGCTGTAAATATCAGTCTATATCAGCTGTAAATATCAGTCTATATCAGCTGTAAATATCAGTCTATATCAGCTGTAAATATCAGTCTATATCAGCTGTAAATATCAGTCTATATCAGCTGTAAATATCAGTCTATATCAGCTGTAAATATCAGTCTACATCAGCTGTAAATATCAGTCTATATCAGCTGTAAATAGCAGTCTACATCAGCTGTAAATATCAGTCTATATCAGCTGTAAATAGCAGTCTATATCAGCTGTAAATAGCAGTCTATATCAGCTGTAAATAGCAGTCTACATCAGCTGTAAATATCAGTCTACATCAGCTGTAAATATCAGTCTGTATCAGCTGTAAATATCAGTCTACATCAGCTGTAAATATCAGTCTATATCAGCTGTAAATATCAGTTTACATCAGCTGTAAATATCAGTCTACATCAGCTGTAAATATCAGTCTACATCAGCTGTAAATATCAGTCTATATCAGCTGTAAATATCAGTCTATATCAGCTGTAAATATCAGTCTATATCAGCTGTAAATATCAGTCTGTATCAGCTGTAAATATCAGTCTACATCAGCTGTAAATATCAGTCTACATCAGCTGTAAATATCAGTCTAAATCAGCTGTAAATATCAGTCTATATCAGCTGTAAATATCAGTCTATATCAGCTTTAAATATCAGTCTATATCAGCTGTAAATATCTGGTTTACACAGTGAATTCTGACTGAATGATGACTTTAACATGCCGTGTGCGTCCTATGTAAATCTGAAGTGGCGCCCCCATCATGGCTCACGCCAGCAGAAATGCAGATGATGTGAAGACGTTCCTCAAGTCCTGGGAAAAATACGACTCACAGCAGACGATAGACTTCTATGACCGCTGGGCTCAGACATATGAGCAGGTCAGTGATAAGATGTCTGGTGGAAAGTTAAACATGTTTTTTTTCATTTTCTAATTTGTTGTTGATACTCAGCGTTGGGTCAGATCACACTTTAATGATTAGAAATGCAGGATAAACTCCTGCACACTGTTTAAACCACACAACAGCTGAAACATCTCTCAGGTTTTAGAGTAATTCAGGAGTTTTCTCCCTGTTTGGCATGGATTTAGCTGGATTTATAAATGTGCAGACCTCCTGCACGGGCTTTTCTCCACTCATGACAACATCTAAGTGTCAAACTCAAGGACCAGGCGTGCTGACTCCGTCATTATTATGACTGTTTCTCAGATCCAAAGATGAAACACACACTCTAACCTTGCACACACACAGTCCTACATATGTTTTCATTTTGAAAATGTTATGTCTGGTACTAAAAAGTCTGTCAGTCCTTGAAAAATTAGAAGACAAGCCCTGGGTCCATCCAGACAGAGATCCTCATGTTGGTTATTTGCAGAAGCTGGTGTGCCACGGGTTAGAGGCAGTACACCAGATGTTTGACTTCCTGTTCTATGAATGTTGTGCTTTATCTCTGATGTTCATTGGTCGGTTTATTCATCAATCACTGTCTCTAAAGAGAGACAAAGACAGGAGCTGTGGAAGGACTTAGATGGTTGTGAAAAAAAGTAAAACTGTCAAACCTGTTCTGAAAGAAAAGATAATGGATGTATGTTCCAGCCAGTACTCAGACTGGATTTCTTCTGTGATGTAGAAACTCCACGTGAAAAATGGACTCAGTGTGTAAAGACCTTCGTGGTAGCCCCTAAAACTTTTTATGTTAGAAGAGAATAGAAATATTTAACAGGAATAGGTTAAAAAGTTGTACATTTTTATTTTATAAATGTGAAAATCTGTCATAAAAACCTGTCTACATGTGGTTAAAGAGCCCTGCTGTAACATCAACCTCTCGTCTCACCAACAGGACTCAGAGATCATAAAGTACAGGTGTCCAAACATGGTGGTGGACTTCCTCCATGCTAACTATCCTGGGGGTCGTGGGGACGCTCAGGTGTTGGACGTCGCCTGTGGATCTGGACTGGTGGCCAGACTGGTGGGTAAAACACTGAGAGCTGATCATTTCACTGTGCTGCATGTGTTTTCACTTCTCTTTCAGAATGACCAGAACAGAGCGAGAGTTCAAATGTAGACTAATGGGAAATCCAAACTCACCACGGCGCTGCTGAGGTCATGCCAATCCATCCGTCCATCTCACTCAGAAACATGAAAACTGTTCAGACTGGTCCGTCTACATCCATCTGATGGTTTAATAAAGATAACCGTGAAAGACAGTCAGAATGGGGGGGCTTTTTAGAAATCACCTGTTTATGTTTGATAAAGGATCCCAGGACTGCAGAATGAGAGGAACGGCTGATGTAAAGAGGCCAGCATGAACACGGGAGGATTGAATGCTTTATAACCTTTGACGACATCATCCTTTTAAGCCTTCAAAGGATGACCTCCGACATTTTGACTTTCCTTCTAGTATTTTTGACTTTCATTCTCGTAAATGTTGAATTTTCCAATCTCGTAAATTTCGGGGCATTTCAACTTGTATATTTTTGGGACTTCTCATCTTGTAATTTTGAGACTTTTCATCTCATAATATCTGGGCCTTTCATCCCATAATTTTGGGACTTTTCATCTCATAATTTTGGGACTTTTCATGTTATAATTTTGTGACTTTTCATATCATAATTTTGGGACTTCTCATCTCGTAATATCTGGGCTTTCATCTCTTAATTTTGGGACTTTTCACCTCGTAATTTCAGGACTTTTCACCTCATAACTTCGGGATTTCTCATCTTGTAATTTCATGACTTTTCATCTTGTAATTTCAGGACTTTTCATCTCATAATATCTGGGCTTTTCATCCCATAATTTTGGGACTTTTCATATCATAATTTTGGGACTTTTCATCTCGTAATTTTGGGACTGTTCATGTTATAATTTTGGGACTTTTCATATCATAATTTTGGGACTTCTCATCTCGTAATTTCGGGACTTCTCATCTTGTAATATCTGGACTTTTCATCTCGTAGTTTTGGGACTTTTCACCTCATAATTTTGGGACTTCTCATCTCATAATATCTGGGCTTTCATCTCGTAATTTTGGGACTTTTCACCTCGTAATTTTGGGACTTCTCATCTCATAATATCTGGGCTTTCATCTCGTAATTTTGCGCCTTTAACCTCATAATTTCGGGACTTCTCATCTCGTAATTTCGGGCCTCTCATCTCGTAATTTCGGGACTTCTCATCTTGTAATATCTGGACTTTTCACCTCTTAATTTTTGGGACTTTTCATCTCATTGTTTTTAAATTTTTCGTCTCGTAATATCTGGGCTTCTCATCTTGTAATTTCGGGACTTTTCATCTCGTAATTTCAGAACTTTTCATCTCATAATTTCAGGACTTTTCATCTCTTAATTTTGACTTTTCTTCTTGTTACCTATGACTTTTCATCTTGTAATTTTTGAATTTTCACAGCGTAATTGCAGACTACTTATTTCAGTGTTTTTGACTCTTTCATCTCGCACTCTTTGACTTTTCATCTCAGATGTTTTTTTTTACTTTTCATCTCATAATTCTGACTTTTAATCATAATTTTGACTGAAGTATTTTGATTTGATTTTCCTTTATAGACCTTCTAACTTTCATATTTGTGTTTTTTAGGTGGCAGGTACAGGCTCCCATAGAGCAGCGTAGTGCGATATTACCGCAGCATTCATGCAGTCATTCTTTTATGCTACTCTATTTGACTACATGCTGAGAAAATCAGGCATCTGAGTACAGATGTGTTTCCAGAAACAGAAAGAAACTGGCACATGAATGTTTGGATGCGTTGGGCTACGGCGGGCGGAGCACACGGATCCATTTAAAGCTGCATCTGTGGATCACATTTGATAAAACCTTAGAAATCAAACCTCCTCCACCGTGCCGCAGCAACATTAAAGCTCTTTAAATCCTCTCAGCGTCAGCGGCAGCCCCTTAACAGGACAGACCTGTTAATGTTTCTCCTCCTCTCTGTGTCCAGATGAGTGAAGTGGGCTTCAGGAACTTTGTGGGAGTGGACGGCAGTAAAGGCATGCTGGCGCTAGCAGAGAAGACCGGACTCTACCAGGACCTCAGACTGGCCTTACTGGGAACAGAACCACTGCCTGCAGACACCGGTATGCTCATAGATGCAGTCATAATACTAACATGAGAGAAAACAAGGGTTTAACCCTCAGACCCCCTTTAAAAACATCCCACTCTCCCTCTTAAAGCCCTTTCAGGACATTGGATATATTTAGAAATATCAAAGACAAACCTTTTTCTAATGTTTGGTCCTTAACTCCAGCCCTCATCATGTTCAGCAGAGGTGAATTCATTTTCATAATTCAAACTTGTCTCCAGACTCTGACATCCACAGAAAACAGCCAAAGTAGTTTCAGTGTAAATACCTAATCCCTCTGGCCTACAGTCACTGATAGATCCTATCAGCTCAAACAAGGTCATTAACTCCCACAATGCCTCTCTGCAAACAGTGAAAAATGGTGAAATCTGGCTGCATTTTCTGGTGTGCTAATATTTTTACCTCTGAATGACTGAATTACAGAGGAATGAACAGGATTTCTTATTTGTGTGTTGCAGCGGCAGTAGAATGAAATTCAGTGGTTTTAATGGGAGTCAATGAGGCCTAAAGGGCTTTAAAGGGGAGAGTGGGAGTTTGGTCTACACAGTGTGGATAATGACATTTCATAAGTTCATTAAAAAGTTAACATCTTTGTCAAATATCATCATCTCAGCATGAGAACTGCCAAAGAAAGAGCCAAAATAAAACCAGAGAGGCCTAAAAGGGTCTAGGAGGGTCTGAGGGTTAAACTGGTTAGTGTGTAGCTTTCAGAGGTCAAAGGGTCTCTGAGCCAGAACAGGATCTGTACTCCTCCACGACTTTGCTATCAAAGTCCCAAGTTAATGTTTAAATGACTGAAGGGTTCTGCTGCAGACCCCTCTGTGTGTTATTATAATGACTGGATGGTTCTGCTGCAGACCCCTCTGTGTGTTATTATAATGACTGGATGGTTCTGCTGCAGACCCCTCTGTGTGTTATTATAATGACTGGATGGTTCTGCTGCAGACCCCTCTGTGTGTTATTATAATGACTGGATGGTTCTGCTGCAGACCCCTCTGTGTGTTATTATAATGACTGGGTGGTTCTGCTGCAGACCCCTCTGTGTGTTATTATAATGACTGGATGGTTCTGCTGCAGACCCCTCTGTCCTGGCTTCAGTAAATCCTCCTCTCTGGTTTCAGGCATGTTCGATGTGGTGGTGATTGCCGGTGCTTTACGTCATGAACACGCTCCAGTCAGCATCATCAGAGAGCTCTGTCACGCAGCAACACCAGGTAACCAGTCTTCTGTTTCACCAGGATGCTGTTCCCGTCCCTTTTATCAGAAATCCATCATAATGGGGGTAATTCTAGTGTTCTGCTGTCCTCTCTGTCCTCTCGCTGGCTCAATAAGCTAACGATGCGTGCGTACCTTCAGGAAGAAAGACCGCCTTTTTCTTTTCTTTTCCTTCTCTCTTTTTAAAGCCACATTTTTCTTTCAGAAACAGATCACTTCTATGAATATGTAACTATTAACGCGATTTTTTGAATTGCAAAACTAACGCGTTACGTTACTCAAAAAAGTAATCTGAGTACTCTAATGCAGGGTTTCTCAACCTTGGGGTTCGGACCCCATTGGGGGTTGTGAGACAATGAGAAGGGTTCACCAGATGCCTTAAAAACTCAGAATATTTTTTAAATAACACAGTTCCCACTTTACACCAATTTTACCAAATCTTAACCCGTTTTCATCACTTTTTAACACCAATTTTAGCACATTTTTGCCACCTAGAACCCATCTGTGTTAATTTTATACCTTTTCCACCACTTTTTTCTGCCTGTTTTTGTGACTTCTAAACTAATTCTTGCCACCTTCTGCCTATTGTTGCCTCATCATTAGTGGGGATGCTGAGTAAGCATCCACACTACTGAGTTTCCCGTCTGACATTTTTAAAATTCTTCTTCTTCTTCTTCCGCGTCCGCTTTCTCCTCCTTCATACTTTGTCGTATCGACACCGTTTAAACTTAAAAACAGAATCCTTTCTCCGTCATTCGACTGCTATGACTTTTCTCATTTCTTACTTTTATAATTTTTAAAATATTAAATAATGTTAAACAGATGGCAAAATTTCACAAATCTGTACTTTTTTCAACTCCTCATAACTTTGGCATTTCTTTGGCTATTTTCACTATTTTACTATCAAACTCTTCAGCTTCTTGTGCTCTTTTCAGCTATTTATAATACTTTTATATACTATTTACACTTTTTCAACTATTTTGTTTTTTGCTGATCAAACTTTATCAAGATTTTGTCTCTCAGACGTTTTACAGTGGAGTACATGGAGAGGCTTAGAGTGATGACATCATCACTAGAGTGCAGGAGAAGGGTTGTGAGAAGAGGCAGAACTTCCCAAACAAACTGCTCTCCTGAAAAAAATATTTGGTCCACAGTTATAATATAAACAACAAAATGTAGCCACACATCTCCTTTTACTCACAACAAAGATTTGAGGTCGACAGGATCAATGGTTTTGGCACAATGAGCTTGAAAGCGTGACCAACACCCCTACAGCCGTTCATCTACACTAATATAAATTTTCATCCTGAGGTTCTCAGTGGGGGCTTTTGGATTTACTTTTTTAACTCACTCTTGAAGTATGATTTTTAGCTTCCCACATATAAAAATATATCACCACGTTCCACAACTTCTGCTGATTCTCACGATACCTTTGGTTTTCTGCTAGCTTTCACAACTACAGCTTAAATGGACTTTGTTTGAGTGCATGTTCTGGCCACTCAACTCAGTTTTCTGAGCTGTTTTTACAGAAGCTTTCACAGGTGTGACTAATTAGCTTTGATCTCAGTGTGACTGATTAGCTATGATGTCATACAGGCTTTGATCACCATAGCAACCTGGGAGTCTTCCAGACACACATCAACACTCTCTTAAACTGTCACATACAAGTGGCTTTGATTTATGGTTTTAAAGCTCTCATCTGAACAATATTATAAAACAATGTGCTGAAGAGTAAATCTGGAGACAAAATTCTAAATGGATCTCTTTTTATTTATTTATTTATTTTTTACATTTTTCGCTAATCAGATATTGCACTCTTCAGCTTTTATGCAATTTTCAACCATTTTTATGGGTTTTTTTTAGCTATTTTTATGCCTTATAGCTATTTATGGTAATTATTTGCTATTTTCAGCTATTTTGTGCTATTTAGCTAGTTTATGCTATTTTTAGAGACTCTTTAAGATATTTTAAGCTATTTTATGCTACTTAGCTATTTTATGCTATTTTAGAGACTTTTATGCTATTTTCAGCTATTTTGTGCTATTTAGCTATTTTATGCTATTTTTAGAGACTTTATATGCTATTTTAAGCTATTTTATGCTATTTAGCTATTTTTAGAGAGTTTTATGCTATTTTCAGCTATCTTATGCTATTTAGCTATTTTATGCTATTTTTAGAGATTTTTATGCTATTTTTGGCTATTTTATGCTATTTAGCTATCTTATGCTATTTTTAGAGAGTTTTATGCTATTTTCAGCTATCTTATGCTATTTAGCTATTTTATGCTATTTTTAGAGATTTTTATGCTATTTTCAGCTATTTTATGCTATTTAGCTATTTTATGCTATTATCAGGAATTTCTTGTGCTACTTTCAGCCATGTTTTTTTTTGTTTCTCAGCTATTTTCAGCAGTTCTTCCACAGTTCAGCTCTCAGCATCCCCACACAATTTCAGCTGAAATTGCATTTTTAACTAATTGACACTATTAACCACTTTTTGCACCCCTTTTTGCCCATTTTAACCACAGTCATTCTATTTTTGCCAGTTTATAGCAATTTTCCATCCAAGCCCACCTAATTTCCCTCAATTTTTTGCACTTTAAAGCCATTTCAGCTGCTTTTTAATCCACTTTTTGTACCCATTCTTACCAGTTTAATCATTTTTTGGTTATTTTTTTGGCCACTTTTATCTAATTTTTGGCACTTTTAACCCAATTATGTTCTTTAAAAATCCAATTTCAACACCTTTTCCACCATTTTTTGCCATTATTCACTAATTTCATTAGTGATCGTCATAATCTTCATGTATTTCTTTGGTTGTTTGAATATATGTATTTAACTTTCTCCTCCTCCCACATCCTACCATATCTTTTGGAATATTATCATAGGAATCATAATTTTTATTTTAGATTTTATAATCTTCTTCTATAACTGTCATTTAAGATCTACTTGTGTCATTTTCATTTTTGTTATTTTTCCTTGTTATACGTCCACATTTTGCTCCTCCCTTCCAGTTTGATTTTACAGAGCTCCTATTCTGCTCTGATTGTTGCTTATTTTTCCCTGAGTTTTTGCTCTTGCTGTGTGTAAAGCACTTTGTAAACAACTGTTTTTAAAAGTGCTATATAAATTAAGTTATTATTATAATTTAAGCATTTTTTTACCCATTTTAAATATGTTTATAACAAAGTTATTTCATTTTAAGCTTAACCTCCAGTAGAGCATGATTTGTTGACCTCCATGGGCCCCCAGTTTGGCTGGGCCCCAGAAACCTTCCCAATTATCCCCTTTATGGACGGCCTTGTCTCCACATGACTATTCTTGAACGTGCATGGCTGTATTCAGACAACTTCAGGTCCACTTCTGATTCTTCTGTCATGGATGTTTCCCTCCAGGCGGCTACGTCTGCATGTCCAGGGTGGACCTGAGCTCTGAGGTGGGACGGACCTACAGGCAGAGGATGGAGCAGGAGCTGCAGCAGATGGAGGACCAGGGTCTGTGGAGACACGTGGCGTCTGCAGAGATGAAGGATTACATGATGGATATTTCTGAGCTAGACAGTGACCAGTACCTCACTGGGACCATGCACCTCTACCAGAAAGCTGCACGTCTGCACTGAGGATGATCCTGATCCTGATCCTGAAAACCCTCGCAACCAGAGCAGACAGAGTTTCAGAGAAATAGCTGTGTGAATGTTTACGACTGAGTGGAGGTTTTAAAAATAAATGTGTTCATCACTGAAATATGAATGTGAGTCGTTCAGTCCTAGACAAGCAGACGTGAAGCTGGTGTGTGTTTAGTCCAGCTATTCTCACAGTATAGTCCATTTACAGGTTACCTGGTTGACTTCCTGTAGGGTAAATCTACCTGAGAACATCTGAATCAAAATGATTAAAACCTTAGTCTGAGAAAGAGAATCTGGTTCCAGTCTATTTGGAGTCAAATTCAGAGTCATGACTTCAGAGTTGATCTTTCTCTAGATCAGTGAAACTCAACATGTGGCTCTGTTGTGATGATTTGTGGTTCTTTTAAAAATTAAGTAAAATTGGAATAAAAGTAGCAAAAAAAAAAAAAAAAAAAAGGAAATAAGGGCAATGGAAATATACAGACAAAACAGAGGTTGATAATTAAAGCCTACTGTGTAAGTGTGGGAAACAAACTGATTATTGTGACTGCAATGAATACTTTCTGAGGTCAAATGATCCTATTAAAGGTTTTCTGGGGGGATAATTTTTCACATTACAGCTGGACAAAAGAGGCAAAAATCTGTCAAACGTTGTATATGTGGGCAGAAAAATTGGTTTAAATGGATTTAAAGTGGCAAAAGTGTGTTAAAGGATGTAGACATGGGTAGCAAATGTAGTCAACATTCAAAGAAGTGGCAGAAATGGACAATGTGCCCAAAATGGGTGAAGTTGGTATAAATGTGCAGAACAAATGGTAGAAAGAGCTACAGCTGTGGCCCAGATTGGTGAAAAAAGGGGAAAAAAAAAGTTTAATATGCAAAAATGGGTTAGAACTGAAGGCCTGGTCATGTGGAGGGATGCATGGACTTCCTGTAGAGATGAACCATCCCACTGATGAACGGCTCCCCCTGCTGGCTGAGGTGGGTGTCTATCATGTATCTGTCACAGTGATTGGTTCCTAGCAGACTCCAAAGCCCCGCCTCCTCCATCCGCCACAACTCTGAATGCAGCTCAACCCGATATCTGTCACTGTCTGCTCCTCTGTGGTTGCCTCGGACCAAACACACCAGACCACCTGTAAAACACACACCAGACCACCTGTAAAACACACACCAGACTACCTGTAAAACACACACCAGACCACCTGTAAAACACACACCAGACCAGCTGTCATAATATATATATATATATATATATATATATATATATATATATGTATAGGTCCTGCAGACCTCCCAGGGTCTAACACTCGGCGTCATGGTAAAGAAGCATGGCCTTTTGATTGTTTCTCTTTGCAGATATCACTGCTTGCCCCCCATCAGCAGTTCTCCACTACTGTGATGTCATCTGCAAAATAACCATTCAGGATTCAGACCAACAGGTGGATGGTTACTCACCTGGCCTTGCAGCCTGGCAGAGCTCTCTGACAACACTGACCGGAATAAAACCTGGAGCCAGGGCACCGACCAGGATCACCACATCAAACATGTCTGAATACAAGAAGAAGAAGAAGAAGAAGAAGAAGAGTTTTAAATAGGGGTGTAACGCTATCGCTAATACCGCGGAACCAGAAGCATCTAAACACTGAACATGTGACGGTTTCCAACGGTGCGTCTTTGGGCCAGAAAGTGTAGTATTTTTTTTAGTGAAGCAGGGTAAAAAGGTGTGGAAACTACAATTCCCATTGGCCCTTCAGTACCCACCATGCATTGCGCTCCACTCACTTGCTTGATTCTACTGCATGAAAATGGTGGATGGTGGGAGAAACAAGGGAGAGACGAGTGACGTTTGTGAATTTGGGACGCTCCAGTGACTTTAAAATCTGACGTGTGGAGACAACTGTTACTCTGAGTTTGATAAAATACAGCCATAAATACCATACCGTAGACTAATCACCGAGGTAAATACCGTACCGTAGACTAATCACCAAGGTAAGTACCGTACCGTAGACTAATCACCAAGGTAAGTACCGTACTGTAGACTAATCACCAAGGTAAGTACCGTACTGTAGACTAATCACCAAGGTAAGTACCGTACTGTAGACTAATCACCAAGGTAAGTACCGTACTGTAGACTAATCACCAAGGTAAGTACCGTACCGTAGACTAATCACCAAGGTAAGTACCGTACTGTAGACTAATCACCAAGGTAAGTACCGTACCGTAGACTAATCACCAAGGTAAGTACCGTACTGTAGACTAATCACCAAGGTAAGTACCGTACCGTAGACTAATCACCAAGGTAAATACCGTACTGTAGACTAATCACCAAGGTAAGTACCGTACCGTAGACTAATCACCAAGGTAAGTACCGTACTGTAGACTAATCACCAAGGTAAGTACCGTACCGTAGACTAATCACCAAGGTAAATACCGTACTGTAGACTAATCACCAAGGTAAGTACCGTACTGTAGACTAATCACCAAGGTAAGTACCGTACTGTAGACTAATCACCAAGGTAAATACCGTACTGTAGACTAATCACCAAGGTAAGTACCATACCATGGACTAATCACCGAATACATTAAATAGGGACCTTAATTACTCTGTTTTTTTTTTTAATAATACGCTAAATAGGGACCTTAATTAATCTGTTTTTGTTTTTATAATACACTAAATAGGGACCTTAATTAATCTGTTTTTTTTTATAATACACTAAATAGGGACCTTAATTAATCTGTTTTTTTTAATAATACACTAAATAGGGACCTTAATTAATCTGTTTTTTTTTTTTTAAATAATACACTAAATAGGGACCTTAATTAGTCTGTTATTTTTATAATACACATTAATAGGGACCTTACTTTATCTGTTTTTTAAAATAATACACTAAATAGGGACCTTAATTAGTCTGTTTTTTTTTTTTAATAATACGCTAAATAGGGACCTTAATTAATCTGTTTTTTTTTTATAATACACTAAATAAGGACCTTAATTAATCTGTTTTTTTTTTTTATATAATACACTAAATAGGGACCTTAATTAATCTGTTTCTTTTTATAATACACTAAATAGGGACCTTAATTAATCTGTTTTTTTTTATAATACACTAAATAGGGACCTTAATTAATCTGTTTTTTTTTATAATACACTAAATAGGGACCTTAATTAATCTGTTTTTTTTATAATACACTAAATAGGGACCTTAATTAATCTGTTTTTTTTATAATACACTAAATAGGGACCTTAATTAATCTGTTTTTTTTTTTTATAATACACTAAATAAGGACCTTAATTAATCTGTTTTTTTTTATAATACACTAAATAGGGACCTTAATTAATCTGTTTTTTAATAATACACTAAATAAGGACCTTAATTAATCTGTTTTTTTTTATAATACACTAAATAGGGACCTTAATTTATCTGTTTTTTTTATATAATACACTAAATAGGGACCTTAATTAATCTGTTTTTTTTTATATAATACACTAAATAGGGACCTTAATTAATCTGTTTTTTTTTATAATACACTAAATAGGGACCTTAATTAATCTGTTTTTTTTATAATACACTAAATAGGGACCTTAATTAATCTGTTTTTTTTATAATACACTAAATAGGGACCTTAATTAATCTGTTTTTTTTTTTTTATATAATACACTAAATAGGGACCTTAATTAATCTGTTTTTTTTTTTATATAATACAATAAATAGGGACCTTAATTAATCTTTTTTTTTTTTTTATATAATAAAATAAATAGGGACCTTAATTAATATGTTTTTTAAAATAAAACAAAAAATAGGGACCTTAATTAATCTGTTTTTTTTTATATAATACACTAAATAGGGACCTTAATTAATCTGTTTTTTTTTATATAATACACTAAATAGGGACCTTAATTAATCTGTTTTTTTTATATAATACACTAAATAGGGACCTTAATTAATCTGTTTTTTTTTATAATACACTAAATAGGGACCTTAATTAATCTGTTTTTTTTTATATAATACACTAAATAGGGACCTTAATTAATCTGTTTTTTTTTTTTATATAATACACTAAATAGGGACCTTAATTAATCTGTTTTTTTTATATAATACACTAAATAGGGACCTTAATTAATCTGTTTTTTTTTATATAATACACTAAATAGGGACCTTAATTAATCTGTTTTTTTTTTTTATATAATACACTAAATAGGGACCTTAATTAATCTGTTTTTTTTTATAATACACTAAATAGGGACCTTAATTAATCTGTTTTTTTTTTATATATAATACACTAAATAGGGACCTTAATTAATCTGTTTTTTTTTTTATATAATACACTAAATAGGGACCTTAATTAATCTGTTTTTTTTTATAATACACTAAATAGGGACCTTAATTAATCTGTTTTTTTTATAATACACTAAATAGGGACCTTAATTAATCTTTATTTTTTATATAATAAACAAAATAGGGACCTTAATTAATATGTTTTTTTTTATATAATACAATAATTAGGTCACTTAATTAATCTGTTTTTTTTTTTTATATAATACACTAAATAGGGACCTTAATTAATCTGTTTCTTTTTATAATACACTAAATAGGGACCTTAATTAATCTGTTTTTTTTTATAATACACTAAATAGGGACCTTAATTAATCTGTTTTTTTTTTTATATAATACACTAAATAGGGACCTTAATTAATCTGTTTTTTTTTATAATAAACTAAATAGGTAACTTAATTAATCTGTTTTTTTTTATAATACACTAAATAGGGACCTTAATTAATCTGTTTTTTTTATAATACACTAAATAGGGACCTTAATTAATCTTTTTTTTTTTTTTATATAATACACTAAATAGGGACCTTAATTAATCTGTTTTTTTTATAATACACTAAATAGGGACCTTAATTAATCTGTTTTTTTTTTTTATATAATACACTAAATAGGGACCTTAATTAATCTGTTTTTTTTTATAATACACTAAATAGGGACCTTAATTAATCTGTTTTTTTTTTATATATAATACACTAAATAGGGACCTTAATTAATCTGTTTTTTTTTTTATATAATACACTAAATAGGGACCTTAATTAATCTGTTTTTTTTTATAATACACTAATTAGGGAACTTAATTTTTATTTTTTTTTTTTATAATACACTAAATAGGTACCTTAATTAATCTTTTTTTTTTTTTTATATAATACACTAAATAGGGACCTTAATTAATCTGTTTTTTTTTATAATACACTAAATAGGGACCTTAATTAATCTGTTTTTTTTTATATAATACACTAAATAGGGACCTTAATTAATCTGTTTTTTTTTTTATATAATACACTAAATAGGGACCTTAATTAATCTGTTTTTTTTTATAATACACTAAATAGGGACCTTAATCTGTTTTTTTTTATAATACACTAAATAGGGACCTTAATCTGTTTTTTTTTTATAATACACTAAATAGGGACCTTAATTAATCTGGATTAATGCTGATGGTCCTTGTAGGGTTCCTAACATGTAATCCAGTTCATTCCAGGAATGAAAAACCTTAAACAGTCAATGTTGTTGTGAGTGTACCGGTGTCTGCAGGCAGTGGTTCTGTTCCCAGTAAGGCCAGTCTGAGGTGCTGGTAGAGTCCGGTCTTCTCTGCTAGCTCCAGCATGCCTTTACTGCCGTCCACTCCCACAAAGTTCCTGAAGCCCACTTCACTCATCTGGACACAGAGAGGAGGAGAACGTCACACCAAACAGTCCCAGAGTCCACACAACAGGACCGGCACGAACCCAGAACTCACCGCCTTAGCCACCAGTCCAGATCCACAGCCAACGTCCAAGACCTGAACCTCCTCACGACGCCCAGAGAAGTTTGAAAGCAGACAATCCACCCCCAGATCAGGACCCCTGTAGTTCAGTAGCTCTGCATCCTGTTGGTTAAGAACAGTTTAATCAGTGGATGGAGAGCTTAGTTAATCATGTGACAGTACTCTGAGCTGATACTGGTCCATGGTTTAGTACTGGTTAATGGTCCAAGATTCTGGTTCTTGGTTTGTGATGCCTTCACGAAGTCAATAAAATGTAGAAAAAAACAACTAGAACTGAACCTGACAGCAAAATACTGTATCTGGTGTACAATAACTGGACAGTGAAAGCACTGAGGTCCATCCATCATCTTTCTGAAGCCTTTTAAAGAATTTAAAGGATGACATCATCAAAGGCAAGGATGGAATGTTTTAAAAGCTTTGATGACATCATCTTCCTAAAGTCTTTAAAAGAAGGGCGGACTGACGGAACATGGAGAGACCTGCAATCTGACCAGAGGAGGGGGTCATTACATCCAACCGTCTGTCCATCCAACCATCTATCCATCCGTCCGTCTTTAAAAGACTTTAGAAAGATGATGTCATCAAAGCTTATAAAACATTCCATCTTTGCCTTTGATGATGTCATCCTTTAAAGTTTTTAAAAGGCTTTAGAAAGATGATGTCATCAAAGCTGAAACATTCCAGCCTTTCCTGATGACCTGGTATCTGGTTGACCTTAATGCATTGTTAATGTAGAATATAATCGAGCCAATGCAATCACAGTAACTTGGCTTCTGATCTCCAGACTCTGAATCAGAGCGGACGTTTGAGCAAAGTCTGAAGAAAATCTGTCAAAGAGCTCCTCGGACATCAGCCCCGACAGATGGACAGACTTCATCTATGTCCATTCTTTCTCAAGAATGAACTAGAGTTTGGAGGTCAAGGTCAACCCCCCTGCCCCAGAAGCCCCTTTTTCTTGTCCCAACACTGAACTATAACTTGGTTTAGTCCACTGACCTGATCGTACATCTCACAGCATGTGTCGTAGAACTCTGTAGTCTGCTGTGAATCCGGAGAGGACCGAAGGAAGGCCTTGATGGTGTCCACACTTCCCCTGGAGTCTGACATGATCAACTACAGGGAAAGAAAGACTCAGACATTACCACCACATCCAGGATTTATTCCCAAGGTTTCCAAGCACAGTCTAAGAAGGTTTGAGAGACCCACTTTTGGTCCTGACCAAAAGAGAGTTTTAACAGCAGTCTTCCTCAGTAGTTAGTCTTCCTCAGTAGTTAGTCTTCCTCAGGAGTTAGTCTTTCTCAGTAGTTAGTAGTCTTTCTCAGTAGTTAGTAGTCTTTCTCAGTAGTTAGTAGTCTTTCTCAGTAGTTAGTAGTCTTTCTCAGTAGTTAGTAGTCTTTCTCAGTAGTTAGTAGTCTTCCTCAGTAGTTAGTAGTCTTTCTCAGTAGTTAGTAGTCTTCCTCAGTAGTTAGTAGTCTTTCTCAGTAGTTAGTAGTCTTTCTCAGTAGTTAGTAGTCTTTCTCAGTTGTGGGTAGCTGCTCAGTAAAAGTCAAGGAGTGAAGAAGAAGAGAGAGAACAGAGGTTGGACTACACTGCCAACTCCCTGCTTCTGAGCCAAAGTCTACACCTGTGTAGGTTTATACAGAGTTTAAGACACGCCCCCTTAGTCAGTCACACTGTCACCATCGGCGACATCTCTCTGCAGAACAAAAACACCCCGGCCTGTCATAGATAACCTCCATTAACAGATGAACTCCTTTAACACATGAACTCCATTGACAGATAAATCATGAGTGAAACGCTGCAGATGGAACTAATGGAATGTGGAGAGATCTGCAGTCTGACCAGAGGAGCCTCATAACATCCAACCATCCGTCCATCCAACCATCTGTCTATCCAACCATCTGGTCAATGAAACATCTATCCATCCAACCGTATGTTCATCCAACCACCTGTCCATCCAACCATCTGGTCAACGAAACATCTATCCATCCAACCGTATGTTCATCCAACCATCTGTCCATCCAACCATCTGTTTATCCAACCATCTGTCCATCCAACCATCTGTCTTTCCAACCATCTGGTCAACAAAACATCTATCCATCCAACCGTATGTTCATCCAACCATCTGTCCATCCAACCATCTGTTTATCCAACCATCTGTCCATCCAACCATCTGTCCATCCATCCATCCATCCATCGGTGTGACCCACTTTAACATGCCTCAGACCTGGGTTCCGGTCCCAGCCCACAGCTGAGAACCTTGGATCTTCCACTCCTCCCCTCAGGCTGGAGGCCTGGGGCCATCCCAGAATAGACAGCTGTCTTCTGCGTTCCCAGCTTTATTTGTTGAGAAGTTCACTTGTTTTTATGGGGAAAGCTTTTTTATGAATAACAACAGTAAATGCTTGTTTTTTTTGTTTTTATTAGTCCTACCAAGAAACTGGGGGCCACATCACCCAGCCCAACTTTCAGAGGGAGTCAGAGACCTGTAAAAGAGGGGCCGGTCTACCCAAGACCCCCATCCCAAATGTTAACAGGACAGTCTAACCATCAGTGCTAAGACGTGCTAGAGGAATAGATAAAAGCAAGCCGGTCTGCTCTTTGTTCTGCAGCTACAGTCAATATTGACAGAGACAGATCAGGAAAGACACAACTGAAGGAGGACGCCACATCCTGGAGATTAAAGAGTCTAACAGACAGATTTATACCTGTCACCTGAGAACAGGCCCAGTTAAAGCTCTCAGAACACCTATAACAGTGTTACTGCCAACCAAAGAGCCACACTGTTAAAAAAAACATACATTTGGAAGAGCCACAATCTAAGAGGTGAAAAGTGGCAAAAGTGGGTGGGAAGTGACCAAATAATGAGTTAAAAGTGGCAAAAATGTTGCAAAAAATGAGTTAAAAGTGGCAAAAATGTTGCAAAAAATGAGTGAAAAGAGACCAAAATGGGCAAATGTCAGAAAAAAAAGGTGTGAACATTTGCACAAAAAATGGCATTTAATTGCAAAAGACAGCCTAAATGGGCTAGAACTGACAAAAATGGGCAAAAAAATTGCAAAAAGCAGAATAAAAGTGTCAAAAACTGGAGAAAAGTAACAAAATAGAAGTTGCAAAAATGGGCTTAACACAGCAAACACTGGGTGAAAAGTAGCAAAACAGGACAGAAAGTGGCAAAAATGGTCCACAAGTGACAAAAATGGCAAAAATCAGAATAAAGGTGGTAGAAATGGGCAAACAGCAGTGTAGTGGCAATCTACTGACCAAGAAGGCCACTGGAGGGAACTTGAAGTCATTTCCAACTCATGGTGGTTAAAGAGGAGGAGATCCGCCGTGTTTTAAGATGAGCACTTTATTAACGATTCATTGTCTTAAAAACACCTACAGAAGTGTGTAGTACAAAAGAAAACACGGTAAGACTCTGACCAACACTAACATAACCACCCAGGGTTGAAAAACTGTGTGGCTTCCCCTAATTCATGATTCCCTGCACCCGTTTACCTGTGACTCCCTTTTCTTGGCGTGTGGCTGTGATTTCCACCTATGCCCAGGTGCGTGCAGTGACATAGGGACAGCTGCAATGTTTACATGCAAATCACAAAACACTACGAAACTTCAAATTGGCGACAACAAGCAGCATTTAATTGCAAAAGCAGTTTAAATGGGCGAGAAGTGGTCAAAAGGGGCAAAAAAATGCAAAAATCAGAATAAAAGTGGGAAAAATAGGCAAAATGGGAAATTAGCAGCATTTAATTGCATAAAGCAGCTTAAATGGGCGAAAAGGGGCAAAAAATTCCAAAAATCCAGATAAAAGTGTCAAAAATGTGCTAACAGCAGTAAAAATGGAATTCAAGTAGCAAAAATTGCAAAGAAGGGTGATGGAAATATGCAGACAAGAATAGAGGCTGACAGTTAAAGCCTACTGTGTTGGACACAAACTGATTAATGTGACTAATTTCTGAGGTCAGATTTTCCTTTTTGAAGGTTTTCTGGGGAATAATATTTTAGATTTAGACACTAAAGAGCCACGCGTTGAGTATCAGTGACCTAGAGGATGATAAAAATGTATTTAACCCACCAAACATCTGATTCAATAAGTTTAACTTTCAAATATTCTAGATTCAATCATCGTTAAAGGTTTTAATCCTGATGGTGACGGCTTACAGCTCCGCCCACTGACTCAGATATCACAGTACTGTGGCGGGACGACTGCTAACGGGACGGTCACTGGAAAACACTGAACAAGGAGGGAAGACACGTGCTTTATCAGAAATTCAGTTTAACGTCTAAATTTAAAGATAAAACGATCCTTCTGACAGTGAAACTCACTGACATCCGTCTGATGACTGGAGTCCACTAATCCGTCTGAATGATGGTAAATATGACATCAGGCAGAAATGGTCCATTTGTCTGAAGCAGTGCGGCGGATCTCTGGTCTTATGTTAGCACCATCATCATAAAAGGAGTTTCCAACACTTTGGTTTCAGGAAACGGCTCAAAAAGTGAAGCTATGAAGTAAAACTGGTCGTCACAGGAAAGAGAAGATCTCTGCAGGAGAGAGAAAGAGGAAGAGAAGTCTGTTTCCTTCTTCATTTTTAACTCTAGAGAGGCGCTGATTTTATATTTAGCTCTGTAACACAGGAACAGCCGGCAAGGAAGGATGGCAGAGAGGGCCAAAAAGCAGCTGTGGGGCTTCATGTTCATGCTGGCAGGTAAGAGCAAACCTTCTTCATCATGGTCTTAGTCTTCATCATTTCTCTAGTGTGGTCTGAGCCGCGATAGGACAGAAAAAACAAAAATAGTCATGACAGAAACAGGACTGCTTCAGTTTCCTCAGGACTCTGACAGTCCTCTAAACCCGTCCTCTGTAGACCACCTTCACTGGTCTCTGAGTCTTTATGGAGCTACAGTCCCAGATGAATCCTCAGGTCTCTGAGTCTTTATAGAGCTACAGTCCCAGGTGAATCCTCAGGTCTCTGAGTCTTTATAGAGCTACAGTCCCAGATGAATCCTCAGGTCTCTGAGTCTTTATGGAGCTACAGTCCCAGATGAATCCTCAGGTCTCTGAGTCTTTATGGAGCTACAGTCCCAGGTGAATCCTCAGGTCTCTGAGTCTTTATGGAGCTACAGTCCCAGATGAATCCTCAGGTCTCTGAGTCTTTATAGAGCTACAGTCCCAGATGAATCCTCAGGTCTCTGAGTCTTTATAGAGCTACAGTCCCAGATGAACCCTCAGCCATCACCAGGGACGTTTCTGTCCATGTGGTCTGATCTTTCCTCTCTCTCCCACCATGCTGGCTGTGTTAGTGCATATGGGCTCATTTTTTAACAAAGTTTATTTCTAGGCAGATTTTTGAATTCAAAGTTCAGTTTCTCTAACAGGTGAGGGGAAAATTGTGAAACAACTTTACTAGCTTTAAAGCCTTTAAGGACAAAAATGTCCACTTCCAAAAAACTGCTGTAAAAACTTCACAGATTCATATTTTTTTCTGCTTTTTTTTTTGCATAAATCTCTTAAACAACTTCAGCTGTGCTCAAAACTACCAAACATTCAATGACTGTGAGGATTTTAAGTCAATGCTGTTTAATCATTAAAAAAAGGTGAAAAAGGTGAACTCTTCCTTTAACCAAATGTTGGATGTCTGGGGTGTTATTTCTAAATCCAGCTCGGACATGTCCATGATTAGACAACATATTGACTCTGATGCATTTTTAGTTTTTGTGTCGCATCAGATTTAAGATTTACTACCCTTTAGAGTCACTAAGGACGAAAACGTCCACTTCCACAAATAACAATAAAAATAGAACACGTTCATATTTTTCCTGCTTTCATTGGTCAGAACTTCAGTTCTGATTAAAACAGTCAAAAACTGGATAATTTTCAGGATTTTAACCCTTTAAATGCCACTTTGATTACAGGATGGTCATATTTTTTCTAATAAAACACATAAAACAGTAAATATTTTCCAGATAACTAACGTTGGGGGGTGGGGGTGTTTTTGTTTTTAATCAGTCCTGGGTTTGTCAAACATTAGCCCAGATACTGACTCTGATGCATTTTTAGTTTTTGTGTAGCATCAGATTTAAGATTTATCATCCTTTCAAGTCATTAAGGACACGTCCCATTGACTCCCATTCAGATCACACTTTTTGATCTTTAAGTAATCAAACTGGCATTTAAAGGGTTAAAATCCTCAAAATGATTGAATGTTTGGTAGTTTTGAGCACAGCTGAAGTTGTTAAAGAGATTTATGCAAAAAAGCAGAAAAAATATCAACATGTTAAGTTTTTATAGCAGTTTTTTGGAAGTGGACATTTTTGTCCTTAAGGGCTTTAAAGCTAGTAAATGAAAGAGATGCCTGAGGGTTAATTTCTCTCTTGCTGAGCTGATCCTGACAACACACTTCCTGATGAGGGCCTTCACAATAAAAGCACTTTAAAAAAAACAGCTCCTGACTTCTGCTGTGAAGGATTTGTCAGCAGTATTGATCAATGACTAACAGCTCTTCGGCATTAGCAGCGACTAGCGCTGACACTCTTACAGCTGCTCCTATGACCTCTGACCTCCTGAAGTGTTCTCTGAGTCATCGTAGACTGAAAACAAGCAAATCATCAGTAAAAACACAGCTCTGTGAGGCCACTGTAATACCAGTCACTGCAGAGCCCGATAAGCCCCAAAAGGTTGACAGAGACACTTTGCAAAGTCAGCACACTCACTTCATGTTCCTGTTGTTATAGGCGTTCCGATTTACCTTGGGACAGTCCCGTTTTCAGGATTTGAGTCCCAACAAAAACTACACAACCCCAGTATGTCCTCTTTCTGTGTTTATCCCAATCAGTGCTGTAACCGAGGCAGCAGCTGTTTAAAGCAATAGAAAACAAAACCTAAGGACTGCATGCCAAAGCTCGCCCCGATTCGTCAGTACTTGTGTCAATCAATCTCAGAGTACAGGCTGGACCTGTTGCAAAATGTTAGGATGACTA